>NW_003805510.1:191471-270514 GCF_000255335.2 Galendromus occidentalis
CACCCTTCGCCCCCCCCCGAATATAGGTGCCATTGAATGCTCTGTGTCGCATCGGACATGGCCCTCTGTTGCCTTGCGAGATCGATTTCTTCGTTCTCCGTCATATGCACCGCAGGTTCAAGACTCGATCCGGGTTTCGAAACGTCGGGAGTAGGGATGTTTGGAAAAGAGCGATCTCTCGAGCAACCCTCAATCGTGCGTTCCAATCGATGGATTTGGACATTGCACCAGTGATTGAACTTTATGGTAACTCTTCGGAATATCGTCTGCAAGCCTGACCTCGAACAATGAGGGCACATGAGCACTCTGTGAATGGTGGATGGTCGGAGCTCTCGTCTCTCCTAGGTATATCACACATTTGGAGAACTTGTCCCCCGCCCTCGTCAGGGATGATATTCTGAGCAGAACGTTTCAAGTCGCTGAATTTCTTTGGAGAATACATCTGAGTTTTCTGACTGAGTCACAACGGAGGGAGAGAGATCGGGCTCTATCTATTAGGGACTGCTTGTCTGGACTCTAGGTAGAGAGATTTTTTTCGAGAGGGGTGTGCGTCACCCTAGGAGGCGCATTCGTTAGGGGGCGGAGTCAGCGGTGGGAGGCGCACCAAAATCCTCGTGAGGGATCCGAATTAGAGATCTGATTACTTTTAGACGGAGCGTGTTTTGTGCACAATTCGTCGATGGTCTTGGATAGACGAAAATCTAGTTGAGCGCGTGAACCCCGTGAAAAACGTCGCCCCCTATGTTCGCAACATAGAAGTCTTTCCGAGCGGGCGAACAAAGAGCGAAACCTTGTTCGTACTTCCTCAGCTATAGATAGAGACATCGGGCTCCGTGAGTTCGGAACAATGCGAGATGGAATCGGGAGCTAATTCGTCTGATTGCCTTATAAGCGTGAACGACCCGAATACCGGGGAGAAAAAGGAAGAGAAAACGGCGGTGGACTTTCTGTAGTTCCGGAGTCGATTCGGGGACAAAAGCCTCATCAGCATTTGCTCATTCCGGCCGCAAGTTCGACTCGGAAACCAAGTCTTCAACAGAAAACGCTAGCGAAGGTTGGATTTCGAGCCCCCGTGAAGGAATCGATTGCGGATTCCGAGCTCGCGCGAAAGAGTCAAAGCATGGAGTCGCAGGGTAGACGTGCTGAGCACAACCCTGAATCGTACCACGAGGCGTAGAATTTCCGAAGGTTGTATCGTCGGAGTCGGAAGGGTGTTTTTGTCGGTCGTCCCATATATCGGAGCAGTCAGCCGCCGATCCCGCAGGTCTCTATCGGCTCTGTACGTGAATGAATCGATCGCAAGCAATGAGCCCAGCGATGCTCGGAAATCCAATCGCTCAGAATTTTTGGACGATTTGTCCCAAACGAGTGTCTTGGAGTGATCACAGAAAAGCAATGAAAATGTTCGCGACTCGCGACCCCTGACTTGGGCTTCTGGGTGACTGATTTGAACGGTTCTATCGTGATGTCATTTTCCCTCCCGAAGTTCAGCTCGAATTGTGCTCGTTCCATCAGATTTGTACTTTCAATCGGAGGCGAATGAGCGGCTTTTGAATGAAAGGGGTCAAAGCGGTAGGGAGCCCTTCTGAACTTTTCACTATCTTCTCAATGCTCGAATCCCGGAGGGATCGAATCTCGGTTCTCCATTATCAGAACATTGATCGGCAAATATTGCAGCAAGGAAGCGATCTCAACTCCGAGCTGTCGCAGAAGGTTCGCAGCCTTTCCTGCAAAACCACGAATAGCATTTGCCCCAACACTGAGCAGTATCGACATTGACTGCTAGAACAATGGAATGCGTCGACGTGCTCCGATAAAGACTTGTGCGAGGAAAATCTGTGGTCCGCACGAGATCATTCGCTGCGTTCCGACTTGGCAAAAGCGGAAGAATTTCTGGGAGAACCCCCGAGGAGAACATTCATATTTGTCGAAATCTCTGCCGAGAGCAACTCAGCGTTCTCTCCGGAATCCAAGTCGCGCGACAATCACAGAAACTCAAAACGAGTCATTCTAGTTCGCAGGTATGGGACTCGTCGCAGACGTATTTGGTGAGACCCCGGAAGCTTCAAGTGTTGTACATCGATCGCAAAGCGTGAGTATTCACAATGGAAAACTTGCGTATATGTATTTGCGCAAACCTAGATGAAACTGCTCTAAACTGACTGGATCCGCTGACGGGATCCAGTGCTGTCATCGCTCTATCCCCGACGCGAGCACCCTGAGCTGTGCCGATCGGTGGCCCCGGGCCGGACATCGGGATCGAATAGAACTTGGAAAAGCTCTACCTTCAAGAAAAGCTTCTGAGCAGCCTTCGGTGTGGCTGCGCTGATCGCCTCCGCCAGCCCGATCTTTTGTCATTGCGGCATTGCGCTTTGAACATTCTAAAATCTGAAACACAACTAATTATATAAGCTGAGGTCTTCAGCTTCCCCTGGGGTGCCGCTGGTCGGTGCGTTGGCGCGTCATCACATCGCCCGAGCGACTTACGCGACTACGAGTACTTGTCGAAGGGCCGGTGCGAGTCGAACGCAAGAGCGAAGGTCCTCAATGAACGGACTTCACACGCCCGCTTCTGTTATTCGGGAACAGAGGGCGGGAAACTTCACTAACTTGAATGGAACGGTTCTTTTGTTTCGGTAGCTCTTTGTCCGATTCGAGCTGGATGAGCAATCAGTGGAAGTCACGGGCGTGGTGTTATGTAGCCAGTCGGTCAAACTGACTCCCTCGCTGGCCTATAGCTAATAAATGGGCGACTCCAACGGTCGTCCGGCCTACAGAAAGTGAAGATGAACAAGGTCGCTCTGTCGAGCATGGTCATTATCGGGGAAATTAGGATCCATCGGATTCCACGCTCCGTGAGCGTCAACAAAAGATTCAAAAAACCGCATTACGGATAGTGGATTTGCACTGCATTGCTCCGCGGATCGCCATGAACGGGAGGGATGAGTGAGGTCCTGGTTCACTATCCGATGGCCCTTCATGCCATCGATCGAGCGACGATCCGTAGGAGCTCTCCGGAAAAAAATCGCCCTAAAGGCGATGATTGCTCAGATGCAGCACATCGACATCGATCCCATCGACTCCGGCTCGGGGCTCGAGATGAGAACCAGTGCTTCATTATTCGAAATCCTGGGGCGAACAAATTCAGAGTTAACATGCTAGAGTTTGAACTTCAGGATACCGGCAGCTATAAATTCGGATATTCTATCGATGATGGTTGGGGATCATCTAACGGAAGATGGGAAGTAAGTGATTCGGAAACCCGACGCCCTACACGTTGCGAAATTCAAAACCCACAATAGGAGGTTTCCGACCCTAATGTTGTGATTGATTGTTCAAGGCCGGTGACGCTTTCGGGAACAAACGCGGCGGGTACACGATAACAGATGCCGATGGGCGCAAAAGATACGTACAATACGTCGCAGACGAAAAAGGTAGAGCGGAGTGAGCCGAATCGCGAGATCTCAGGCGTTGCCAAGACATGCAGCCGACATTTTCTCAAGTCTCTCGAAATTCCTCGCTGCAGGTTTCCGAGTCGTGATCAATACGAACGAGCCTGGAACAGCGCCCTCACACACTGGATCCGCCATTACAAAGCCTGCAGAGACAAAAGATGAGGTCGAAGACGAAGCATTGTTGCAGAGGCTCGATGCGAAACACGACTCGTCGGACGAAACGGTCCGGCTTCACTCCTCTCACGAAGAGGAGTTCGAGCTCTCCAATAAGCATCCATCCGATGAAATAGATCAGTATCCAGCACACACTCAAGCCCATTCTGCCCACGATCATGATTCAGCATATAGGACAGGTAAAGTTGTTGATTTGCTTCTACAGAGATGTTTCCTCGTCACGTCGCCGTGGATACAGCTCATCCAGTATTTCAGAAATACATACAGGTGCTTCAGCTCCTATAGAAAAGTCCGCTCTCACGATAGAGGACCGCGAACCCTTGATCGTATCCAAGTCTGGCTCAATCGCATCGCTCCGTCCAGAACTGCATGGTGAGATTTGGTTTTATAATTTGATGCCACAACTTGTCGATTTTTTCCGTGACGGAATCGGGGCCTCGCCTGGAAGGCAAGTTCCGTAGTCTTCCATTCCGTGAGTCTACGGCAATTGTTTGAAACACTGAGCGGGCTATTCAGGAAGTCGGACATTACAGTATCACCCGTGCCAGTCCGAGACGTGCCTGGCTACTTTTCTTCAAGCAACACGCTGGCTAGCGAATCAGTATTTGGCATTCACCAAGCGGAGAAAGCCGTTGTCCCCGGCGCGACAGCTTCAGAAAACGGAATCGGGGTCGTTTTGAAGAATCCTCCGATCAGAAGCACCGGCTGGTCAAGCAAGAAGGAGTTCTACCGCGAATATCTGAGAAAGAAATACGCTAATCAGGAGAGACTTGCCTCACGACCGAGACAAGTGACAGTTGAGCACACGGAACCGGTAGATCCGAAAACGCTCCTCACCTACGATAGAGGGTTATTGCCCTTCGATTATTCACATTTGAAGCGAAAGCTGATAGCAGAGGACGATGAGACTGCCGTCGAATCCTTCATACCGAAGTCGAGCGCTCTTCTTCATTCGGCGCACCATAACAATCTGAATGACGGGAAATACGAAGGGAAGATATCAGATCTGCGGAACTCAATACCTGGTGTCTCTTCGGAGCCTGTGTTCCCCGTCAACGTAGCTCCTCTGGGTCTCGCTCCGGTCAGCTACGCAAACCCGAGTCGCCACGCTCCGCAAGCTCAGGCAAGTTCGAGCTCTCGTTTTCAAAGCGGTAGGGGGATCTCGCGTCGAGACTTCAACGACTTTTCTCGCTTTCTCCAGGTGCCTAGCCACTATCTTTATGGGACTCCCGACTCATCCAATGAAGACGCTCTTGAAGACTACCCCGCGTTGAGATTCCTCAAGAAAGAATATCCCGTCAATTTGAAAGCGTCCGCATCATCTGTGAGTATACACTTGCATTTTTCCCTGTCCTCTCTCGAATTAGTGGCTCGGATGAATTTACTCGACGCGTGTCATCATTCAACATGTCTAGAATATTCTCATCTTCCTTCCTCTCAGAGAAGCTTCAAACGCACCTTCGTCAAGCGCACGGGTTTCACGCCTAGGAAATATGACGAGCCCGAGAAGAGCCAGCCTTCGATCAGCGGCTCTTCGAGAGTGAAGTCTGTAGCTTCTCCGATCTTCTCCCACGCTGGCGGACGCAGACGGAATACCGACAGTCATCATTGATGCCGCTCGCCGGGACTAGCTTGAGGCTGACGACCTGATTTTATTTATGCTCCGCTCAGAGGTCGCTCCGGCTGATTTCTTCCGTTTCGATGCTGCTCGATTCTTCACGCATACTTCCCATAATTGATCATCACGGAGGATTGAGGGTAACCCGGAGAGTATGATTCGGCTTTGAACTCTACCCCACGTCTTTATTGATGTTTCGGACGCGAGCCTCCTGTATTTATTATATTTATTTGTTTGCATGAAATAAAGCTCATCCTGAAAGATGAAGGACAGAAGTCTCAGAAGACGCGACGGTTGATCGATTGACGCGCATTCATAAAGTTCAAATCACGCTTCGTTTCCTGGCGAGAAATAATCGACACTGCGGGGATCCAGCTTTCGAATGAGTCGAATGATATCGCTGGGATTCCATGAACGGAGCGATGCTCCACGAGAAAACCCGTTACACTCGTGAAAAGAGCAGTTATGTGCCTTCTGTAGTGAAGTGCGACCATTTTGCATTCCGGGTCCGTTACAACTGGTCGCTGTGCGAAAACGCGGATGTGGATTCTTTCAGTTGCGAGCCAGCGCTCCGCATTCCTGAGATCACACCGACAGATGGGATCGGTAACGAGGACAGGTTCCGCTGTACATTCAACCGACTGCTTCTAGCAGCCGTGAGAAGTGTCTTCCGATGCGAAGCATGCGGAAATACTACGAGTGCGAATCAGGGATTGAGTCGCCTCAGATATCTGGTCACCATCGGAGACCAGTCCCAGAGGGGGATAATCTTGATGACTAAGGGGTGAAAACTCGGAAGGGAGAAAGAGTGACGGGATGTTGGAGGGGGAGCGCCCATGCGCTGGAGCCGAAGATATCTGCCCACATGAGTGAATATTCTGATCGTTGGGCTGCGGAACATACCCCCACCGGGTTCGAGCGAGAAATAGCTGACGAGACATTGAGTGATTCTACCCTCGATTATTGTCATTAGTATTGCAGAGTTGTCGAGGATGGTATACGGAAGTGCGGATAAGTCATAGAGGTAATTTTTCCGCATCTTGAGTTCCATTTCCAGAGGGAGGCTGAAGTCTTTGAGGCTCCGAGACTTCTCAAACAGCTCACGTCGGAGCACCCTGGCAATGAGATTTCGAGAATATGCTTAGCGGAATTACGGCCCAAATTCGCGCTCTGATCTGGAAAATCTCCTTCCCCGATTGGGCATGGTCATCGAGTGATTCCGGAAATCATGATATGGGACAGAGAGCGAACGCTACTAGCTGCCCGCGTGAGTTTTGTCGAATTCGAGAGGAAGAGGCGCGATTTCGACGGGCATCGACTCCGATTGTGAGTCAGAGGCCTCCGATATCACTCATACTGCAAATGACGGCAGCCTCAGTGAGTGCGGGAAATGCGAAGGGAAGCTGGCAGCCCAAGCGTGTGCTGCGATGATACATCTTCAAGAGCTTGTTTCCAGATATGCACATGATTATGTAGAAGAGCTACCGCGGGCTGTGAGCTAGGATCGAAGGCGGACGCGTCATTGATTGGAAAGTTTCGAATCTTTAGAACTCTTTCCCACAAACAGGAATAAGTTCTTATGGGTAGCTGGAGTGTTAAGGAGCGTTCCGAAGTTGAAGAGTACGGAACGCGTCATTTTTTCCTCGATATTTGGCCGCAATATAGACGATGCCAAATTTTTGTATCGCCCTCAGTTCCCGATCGAGGAGGAACTCGAATCGATTTAGGATCAACAGCCCTCCGGCCCCCTAAAGATGTGGAGATGAAGTTTTTATATTGCAGGAGGTCCGACACACACTGGTAGTTCGGGTACCGCGGATATCTATTTTCAATATGTCCGTCTGACAATATTAATGAAAATATATAGAAGCAGAACCAAGCTGAAATCCGCCCTTGAACATTCCAGCAAGCGACTCTCCGTCAGAGCTGGAAGTCGTACGGTATCGTAGAATAAGTATCAAGAGGATTCAAGGTACCTACCCTATGGTATCTCCACTGGAAGTCCCCGGGAACAGCTGAAAAGCGACTCAGGGAATCGACAGATCGGTCATCGTAGAGCTCGGAAGCTCAGGCGTTATGCCTTAAATGCCTATATCTGCTTTTTTCGGCTTTTTTGATGCAAAATGCCAATCTTCCACAGTCTGTCATAGTTATAGACAGACAATCTGGGTTCCGGAACAAGGATTGAAAATTCGACCTCTTTATCGGACTGCATAACATTTCCCGAGGCCCGTTCCGATGTCCCGGTCATCAACAAGGCGTCCTGGTCCTGCGATTAGTATCAGGATTTTCATCAGCCACAGTCCAGGGATCGCTGACCTAGGACGCTCGGAGAATCGACGGGAGAGAATTAAGCGGCAATGCAAATATGCCGAAGTCGTCCCTCCAGCAAAGGAGCCCGGCGCCCGCGGAACACCGCCTCTTGCGGATCGCGAGGAGGGCTCTGGATGCGAAGTCACGGTTCAAGATCACGAATGGATAATCTTCGCGGAAGCTTGAGCTCGAGCGAACGCACCGAGGTCCAAGCTCTAGTGAAAACCTAGGTGTTCGCTGTCAAAGGAAATCTCGTCTTACGAGCGAATGACTCGTTTCTAGCGGGAGAAAGGATGATTCGCCTCTGGTCAACCTGGAATGGATCCGCCCCTCGGGAATCGGTCAGACAAGCTGTCTGGCGGTCTCACAGGTGCTCCCATGATGGCGCTGTTAGATACTTCAGTTCTTTGCATTATCTCGGTGATCTCGTGTGTCGCGTTCCAAAGTGTCCAAGACGAGCACCTTCCGGATATCCAAAGACTCCGGAAGGCACTCGGGATGACCGGGTCACGACTCAAGAATCGCTTGGTGCGACCAGTTCTCTCCGAGAACACAACGATTGATGTTACCGTGACCGTCGATGTATCGGGAATCTTCTCTATCCTGCTTGACGGACGTGAGTATAAGTGTGATGAAGGATTGATAACGGTCGAATATCGATGATTTCGAATGTCCGGATTCCCCCGCCCTCCCGATGTGTCTCGCATCTCCCATCTTTTTATCTATAGGAGAAGCCACGTTCAAAGGCCAGACCTGCGTATCCTGGTTCGCTGAAATCCTCAACTGGGATCCGAACGATTTCAACGGTCTCCAATCCGTGACGTTCCTCGAATACGAAATGTGGGTCCCGGATATAGTAATCTTCAACCGAGTGAATTTCATGAACCCTTACAACAGACGCCGGAGTCCCATACGACTCTTCTCTAATGGCACCTTGGGATTTTGTGAATTATGAGTGTGAGCTGCGACACCGATATGTACGCCTTTCCTGTGGACAGACACCAGTGCTCGGTGCTGTTTGGCTCCACGACGTACGGCATCAAGAAACTCAATCTGAAACCCGTGCTCCATCGAGACTACGAGAAAATTCACCAGTCGATTCGCGGAATGGCGTCTTCTCGCTGCCGATTTCCGTCTCCGTCCGGGGAGTTTTGACGATTACTTCGATTACACTCTACAATTAGATCTCGTTATCGAGAGGAGATTCTCGTACCATTTCCATCTATTCGTCATCCCGATGTGTATCGGCACCGCACTGACTGCGCTCTCTTGCTGGCTGCCGCTGACTTCTCCGAAAAAGTTCGGAGAAGCCTCTGATCGGACTGTTGCTCATGACGTACACGATCAATAATTACTCAATCATGTTACGTTCTTCTTCTACAACTCCCCTCATTCTGAAGTTCGCATCGGATCTCATGTTTTTCACGGCTTTCATTACTTTCCTCGCGGTCCTTATCATGATTCTCGAGGAGAGCAGAACGATACAGCTCCCCTCGCACCCTCTCTTGGATCGCCTCTTACACGCGGAATCCGTCCAGAGCTATTTACTGAGTGAAAAAGCCTTGATTTCCGATGCCACCGGGGAGGCCGAGATGCAAAATCCTCCGGCTGGGCAGGGTCTGGAGGACCTACCCGTGGTCGAGGAAAGGTTCGAGGCCACTCGGACCTGGCCACGGTTGCTGACGGTTCTGCAGCGAGTATCCTCTGTGCTGTTTCTATCTCTGTACCTTGTGGTGTATTATGTCACGATAGGCAGCGTCGACTAGAGCTTCGCAGAGAAAATAAACATCTCTGTCAGCAACGCTCGAACATCGTAGATAAATGACGCCGGGAAACAATAAAGGAAGTAATCCATCATCATCGTCTACTAACTGAAAGCCTCGACTTCTTTCGCAGAAAAACTCACTGCGCTCCTCGAGAGGACAGAAAAAAGTCCGTCCAACGTCGTTCAGAGACCCAAAACCCTCGTGAAGCACGGAATTTCCTCCTCGCAATGATCATATCGAAGCCAGTCTGAGGCCTAAAGACCCTAAAAGGGATCCATCAAAGAACGTTCCAGGGAGCAAACCCGATGCTCATTCGAACCTAAGGTCGCTAAGAAACCCCATTTTAGGAAGATGCCTCGGCTACTTTTCGGGGTCGGGGCCTGTGTCCGAGTCTTCCAGCTCGACATCTACTTCGTCTTCGCCTAGAGGTTGCTCCTGATTAGAGATCAATGGCGCCGAGTCGTCTCCCTGAAATTTCACGAGTACTCAGTACTGAATCCTTGTGATCTAATCGAATTGAATTGAATAGCTCCTTTATTTTGAAGACTATATGCAGTCAGTGGCGTACGCAGGATTTTTCTTGGGGGGGGGCTAGATCAGGTCTCCGCATGGGGCTGAAATCCAATATAACGATTCACTCCTATACTACAGCATTACGAAGTAACCATCTGGGAGGGGGCTATAGCCCCTTTAGCCCCCTCCTGCGTACGCCCCTGTATGCAGTGTCCGAAAAAAAAGGATAATATCACAGCCCGTGGTTCCTAATGGCGTGTAACAGAGAGATATTCGGGGTTCGGGGGGCCCTGGGAATGTTCTAACTCAGATAACCTCCATGCGAAGAGATTGTTTACACGGTCAATAGTCCTGGCGACGAATTTAGGCATGATTGTACAGCCACGTCTACGCGTATTGAGCCTGATGTCAAAAAACAGATCCAGCAAATCAGCTCCATAAAGCTGTCGGAGGACGCGGAGATCATACTTGTCGAGAATCTCAGACATGGGGGAGGGGTTCCAGTCTTGATACGAGCAGCGAAGAGATAACCGCCTCCGGAAATAGTTCTGAACCTCATCGATGATTTACGAAGATGTACGAGGAAAGGCTTCCATACAGGAGCGCAAAACACGAACTGTGAAAGTACCAGCGACTTGAATAGACGAACATATGAATCTGGTTGTCTGACGACAAGGCAGCGAAAGATCGAGTTGACAAGCGCTTGAGAGGAGCGTACCAACGGACACATATGTTCGCTAAAATCGAGATCCGGGCGAATCCAGACCCCCAGATCTCTCGTGGAGGGGGAGCAGGAGAGAACCGTACCGTCAAGTGAGTAATCCCAGTCGAAGCCAGATCCGAGAACCACTGTCTTCTCATGGGACAGCGACATACAATTATCGGAGGACCAGCGTAAGACGCCGTAGATGGCCTCCAGGAGACGAACACAATCGTCAGCCCGCGAAACCGATGACCACAGCTTAAGGTCATCGGCGTAGAGCAGATAGTCGATATCCGGAGGAAGATAGTCGCCTATGTCGAGCAGGTAAATAGCGAAGAGCAATGGGGAAAGCGAGCTCCCCTGCGGGGACCCACTTGAGGCAGGGAAAGGATCACTGCGGACACCGTCAACCATTGCTCGAAAAGACGATCACTCAGAAAAGACTCAATCCATGCGACGGTGATCTAATGGGGTCAGTTCAATCATCGAGCGATGTTCATAAATCGAGGATGTCATGAGTCATGACTAGAGCTCGGAGGTTCAGGCATTATGCCTTAAATGCCTCTATCTGCTTTTTTCGGCATTTTTTGATGTCAACTGCCTGTTTCATTTTTTCGTGCCTAGAGTGCCTTTTCGAGCTTCCGAGGGACCGAGTTCCGAGGATTTCGGGGCAAACTGAGGGTTTCTTATTGAGAACGGTGATGAGATGAGGTCGGCGAACCTAGTTTCCAGGAGCACATCTTGCTCTCGACAAGTTCCGATGCTCCGCCAGAGCGGGCAAAAAAAATTCGTCCTTGTAGAATGCTCGTATCAGATCGGCGTCGATTACTCACCGATGGGAATCCATGTTAACACATGAAATTCTCACAATACGACGCTGAGCGACGCTTCGATGCGTTTGTTTCCCTGCCTATAACGCCTATTTTGCCCAGTTTCGGTGCCTTTTTCGGGGGTTTTTAGTGGCTTCCCGCCTGCCATTTCTGAGATTTTTGAGTGCCTGAACTTCCGAGCTCTAGTCATCAGTATTCATATTTTATCCCGAAATAGCGCATGCTCTCGTCTTAGCTCCAATTCCGATCCTGACCAGCATCTAGTGGGAGAATTCGTAACATACGGTGAAGAACAGGAAGCTATAGGGTTCATCAGTTTACGGAGTCTTTATGGATTTCATCGAATATCCCCTCGACCAGCCACCGATTTTGGATTCGCATTTCGAATAGAGCCCTCAACTCGTAGGAGCAACTCGCTCAGACTAGCTGTTCGCTGCAGCGGCTTCCCCTGCCCGGAAAATTGGCAGCCTAGCTCGAGAGGTGCAAGCGGAACTCCGCCCCCGCGACTACCGCTTGACTCCTCCCTGCAAGGATGCTTGCGACAAGCCTGCGGAGGCACCGCCTCGGCGACGACTGCACCCTTTGAAGCGGAGCCGCTGCTTGCCGATTGCCGGAGCCTCACTGCAAACATTGGACTGGAGTCGAGTTAAGGAGCCTCGTTTTGGGACTGTGGCCCGTCTTCCGCCATTGCCGTCATTTGTTTGAATCAGTGAGTGCGCTGCTGCACAGTTCTCTGTCAACATCCCCACTAGCGTTCCAGGCGCGCGTTAGAAGGAAATCGGAGGATTCCGCTTAAGGTGAGTTCTGACGCTGTCTCGATTGTGGCGGGGTATCCATGATTCCGATCGACTCGGTCAGCCTCTACTATTCTCGAAATCCGATCTCGAGGTGAGCATATATGAGAGAGCTACCCGCCTAACATCGGAGTACCTTTATTGATTGATCCTCATGACTTCTGCCAAAAATAGCACGGCGTCTCACGATCCGCGAGAAGTAGCAACATTGACCTCCTCCATTGCTCTCCTGTTTCCCGAGTGAAAGAAGCGCAGCAAAAATTCCTCATTTTATTTATGGCAATGGCCCCTGTCCGTGACGCGGAAAAATTATCTACTGTGGAATCCCGCATCCTTAACGGAGGGAAACCTCCGACTAGATTCCAACGCGAATTCCACGAATAGACTGTGAATATAGAAGACCCCGCCCACTGAACGCACGGATTCGCAGCAGGTCAGAGCTCCAAATGTCATACCGCTTGTACGTCTGACCTCTGGTCTGATTCTAAACAGTTCTCTCGATATCCATCGACGTCTCATGGAATTAGATGATCGAGGTCGCCAATGGTATGGGTTCTGCGCTATTTAGAGTAAGAAGTTCCCGGTGAGTGCCTCGATTCTCGAGCCCCATGAGACGAACCAATGTAGGACTTGGGAAATTGGGTCACATTCAGCAATGCTGTCATTTCTCCTTAAACTCGAGTCATCCATGATTTGTTCTGACCAGTCGCTGCGACAATCGTCATCCAGCCCCGTTCAGGTTCTGGCCCCGTATTCTTCCCTCCTCGTTCTGGAGAATCTTATGGGGAGGAGCGGGAGCCGACTCGATGCATGAGGAACCCGGAAATCGAGCTCAGGCTCCAGCCTTCTGACGGATGTTATCCTCTGAGATTCGAAATGGGGAAAAAATATGTCCAGGAGGGAAGAGGATTTTGAGACGATTATCATAGCTCTCATTCGATTGATGAGTTTCAGTCGGAGACGGTTCAACGGATTCCGCGATCCTCTCACAATTTCTAACGGCTCGGCTGTATCCATGTATATTCTTTGAAGGCCCATGCGAGCCGGATTACGAAGGAAGAGAACCCATGGAGGAAGGCTTTCCTCGAGACGAAATAATCGGCAGCAGGACCACGATGACCCGGCGACCGAAAGCCGTTGACAGGCTATCATTGGCGCGATACGACACGGGAGAGCTCGACCATTTCTAGGAATACTTGTCGAGATAAGCATTTGACGCAACGTCGATGGGACCCGATGTCTTTGCACTCATTGTCAGGACAAAGAAGGCTCCTCCGGAAGCCTCTGATTCGGTACTTCCAATTTCTTTCTCGAGGCGAAAATCCTGTCAATCATATGACGATATCAGAAGGTTCACCCGGGGCGCCCTTTCCCACGCGCTCGCACCTCCCTCTCGCTCCTGCTCGGTCCGAAGTTCGAAGCCGGATACTGAGAGAATTTTTTCGCAGTCAAATACCTAGATTCTACCATGTCGACAAAGAAGCTGTGAACCTTCACGAGCTGACCATGAGATGCGGATCCGAGATCGAGATGTGCCGGTGGGGGGAAGTTCCGATCCTCCTTGTGTTGAAGGGCGACGAGAATCTCGAAACCGTATTGACTCCTAGATAGCTCGAGCTGTGCTTCGGAACGCGTTTTGGGTTGAATCCTACGCAGGGGCCGTCTCTTAAGCGAGGCCACGGTCCATGTCGACCGACGATGTCGCTCCTATGTGGTATCCCACAAAATCGCGAAGCGAGGTACCAGAGGATATAGAACACATTGTCACGATTAGCGACAGCAAATCCGTTCTCTAGTAAGCATCACATTCGCCGTGACATTTCGAGTGCGACATGTACCGTCGACAAAGAGCTCTGTTATGATTTATGAATCAGGTGAGTCTACCATGAGCATCAGTGTCAGGCCAGAATCTATTGAGCCAAGACAGACGGCTGAGGTGGTCTGGATCCAGTCTGGATCACGGATCGAATCGGATGACGGCGGATCGATTCTCGTGTCTGTTCATCTGTTCGATTCTCTCTCATCTTGCTGTGCGATTTCATAACACGTGACTCCCTTCGATGTAACCATCTCATCCATGATTTTTGATCGTCCGCTGACTTTCAGCATCGGGATATGCTTTACAGGAGCAATGGACTCGGGCACGTTTTCTGAGTCTGTGGTGGGAGACCCCGAAGACTCAGCCATCGATTTCTCAATCAGGAAAGTCTCATCCGAAGACTGTCACCAAGATGCCAGCGCATTCGTACCGCGGGCGAACACTAGCGATCCGATGAAACTTTGGTACACAGTGGACACGGATCCGAGGTCAGTCTTGGAGCTGTTTAGGATCTTGATGATCTGGTCTTCCCATCTCACTCAAGCCGATTTCCAGAACCGCGAAGAAGATAGCGATGGAATCGCTCTCTTACGCTACGATTGATCAGTCTGTCTACATCATGCTACAAGTGGACTGTCCTTTCATAAAGAAATTCGAACTCGTCAACATCCAAGATCTGACTCATACAAACTTGCGCGTAAGTTGAGATCCACGCTGAGAAGGATCCGAGAAGGAGAAGGCTCTTCATCTTCTAATCGTAAACTTTTCTCACGTAGAACGGCATGACATTGATGGAGCTCAGTGACTGTCTTCGATTACTGGCAAAGTACGCAAAAGAACTCCTCAAACCTGCCAGGGAAAGGTTCGTAGAGTCCGCGAGCAAGGCATGGAGCTCGATGATTATTTATTCAGCCCTATACGCTATCTCCCCGAGGATCAACCGAGAGGAAGACCTGGCAAACTCACGACACGTTCTTCATAGATATAAAAACTGGAACAAGATACCTTTCCTGAAAAGTGGAAGTCCCCAGAAGTGGACCCGCATGGAGGGAACGGCGCCCATTCTGCATCAGCTTGGGTACACGCAAGTGAGTGACGATGAGGCTGAGGATATCGAGGAATTGAAAAATAGAAAATGCCCCGGACAAAGGTTGTATCGTGATATTTAAGTGATGAGTCTGCTCTGAACATCCAGGGAACTTCGAAAGGCTACGTCTTCCCCCTGACGGCGTATGGACCACCCCTGGCGATCATAAAAGTCATCGCGCTCGAGCTGGCGATGTCGGCGGCCGAATTGAGCGTGTTCTACAACAATCGTCACCCGAAAGCCGAGGTGTGTTCGGCGCTCTCGATTTTGTGTATACGATGTTAGGCAGAAATAAGCATGCTGTCATCGGATGTACGGCCCGCTGACATTCCTGAACGTGTCAGTCGCATTTTGCTTCAGGTGATCAGTGCGATGCTCTACAGTCGGGGTGCTGAAGCGTTGCCAGCCAAACAGGAAGTAGTCCAAGAGCAGGGCCCACCCTCGGCACCTTTCAATGTCATGGATCTCTTCGAATCGACCGTCAAAACCGACAGAAGCCATGAAGAACCCGAGGCAAGGAGCTCTGTGAGAATCATATTTCTCTGTAACTTTTTCAGTTCTCGATCGTGACCCACGAATCGCTCAAGAGTCTCGATTCCGAGGGTCGAGCTTGAAGACTAAACCGATTCCGAATTGTCGTAGGTGAATCAATCGGGACTCAACGATCCCGCCGCGTGCAGCGGAGGTATCGCTAAACGTCGCCGTAGCTATGATCTCACTCCCCTGAAGCCACCGTCGACTTCTTCGGGCTCCCCTTCCCTAGATACATCCGGAGCGATTCCTGGAATTCCAAAGATGGAACCAGTCTCGGTGGACGAACGGCTCGACAACGATGACGTCAAACAAACTAAGAACGCGGATTGTTACGGGGTTCCTGCACAGCCAGATGGCGGTCACGCTCAGCGATACTTCGAGGCTCCTATTCCGAGACACAATTTCGCTCAGAGATTCAATCAGCAATATGGTCCCGATGTAGCTGCTAGCGAGGAAGCGGTGCGGCAAATACAGGCTATGATGCCCGCCACCCTACCAAACCTGAGCATACTCGGCAACATGTTGAGTAGTGCGAAATATGATTACAGAATTTGAGCGCGGACCCCGACTGAAACTCAAGATCCAGGAGAAGTGGCAGCCTATCGGTAGGTATGTGCCGTCGATGAGTCGACAAGTTCCCATCCCGAATACCACTTTATACATACATATGTACATGCGAAAGGTACACTTCCAACTTGAAAGTTCTGCCATCGAAATGCAACACTGTGAAGTCGAGAACCTGCCCAATAAATTCAGCGAACGCCTCCTCTCACTCGATTGTGAATCGAGATTATCCTAGGTGTCTTCTCTCTAGTTCTTGAAGGCAGGCATTCAGAAGTTATTCTAATCCCTGATTGCGCGCAGACCTGGGATGGCGCAGTATGGTCGTTCTCTGTCCTTGGACTTCTTCTCTATCGAGTGCTCCCTCTCAATAAACTCATGACATTACGGGGGCACCTATTCCCGTCCGTTATCTTTATCTTGGTGATAAGTAATAAGATATATCCCCATTATCCTGCCTAATGGGTGGATTCTGCGAGACGTTCCGCCTTGAAGATGATGTTTCGAGAATGTTCCAGGTCTTCTGGAGAGGTATCCACTACCCACTAGCGCATTTCCCCGCCGAAAGTCTTCCTTCGCGGAAGTTCCTGATGGAAATGCTTTAACAATGAGTGGGGTCGACGCGGAATCCTGCGCTCCTTCCTCGAGTGACTCCGGAGACAACCGAACAACCGGCTAGGTCATTCGTAGACACTCTCCCGTTAGCCGTGGGCACGTGGCCGATCGCCACCCTCTACAGCCCTTCCTTAGATTATTATAGACTCTGATTCGATACCCTGACTACTGTGAATATTCTAAAAGAATGGCAGTCTATGATGAACGGGCAGACTCCTATAAACTGGCAGTCTTTAATAAACGGGCAGGTTCCGGAGGATTGATGAAACAGGCGGGCAGACTCCTTCCTATAAACGGGCAGGTTACGGAGAATTGATGAAATAGACGGGCAGACGCCTATAAGCGGGCAGTCTCCGATAAACGGGCTCTTCGAGGGAGGGAACTGGGGTATCCGAGTCGCGAAGATCGCAAATACCCTCTCGTGGAAGCTTTGAGTGAGTTTTTGGAATGCTCGCGGTGAATATTTCATCGATTCAATAGAGCCTACCCATAGGAGTGACTGATCTGATTTCACTCGTTCGAGGACGGAAGAGATCGACGAATAGACGAGCAGGTTCCGGAGGGGACTAGAAATAGAGGGGAATGCCTCCCAATTAGAATATTCGCGTTAAGCGAGTTTCCCCTCCCCTTCCATCCTGGAACAATTAGGAATCATTAATTCCCTGGGTCCATCCGGTGAGCTCTGGGCGTCTTGAGAGCGATTGAAAGTCAAAGATATTTTGTTCCACCATCAGGCAAGCCCGCCAGCTCGAATCCTACATGGGCTCCTGATCCGGCCCATCGCGTCATCAGAGCGTCGGATCAAGCGCAATACTCCGCAGCGCGAGTTATTGATTTCTCCGAATCACCCCGTGCGCTTTCGTAGGGGCGGCAGGCCTCAGGAAATTGCGGATTCAAGCGTCTTGATGCACGGATCCCAGTTGTGAAACACATGGTTCAAATGAATGTCAATCGGAGCAGCCGAAATATCCGTCCAACTTTCTCCTCTCGAGCTGTCAATTTCCGGTCGAATTTCGCATCACTGTAGGGTTCCGTAAATAGAACACGCCGCAGTCGAAACCCCCAATGCACCAAGCAGCCATTCCCTTCCGCCCGAAGACGGTGGTGTGACTTTTGAATAATGACTCTTGTTTAATCATCGATTGCATGCATTGTACCCGAACCCGGTCGAGTCATGTGGAGAAACGTACATACATATATACATATTGGGATTCATGCATGTGGCCACGTTGGAATGCCCCGCGAAATTCCCTACAGTTCCTGAAATTCTGAGACATCGCCTCAGAGGATCTGCTGGAATTCTAAACAGGTTGGCGCCCATGGGGTCACGGAGAATCCTTCTCACGATGGGACTGTCTCGAGACGCATCGGAAACTCCATTTTTCGGGGGAATGAATGTGCAATTTCATTTCGAAAGCACTTGTACGGACACATATACAACCGAGCACATTGGATTGACGAGTCTGGCAAGAGATCTTCTTCTTTAATTCACTTTCAATTAACGGAGGCGTTCACTTCAGACTTCACTTCGGGATATTCTCTCGCTCGCTAGACATTGTTAGCGGACATAGGTTGTGTGTGCACAGGGGCTAAGTCGAGGAAAGAGACTTCGAGAGAGCCGACTTCGTTTCTTCGACACATTCAACTGTATGTATGTTCCTCGTGGCGCCGGCCAGGAAGCAGTGTGCCCCCGATCCTGTCGTCACAACTTCCTCGATTTCTTCGCGAAGGTCTCGAAAAGCGAGTGGAAATCTCGGGGCGGTCCCTGGTTCCCAGTAAGAAGAATTGCCTCGGGAGAGAGTATTCGAGGCACAAAGAATCGTACAAAATACCGATAACGATGAGGCGTGCAAACCCAGCGCTCGGACATCGGGGGAAGGGAACTGGCGGAGGAACGAAGAGCTTTACGAATATCCGGTGCTTTCTGATATAAAAAGACGTGTTCGCAGCATTTCTTGCTGAGTTCCATTCGGATCTACCGGCCGCCCTATCGAGCCAACCAGCGGAGCTCAGGTGAGTTTGAATCCATTGATACTCGCAAGGGTGTTTTCCCACCGTTCCGCGGTTAGAGAATTCGGAGAGGATGCCGAGAGCGTCATTGGTGTACGGACAAAGTGAACGGTGTTCCGGAGACGGCCAAAAAGGAGGCATCTCACTCATCGAGGCTCTTCTTGATTGCGTCGTTATGGATGCGTTGTACACTCGCCAAATTTTCAGTCAGGTCGCTGGGACAATCCTTTTCGCAACGTAAGGCTCTGCGCAAGTCATGAGGAATTCAGCGAATTCCGCGGGCCGCGTGATAGTCTTGCGTCAATCATCGCGCGGAGATTATCAGTGCGAGTTGTGCTGCATCTAGCTCGATACTAGTGACAGAGTTCTCTATCGGCTCATGCTCGTAAACGAGGAAGTTTAGCTGCAGCGCTTCTTTGAGGTCCCCACGATTGATACCGTCGAGAGGCTTCGTCCCTCGTCATGGGCCCATTCTAATCAGGATTGATCGCTAGCTGCACCTCTCGGAGTTCTTCTCCGTTCGAGATTAGAACTATCCGCATGAGAATCACAAGTAAATTAGGTATCTCCCACTATCCGAGTCAGCCTTAGCCTGCCACGTTTAGAGCCGCCTATTGAATCGGGATGATAGATGGCGGTCTGAATTATTCGCTTAAGAGAACCAGCAGAGGCAGATTATTCTATCGATGTGGTCGCAGTGAAAAGAGTTGACGTGTCTCAACTGTGCTTTCGATGTTGAGAACCCAATCAGAATAGGGAGTCTTCACGACGTGTTCTGTCTGACGGCGTATTCCATTGCTCCTAAATTAAATCGACTTTTCGAGGCAGTCTATCTTTAGATTCGTCGGGTGGCCGTGAGTGAGTCCGAATCTGCCCGTCGCGACCGTCCCTCATGGACCGAGAATGCGAATCAGCAAGTCGGCTGGTGAGAGTCACTCGCTCGGATGGCTGTTTGGGAAGCTGTCAAGAAGGCATTCATGATGGCGTCGTCAGTGAGAGACAAGCAATAACGATCAATTCCATTCCGTCCGCCAGCATCAGCAGTGGCTGCAGCGGCGGCACGATCTGCTCCGCTTGTTGATATTTTCAGACAGCAGCGAAAGACGGATATTGTCCACTGTCAATCCTGGAGTAGCGTCGGCACGAGGCTTGATTTATTGTGTGTTGTTTTCTTCTTCTGGAACCGCGCGCGGGCATTGAGATCAGAGCGACTTTCGGACTCGGTCGCAAAACTAGGCCGGTTACCCCCTCATTAAGTATTCGACACCCTGGAATAAAGGCCACGAACCAGCAAGGGAGGGAATTTCATCGATGCAGAATCGATCGCCGCAAGTCAAGTTCGGAGCGCCGGCCACATGAAAGACGATGATTGTCAGTATGGGCGATTCCGTTTGTGATCCTCCTGATCCTTCGCCGACCATATTAGAGATTCGGTTCGAGCCATACGCAGATAGCAACCCGGAGTCTCTGTGAGCTCATGAAGCTGGCTCCATGGGGATTGGTCCTTCGCCTCGAATCTTCAAATTCGCGGAGACATTGGAGTTGATGAGGTTGGCTTTAAGTTTTTCAAAATTCGAAAAGATGGAAGCTGGTCGAGAGAAAATCTGTGTACGTCCCCGGTTCGGGGTCCTTCGATTCTTCGAGACCGAAACCAGAAGACCGAATAGACAACTTCGGTGGCTACGATTGGAGAGAGGCGGCCACGGTCCTATGGAAAGCCTCCGTCCGAAGTGGATATACCCTCGTAATCCTTGCCTTCCCGAATGGGTCAGGTTCAAAAAGCGCTCCAAAAGGATCTCGAGAAATCTGCAAAACGCAAGGACCCTGCGAACTACTTCGCCCCCCCCCCCATCCTCCTCTTCTCGTGTCTGGACTCCGGATTCTCTGGGCCACTCCGCGAACTGACGAAGAGCATTGTCAGAGCCTAGAGTTAAGAGGGCTCTAGAAAACCGTAAATCGGGGAAGTGGAATCTGTTCGAAAATCCGAAGAGAGCTTACATGACTGCTGGAAGATAAGATAAGCTCAGAGTCCATTGTGAGGCTCTCGGGAACACGTGAGCGAAAGCCCTGCGATCATAATCTGATAGAGATTCCGCATCGAGTTCAGCACCTTTCATTCAGCGCTTAGCAGCGGATTGCTTGAGATGGTTAGAGTTGTAGATTCGGAGGCTCCCCCTGGGGTCAGCCGATCCTTGCAACGGGTTGTGGATTGGGAATCCTCATTCACCTGCCGACAGGGGAGTACGTGGCTCTCCGGCTTACCGTACACCCCATACTCCCAACCTACATGCACGGTGTAGGTATCAGGTCTTCCTTCGGCGCCAAAGTCTCGTTTCCACACCGAGAATGAACGTCAAGATACGCGTTTCCATCGAATTTAGATCGGAACCCCGATCCAGGGTTGTGGCTCTTACATCGGTTGTGGCGGGATTTCTGACTCGCGCTTTGCACTTCTTAAGTGTGGATGGACATCGAGAATGTTCTCGCAACTGCTTCGAACTCGACTCGCTCGGATCGAGCGTGCCTATGTTGTTCTGAATTTGAATCTAGGAGCGGTTCCGCAAGATCACAGAATAGCTCAACCGCAATATCTAATCTCTGATTCCTCGCGGTGATCGTGGATCGCCCCCGCACCGAGTCGCATGCTAGTTGCCCGTTCGCCCGTCGGACAGTCCTTGTGTTCGCAGGGGACCGCGCTAATAGTTCGGAGGGCTTGCTCCTCTTTTTCACTATTTCAAAGGCACGTATTGCGAACGATCGCCTCGTTCTTCTTCTCGCCCTTTTCCCTTGCCCACCCACTTTCGTGTTGGACATCTCCAAGCTCGGTATCTCCCACTGCGCTCCAGACCGACTGCAGGCCGGCGGTAGGGGCGTCGTCCTCCCAAACCGGCCCCTTAGCACAATCGAGTCGTGCCTCTACCGGTCTTGCGCCTCTATCCCTGGTCTGGCTGCCGCAGCCTCCCCAACGGCGACGCTTCCTGGAGGAAGAATCGCTCCCCGTCGACGTGAAGACTCGACTTGTCGGACGCCTCGACGTTTGGGCGCGTGAATGAAGCGCAAGCCGGGGAGACACCTCTCATTTCATCGTAGAATCGGAGGTCTGTATCCGTGGGAACCCCTAGAGGACTCTAACAAAATCCATTGCATCTTCCATTGTGACTTAGTGAAAGCCCAGGAAATCGACTTCTCCCTGCCGGTAGGTGAGATGAGGATTTTTCAGCGGCAACGATAATATTTTAAAGAATAACTTTCTTTGTTCGCAGCAAAATGATGTTCACTGTCAACCGCTGGTCGGTAGGGCTAGTGTTTTGCTTCCTGCAGCTACTTCTCCCAGAAGACAGCTTGGCATCTGACCTGGAGGGTCGGAGAGTCCGAATGTGCGGTCACAAATTATCGGATTTGACGATCAATCTCTGCAATCTGGTTGGAGGATTGAACCAACGCATGCAGCGCAGGTCGGAGCGAGGTGAGTGGAGTTAGCCCATAGGAGCCTCGACGAGTTTCCTCGCGCGAGCAACTCGGCGATTCATGAAGGTTTGTCGCCGCTCCGGAGAACTTTTCCTCTCGTGTTTATTGTTTGCGAGATGAGAGAGGAACGAAAGAGATTCCAGGATTGTCCCCGGAAGATGAAGACTGCGGCAAAGCGCACTTTCTTTGATGGATTGGCTCTCTACTTTCGCTCGCTCCAGCGGTTTGTCGCCGTAAATAGTCCGGTTGTTTATTTCCTCCTTTACGGTCGAACGGAGCCGCTACTTATCTGTGGCCACCGTCGCACCTCGTCGGCTATCTGCCTTCTCCAATGTCGGGAGGCCTAAGAGATGCGAGCAGTATACACGTCCGACTGAGGACCCTTGGTCTCCTTACTCTATTCCGTCCCATTTCTCGCGGCAAGAAGAGGCCCCTCCGCGTGTGGATGATCACTGATGAACTTCGCGGCCCACAAAACACTGAATCTTCTCCAGCTCCCGCTCCGTTTCAAGCTTGATTCATTCAGACTCCTCGACAACAATAATCCTTCTCGATGCTCCTGGATGCTCCTTTATACTTTTCGATACTCCGGACTCCTCGATACTTTTTGATAAAAAAAAAACGGTTGAAATTGAATCAAGATCGGGAATCCCCGAGGGTTCCCGACCTTGCGATGGGCTTCCCTAAGATCTTCCGATCCATCTGCGATCCACCCCCGGATCGGACGTCTGATGATCACCGTGTGTAGTCGATCCATGAGCTTCAAAGGAACCGTCCGGCGGGCACCAAACCTGTCTGGCCTGGTTTCCCCGCGAATCCAGAGGGAGACTGATGACTTCCACTAGGCAGATTGAGAAAAGGTACGGAACGGGATGACGATGAGCCTCCGCTAGTTTGTGCCGTTGACGGAAGCTGCCGTTCTTGACATTGATCGCGGAAAAGACGACGGGACCTCCTCGCTCCCAATGGAGCAAGGAACAGTGTTGCCCGAGCGGACGACCACCTCGAGATTCTCACCTTGTGGCATCGTTCCGCTGAACATGCGTCGTGTTGCGCTCGTGTCAAGCTGAACAAGAGTCTTGCGCTTTTCCTCGCCAATTTACCGTTCGGGAAACGTGAACCTCTTTCGTCTCGTTCGACCAGTGGAAATGATGTTCCGTTCAGGCTTCCGGCGCGCAGATAGAGAGAGAGGTCAACTCAATTGCCTAGCAATTCCCCTGAGTCCGTCACACACGTCGGCTGCTCTTGAATGTAATGGGTGGAGAACAGCTTCTTCCCAGTCAGCGCACATCGAAGCGCTCTCTAATTTCGCGTTCATTCAGACGCGAACCTCATTTAATGGTCGGAAGGATCCTCGATCATTCGACGTACCCCGGCGTAGAGTTCTGATGAAGATTGAATATCGGAACTTCATCACGATATCGATGTGTCGAACGAATCGACAATGATAGACCTATATGCATAGGTTCCAGGAATCCTCTGTCCTGAATTGACCCGATTACGTTCCCGTTCACAGCGTTGAGCTTATTCGAGCATCGTCTGAGACCCCGGGAAGTGGGGATCGTCGACGAGTGCTGCAGGAATCCGTGCACACTGCAGCAGCTGATGCAGTACTGCGCTCGACCGTCGACGAAAGAGGAGGAATCGAAGATCATGGATCGATTCCTCCAGGTCTTCCGGATACCAACGAAAGTGGTTTCCGTGACCCGGGACACTCCGAAGGTACGTTCCAAGAATCAGCTATCGAGAGACTTTGGAGGACCCCGGAGGCTCGTGAACGTGGGAGTTGGCCGATACAGCATTTTTTTTCACTCATGACGCATTACTTTTGATTGAGTTGGGGATCTCCGTTTCGAGCTTTCGGGTCGCTCAATGGAACCGCTTCGCCTGACTGAAATTATTTTCCAGAACAAGGACAACACGGAGATGGAAGACGAAGTCAACGCTCCGACTCAGCTGGAAACGAACAGGGCTCATTCGGCAGATTTCATCTTCGCTTGAAGGATTCGGAGAAAAGCGTTCTGGTCGTACCTCCTTCGGGGAACACAGTCCCGCGTACCTACCCGGTCGTCGGGACACTCCCGGAACACGAACCGTTTCTTCCCTCAGGGGAAGATTCTTCAAGCATCCGTCTGTTCACCATGAACGGCTTCTTGCCGCGATAGACCCGATGAGAAGCCAGGCTCAGGCGAACTTTCAGAGCGTAATGCTTTTCCCGGACCGAGCCAGCTTCGGTGACGCGAGTCCGCCGTATCGCTGCCGGTCAGCGAGTCCTTTTGAAATTTTTTCCATGCGCTTAGATTTACTTTCATGTGATAGCTAGAGAGAGAGAGAACACACATTGTTTAGGCTACCGAATTCTTCCAGTATCTCTGTTCCTATGCCAGAACATGGCCAGAGAGTGATTCCTCTGTGATGTAGGTTGATTTCGAAATCAATTCAATCAGAGTATCAAGTTCTCTGACCGCCGCCCGAGCGCTGGCCGAATCGGTAATGAGCGAGAGAGAAGTCTGCCCCCTTGATGAGGGGGCGAAGAAGAGTTTCTCTCCTCCTCGAATACAATCATGCGTGAGCAGGACGGATAGTCTCAAGCAAGCAAATAGTCAACTAAAAATACCTCGGTCTCTCCCTCCGAGATATTTTGGCAGAATCTCACAGCGGGACAGACCTCAATTGATTGAAGGGAAGGTCATTCTCGATATGAACCGCCCGATCGGCGTCATAGTCCGATTGAGCGTCGCAAGAAACTCATCAAGAGCCGATAAAGAGTTCGAGACTGAGTGGAAGGACTGGCTTTTCATTTCGGAGGGGATCTCCTCAATCCCAAGGTCAGCACCACCCGCACGAGTTCTTCGATACGATCAGTTTTTTGGAGCTGGGTACTCAAGCACGTGGCTGTAACCTCACACTTCATCGTCAGCCGAGATCAGGGCTATACTTAAGGGAAATTAATTGCTTCCGCAATTGAGCATCGATACAGTTCGAAGTTACAGTGAAACCCGTTCAATGGGTTCACCCGCCGTTCCAGCAAAAGGGAGACCGATACCTATTCAGAATTGACCAACAGAACTCGGTATAGCCGAACAGACAGATGGTATTACCCAGTGTTTATTCAACGTTTCACTGTGCTTATATGAATCCAGGGAAGTGGAAGGCCTTAAGGAGGGAGAAAACTGTCTCTCTCAAAGTATCAGACTGCGACAGAGAACATTATATCTCAACAATACCTCAGGTGGACCCATTGCGCGACCGGAAAATTTGTCAAGCTGGAAATATACGTCACAATCATTCTGTCGAATCCGGGAAGCTCCGGGAGCAAAACCACTGAAGTGATCAGGATAATTCATGGTTGTTTTTCCTATGTTCAGCGATATCATAGTTCACAATATTCGAGTCTTCACTGACGAATTCAGTCGCGATGACTCAATTCTGGTTACGTTTCTCACGCTTAAGCAGAGAATTGTTCGCAACCGTAGACGCGCTCGCTGGAACAGGGAGGTATTGCCGGGTCTGACAGGCTCGCAGAGCTCCCGAGGACGACGCGGTCTCCACTAGGTCAGCGTCGACCAATCTCGCTCACCTCTCGTAATCATCCAGTGTGCATTCAAATGAGAATACGCTGTGGTCCATCACAGAATCGAAGTTTCCAGCGAACTCGGTCGCTCCGCATAGTTGCGCAATTTATGGGCGTATGAGATGGCTGAAGCGATGGCATTGTCTCATTCCAAGTTTGACAGCGATCTCGGGCTTCTGCGACTTGGATCGCCGCCTGAAGGTATCCCGATCAGACCTCACCGTGTGGAACACTGTTCGAAATTCTTCTACCGACGTCCACCATTGGCAGGAGCATCTCGACAGTCTGATAATAATATGAGAAGAGCGGAGCGTAGCGTCAATCCTTGCCGGGATCTCATTCTGAAACCCCTTGAGCACGGGAAACTTACCATTCGATCATCTTGGCCGCACCTGCATGACTCTCAATTCAGACTATAGACCCACTATCCGTCGAAGATTCCGAGATTCCCAGAGCCATTGCCGGGATCTCGACAGTGGTTCCACATTCGTATAGATGTTCGGAGCAAGCGTTTCGGGAAACAGAAAAAACTTCTCCTCGAAAGAGCCCTCAAGAGTTTCACGAGTCGCGAGAGATTCTATGCACAACAATGAGGAGGAATCGTCGATTTATTATCAAAGAGCGAGCCAAATGCTCGACGACTAACTGCTCTTTCGCGCGCTTTTTTCGAAGGTATCGGTACGGGACAAAATGGCGCGGTCCTTCTCCGAAGCCGACAGAAGTCAACGAAAGGAAAACATGCACGCTGTGCTAACCGTATCCAAGTATCCAGTCATGTCATTCAGGAGGTGATCTCCATGTGGATCGAGTGGGTTGCGAGAAGGAGGGCATAGCGATCGAATCTTCCTGGTCCTGCTCGAGAGGCTGCCACTCCACATTCATCTGACCCTGCGATGCTGTCCTCGCGGACTGTGGTCAAGTTTGCCCCCGAGCTTTTGATCTTCCACCCTGACGAATGAAGTTGATATCTGTTCACCTCTTACGAGTGACATCTATCCCGGATTCGCCAGCAGAATATCTGCGCAAGCCTTCGGCAAACGGTAAGTGCAAGGAAATCGGAAGACATGATTGCCGAGCAGAGTTCCGGTCCGAGGGAGGTTTCCCCACACTCTGGATCTTCCAGAGCTCTCCCCGCATTCCGGCAGATATAGACGATTGTGGAGAGCATGGAGGAAGTTCGTAGTAGAGCTTCCGAACTCACCGCTTCTCTTCCAGATCATGTCACTCTCGATCCGCGCGGGCTCCTCTATCAAACTACCGACGGTGCCGTTGAAAGCCAAAGTGATATTTTTGGTTTGTGGGGGCACGGTACTTGTGTTCAGCATTGCGTCTAGTCTGTGGTTCAGATGGAAACGTGACAAGGACACTGGTTCGAGAACCAGTGCCCCGAATAGCGATCGGAAGCGAATTTACTCATTCAGGGGGCTGAATGGAGGTAAGATTCTCAATATTTACTCTCGATATCATTATTTACCTTGTGCGATAAAACCAAGCTCTTCGAGGAGCTGTATCCGACCCTTGATTCACCAGTCCTCCCAGACAAAATTCAATGCTCTTCCCCGCAGACATCCCGCAACTCCGCAGCATGCCATCCCCGCTGTGTGTGCGATGTCGACAGTTCCGGGACGTGGACAAGGGTTCGGTGACGACTCTGAACACGGTGCTACCTGAGCAAAAGGAGGAGTTCACGCCTCAGCAATACGGAGTCATGGGTATGGAGGCGCTCGACACAGCCATCCATTACTGGGAGGATGCTGTAAGCGTGTTCCAAAATTTACCGAACTCCAATGGAGGAGTCGCGCTCATGGCTTTGCCGGTGAGTTTTTCGTACCGAAATGAAGCGGCTGAGTCGACGGATATACGGTGGCTACCGAAATCGCAAAGCCATCATCGGATCTATGATTTAGGTATATATCAGTGGACTCATGCGTTTTTCTCTATCGAGGAGCTACATAGGTACCGGTCAATTGCAGCTCGATCCGAATGCGAAAGACTCACGGGTCATATCTGTTTCGAATTTCAGACTAATGCTGAATCTGAGTTCGTCAGTCAGTTGAATATCGTCATGAAACAAGCGTTCAAGCTACGAGACAACACTTCGAAGCTTTTCCTCGACAACACTTCTCTCCTCTTCCAAATCACCGATGACAAGAGCTCGATCGCTGGAGGCCATTTGAAAGACTATGACAGGTCGGTGCTCTCTACGAGCTATTGGAAGAATGAGGAAATTTTCGGAGTGATGTTGACTGATTCATCCTCTATTCAGGTTCGACGCACGTACCGTGACAAGTTTCGACGAAGAAAGTTTCGTCTCAGCTGAGGGCGATATAGCCAACTTGAAAGATTTCGAAGACGCCGTGAACCCGGAAGAATTACATCTTTACCAGAATGCTCTTGCGCTGCTCAAGTGTGACGGTGAGCTCCAGATTTCGCTTCAGGTCAATGAGCCAGTACTCCGGGTATAAGTAAGAAAAAAAAAGCTTTGGATCCCGTGCCATTCCAGTTCTCCTGCAAACTTAGCATCGACTAGCCCGGAGCTCTCGAACTTGGCCGTGCTTTTCCATAAATGGGAATTTCTCCCACAAGTCCCTAGATTGAGTTCATTCTTTCACAGGCGTACCTGCTCGAGCAATCCGAACCAATTTGGTGAACTGTCATACCGATGAAGAGTATTTGGCGAAATTACATTGCGTTCGTCTGGCCTTCCAACATCTGACGCGACAGAATTCCGTTCGGACGATGTACATTGATGCCGGATCTCAAATTTTGGCTGGTCTGCTCGTCTACGCCGAAAAAGATCCAAAATACTGCTTAGAAGCATACGTGAAACTTATCGAATGGGTCGATCAGCCGGAAAATCGAGACATAATGGAGCGAGAATTGAGGGCTCGCGGGGTATCCGCCCTGACGATCTACGATGTTGTTTTCGATTTCTTGCTGATTGAGGCTTTCGACGATCTCGACGATCCTCCACAGTCAGTTCTGTCGGTCATCCAGAATAGATGGCTCTCCGCCGGTTTTCGTGAAACGGCTCTGTCGACCGCCGTGTGGTCGGTCATAAAGGCCAAGAAAAGTCGAGTCAAAGTCGACCAAGGATTCTTCACACATTTCTACAACGTGGCTGAGAATCTAACACCGGTGTTAGCTTGGGGATTCCTCGGTACGAACCAGGACCTTCGCGATACTTGTCTTCATTTCAAGGTGGGTAACGACCGTTTTTCCTCGGAGTCCGAACTCCGTCATTTTCGTATCAGCCCCAAAACTTCTGTTGTCGGGTCTGCCCGAGCGGAGCTTCCTACGGGCAGTGATCGGCTTAAATATTCATTACAGCAAGAAGTCATGAGCTTGATGGTGGACGTCTTCGATTTCAAGAAAGTTCGTTACACCACAGTCGAGCAAATGGCAGAGGATATTTTTGGACTATCGCAACTGACCGTTGATAGGATCGCGCAGCGCCTCGGAATCTGATTTCGATATACGATCGGTATCGGAGAGAATCTGAAGCTTCATATGCTTGTGCTGACCGCAGAATGATATCGGAGTGTCTCCGAGATGCGATTCCGTGGTCACGACTCGTGGCTTTTGAGTCCAGTCGGCTTCCCAACCTGCTCGAGAGGTTCCACGAGCTTCATTCGCGGGTTGCAGATCCAGATTCAGGACTGAAGCATTTCCATCCGCTCAAAGGACTTCCCGGGCTCGGATAACGTGGAGACTCTACAGTTAAGCCGCTCCTCAATTTTCACGTACACTCGGAGAGTCCCTGTATTGCAGCTGTTGAAGCTTATTATGTTGAGAGCGAGATTCTACACTTGTTCATGCATCTATCCTCATAATGGGCGTGTTGAATTTGTAAATTAAAAAGAGCAGTGATGGGGAACATCTTGATAATTATTGTTTTTCTTTACCTCTACTGTATCGCCGATATAAGTGAAGAGAACCACAATTTTCGCTCGGGAGCAGCTGTATTGTAGAATAAATTTTATTGGGTGCGATTCATTATCTCGAAACTTGAGTTCCAAACATCAGTTTCTTCCAGAGATCACGAGGATCTGTATCTAGTGAATCTAGTGGGATCAGAGTGGAACACCATTAGGACGTTTGGGTTTTTGTGACGGATAGCTTATCACAGATATTCGAAGCGTTCCCCTCGTCGAAGCCTACCACCATAGCTTCCTCAGAGGACTCATCGATAAATATTCGTCATCTTCGTCAATTATATTATTGTAAGTCATTAGTAATATGTCCGAATTTCGTGCGCAATCATATACGCATGTATGTATATGTGTATGGTATAAAAGATAAATTAAGCCGGAGCATGCGAGATACACGGCTGTTTAAAAACGGAAGCGATTCCGCAACTCGTTGTATGAAGGAACGATCGGATCAACCAAGAGAAGAAAAAAAGCTCGAACTCCGCGTCAGAGAGATCTTGACACTGGTCTTGGGTGGCTGCTCTGCTTCTGAGCGGCATCCGCGGGAACGGATGCTGGAGATTCGGGGTGCCGAAAAAGCATTCCGACGCTCTACGCGAGTGACGAACGAACCTCAGAATCATTTCTCTGATGCGATGCCAAGTCACTGACCGAATAATCCAATACTTCTCTCGATGCAGAAGAGGCAATCGGGGTAAGGGAGAATGAGCTAGCCTCGATCAACAACAACACTAGAGCCGCTCCGGTTTACGCGGAGAGGCACTTCAAGAGTCTTTGACTGGAATATGAGAATATATGAGGGGGCGTGAAGCAAAGCTTCCCCAAAAACCCCGAGAACACAACCTCCGAATTCCCGTCTCTGGGACATACATACTTACAGACATTGATGCACTTGTGAAAGGGGGCCTCGAGGCCCAACGAGCCCTTGCACCAAAATATACAAGTCCCGCTTCGAATGATGATATCCGAGCCAAGAATTTCTAGAGAACTGATCGAGTTGAGCACTCGAACCTGACTTCTCCAACATTCTATTCTAGGGGGGTCGTGACTCGTGACGATGCTGATGGTCGAAGACCTATGCGGTCTCGATTTCTGCGATTGGTTGTGAGCTGCCCCGACAGAGCGTTCCACTGCGAAAGTCGCAGCATACGCCAAGGTCTGCGCGAACTACCGGACCGTTCAAGGGGAGCGATGCTCAGAAGTTCAGTTGAGAAACCCGATCGATACCGGTCACGTTACGAGAATCGAAATCTTTATCGAAAAGTGCGAACGTCGCACTCCTCGGCGTTGAGCCCGAATGCCGGGAAGGGGCTAGAAATGAGTTCGAGAGGGACGGGGGCACGGGCGGCGGATGCGGGCGACCAGCGTAAAGTGAATCCACTTGCCCGTTCGGTACAGGGAGCACACTGCCGCTGTTCTGGGGGCCACAACCAATATCAGGAATTATGTTACTTAAGTTGAAATTCGTTTGCGAATGGCTGCCGCTGCTACTGCTGCTGCTACCGTGCTGTCGATTCGTTGTATCCGATACGGATTGATGATATCCACTGGCAGGCAGACATGTAGGAGTGCTCCTGCTGTGACCTGCGGTCACGGACGATGAGGAACGAGCGGGCATGAACAAATAGCCTCCGTCGGAGAATGCGTGAGATGAAGTTGCCATCGGCGGCCACATCCGGTTCTGGTGACTGGGCTTCTGTCCGCTCGACGAAGATGAGCATTGATTGAAAGCGTTCGCAGATGCTGAACCGACCATACCGAAATCGAAGTAGCCACCCAGTGTCGAAGACGACCTCGAATCCGAGCTCATCATCGTGTAGCTATCCAAAGATTGACTCGATCTGGTTTTTTGAGCGGGCTTGTTGTTGTTACCGCTGTTACCGCCAGGATTGTTGCAGTTGCCACCGCTACTTCCGTTGCTTGCGCTCGGCGAGTGATTCAAAGCCTTACTTCTACTCGACTGCGACTCCCCACCGACGTCCGTCGTGTCGCAAGGGTAACCTGCGATAGACGATGGTGGGCATTTCGATGTGGGTACAGAGATCCCGAAAATATTCGCCGGCGAAATTTGCTTATTTCCCTTATCCGCGCTCGGCAAGAACTGTGGTGGGACTGGGGTCACGGGCGGTGCGAAATTGTTCATGAGAACTCCCGTCGAGTGGTCGTGAAGATTCAATGGAGGGTGAGGGAAATCGCTACTGAGGGATGAGCTCGCTTGGGAGTGGAATCCGCTGTGGGAGTTTTGGTAGATGTGTTGACTCACAGGACTGCTCTGGATAAGGCTATTCGAACCGTACTCCGGGGTCGGGTTTGTTCGCGACGGAATAAAGTAATCGTTGTTCATGCCACTATTGACCCCCGCGAAATTGTGATGGTTACTGTTGTTGTTCTGCGATGAATGATGGATCGAAGAAGTGTAGTTGAGAGAGGAGTTATTGCAGAAACTGTCCAAATTATACGGCGTATAAGTTGTCGCTGTAGCTGCTGGCACGTTCGAGTTACTCGTCTGTTGGGATTGCTGTTGCTGCTGAGGCGCCGAAGCCGTGGCCGTGGCAGCTGTCGCTGTCGAAGGTGGCGGTGGTAACGTAGAATGGAGCGACTGGCTGCTACTGTTATGATGGTACATGGGTCTCTCGGTCGGAGTCGAATAGTTCACGTTATACGGAGTGTTCATGCTCTGAGCTACTACGGATTTTGTGGAGTGTGCGTTACCATTCATGTGATCGATTCTTTTGTTAATGTACGTGGGTGAACCGGCGGACGAAAGCGTGATCGTGTCACCGGCCCCACCCGTTTGGAGGAGGCTCTCGGTCGAGTATGGGGAGTTCAGCTGATTCGACGAATTTCTCAACGAACACTGAACTATAGAAGGTCCGATGAGACTTTCAGCAGAATAATTGCATAGCTGTTGTTGTTGGTGTTGCTGTTGTTGATGTTGTTGTACTTGTTGCTGCTGCTGCTGCTGTTGCACTTGCTGCTGCTGCTGCTGTGAGTGTTGAGTTTGATGCTGCTGCTGCGATTGTTGCGGTGGCCGTCGCAGTTGATGCGATTGGATCTGTTGCCGCTGTTGTTGTTGTTGTTGCTGCTGCTGCTGCTGCGGTGGTGGTGGCTGTATGACGATCTGGCTTTGAAGAGGAGGCTCCATGGAAAGTGATCGATTGACAGCTCGGTTAACGTCGGGGCTCTGGATCGGGGAAAGAATTTCTCCCCGAGGGCTCCGCGACGGGGGCGAAATACTTTTAGAGAAACCGGTCTCGTTGCTGAGAGAACTGCATTTCGGCCCGTTGCTGTTTGGTCGTTTATCGGATGTTTGGTTGAGTGTGTTTATGCTCTTCGTTGCCATCTCTGGCTCCTGGGATTTGGGCGGATGTTGCAGATTTTGCATAGGGGATGGAGCGGGCGGAATAGTTAAGCCGTGACTCTGTCGATAGTCCATCGGCGGGAGCCTTAGACGGGGCGAATTCGGGCTATCACTCGACTGCAGAGTCGGCATCGACAAACCGCTCAGAGAGACGGGAGGAGCCGATTGGATCTGGACGCCATACAGCGGGTTCGCGTTGGAGCCTCGAGTAGTGTTCACATTGATAGAGTTCGATATCAGAGGGATGCCCAGAGCGTGACTCGTCGTGGGTACAGTGTTCGTGGGCATAGCTAATGATGTTGACGTCGAGCTCGACGACGAAGACGACGCAGAGGCCGATGATGCCGCTAACGACGAAGATGCTGCCGCAGCTTTCAAGGCTTGCGCTACGGTTCTCGGACCGGCTCTTTTCTGTTCATCGTCTTTAGTATTCGTCTCGCTCGTCGCAATCGTAGACGTTGGTGGAGATGTGGAGCTCGTCGCAGCGGCAGCAGCTGTAGCAGTCGCCGCTGTCGTGCCCGTGTCGACCGCACCGTTCGCACTGGCGTGACTCATGGTGGTAGCGCGCTTTTCTTGAGGGACGACCGAACTAGAAATGCGTGTTTTACCAACAGGAGTTTTCGACGGAAGCGTCACGACACTGTTCGTCGAGGGTATAGGTGTTGAGGTGAGACGTTGCTCCCGATCAGTGGTCTGCATGGCGTGCACCACCCGGACTCTCGGACTTTCGAGCGATGAGATCTGGACGACTTGTTTTGGCTGAGAATCCTTCACAATGCTTTCAGGAACGATATTTGTAGCTGAAGATTTGGGAGGAGCGGGCTGGGCCGTTTTCGCCTTGAGAGGCTGCCTCGTGGGACCCGGAATCGCTGCCGTGACCGCAACGGTCGGTAAGTTGCTCGATGCGACCACCGACACTCTTTTCGGAGGATTCTGCTCGGGCTGAGGTAGTTGCTGCTTGACGTTGCGACTGAGAGAAGTTGAGTGGAATGCATCCGGAGTGTTATCCGGAGCCGGAACCTGAGCTGAGAAATTTGCGCCCTGAGAAGCGACTGTCGGCTGACGCTGATTGCTGCAATGAGAGGTGAACGCGACCGTTGTTTTAGGCGGTGGCGGAGGCGAAGCCAGGCCCGGAAGTTGAGGTTGTGAATTGAAAATACTCTCCGTAGCCTGCGCTAATATGTCAGTTGACGAAGCGTTGGCGATCTGCGATTCTTCCTTCTCCTCTTCAGACTCGAAAGAGATACCGTTCGAGCTGGAAGTCTTCCGCTTCTTGCTGCCCATGCTGCTCATGACAACCGTGGGCTGGGATGTTGTGGGAGACGAGGAGGTCGTCGATTGGGCCATCAGGAAAAATGAGCCGCTCGGCGTACTCGCAGGCCTTTTGAGACCGGCATTCTTCGCGATATCCCCAGCCACGGCGTGGACCGTATTGATAGTGTTGGCGTTGATTACCGCTGTTTGAGTCCCGTCGACAAGTGTCGCTGAAGATTTCCTCGAAGGATCTTCCTCCGTGGCAACGCTCGTGTTCGTTTGGGGTTTTTCCCGGAAATTCGTCACGGGGGCGGGAGCGGCCGGAGCGGCGGACGCATCGTGAGATCCAGCTGTATTATCGATGAGCAACGTTGATAGAGTCACTACAGGCTTGCCGTTGGAGTTCGTGGCCAAACTCAGAATGGGTTTCCTGGCGGCGGCGTTCGCTGTCGTTTGTAGGATCGGAGCCTGATTCATGGCGGCCGTGTTGACGAACGAGAATCCGTGGGAAGATGAGGTCGTATGGGATACGATAGGCAGTCCGAGCCCTCCACTCGCGGACGGCAGCAATATCGTTCCGCTGGCACCGCTCAACGAGAGGATCTGGTGGCCACCCATGGCGATTGTGGCCTTAGGATCCGTCGCCGACTGAACCAGCAATTCCTGACCGTTACTCAGAATGAGATCTGTTCCCGTCGCACTGGACACAGCGTTCACGATCCGGGGACCACCTGAAATTTAGATTTCGTTTATTAAGGCTCCGCGAGCGGAATCGTAAGCTTCCAGCGAAGGAAAACCTGAGAGCGATGGAAGAGGTGAAGCGTTCCCGTGAATGCTGATCCACCTACTCACCCGGTCCATTTATGATTATTGGTTGCGTCTGCGTTTGTGCGGGGATGATGACGTTCGATGCCTGAGTCAAGACAGTGCCCGTCTGATCATTGATCATCAAAATAGGTTGGCCTTGCGCTGTTCCCAATTGCATCAGAGGAGGTTGGAGCAAACCATTCAAGGGGAGGGAATTCACGCCGAGAGAGTTCAAGGTCATCGTATCGGGTTTCGGTGTGAGCGGTGCCGTCGTGGACGACACGTTCGAAGATACTTGTCCCTCCTGTTAATTGGGAGCGGATATCCGTGAGAAAGACGGCGCAAGTTCTCGCATTCGTCGGCAGAAGTCTATCGACTCGGAGATAAGAACTTACTGAGAAAATAATTAAAAAAACGAACCTTTGGGACAGAATCGATCGCGTTCGTTCTGTCAGAGCCCCCGTCCTTGACGGATTCCTTCTCGAGGGCTGTTTTCCGTGCGTCCGATATGCTAGCGACGGCGCTGGGCTCCGAACACAGAGAAATGCCGTACTTCTGGAGCAATCTCATATAGTTCGAATTGACTTTCTCCAAGTCGCGAATCTGGTTGCGCATATCCTTCAACATGATAGCTGCAAAATGTTCCCAATGCTGAGATAGAAGCTCAAGACTATGAGGAGGGGACGGCCGAAGATGATCATATATTATCGGGGCCTCACCATGAACCGCAGAAACTTTATCAGCCACAATTCTCTCGTTGAGATCTCTCAGGTAGGTGATGTATGTGCAAGCTCGGCATAGAATGTCCACTTTTGCCATCCGTCGGGGATCTCGCTCCGGAAGGAGCTCACCCAGGCGAAGAATTCCAGCTGATATCTGGAAGAGGGCAAAGGAGGTTCGCAATAGAGTGGATAAGTCGATACTCTTCGCCTCTGAGTCCTTCCTCGAAAAGTTTCCCTCTTCCCCCCCTCCCTCAGGAGACTTTAATTTGACTCGATGTATCTCGCATCGACGTCGCGGAACCATGGAAGAACCGCCCGGCAGAAAATTCAATAAATATCGAGCTCTGAGTGATACCGAAGCACCCTCCTGGATCCGCATCTGAGGAGGGACTCCTCGAATGTGGGGGATTCGTTCCAACGAACCTTGTCTTTCCGCCTCCTTTCTAGCTCGTTGTGTTGCCATTTCTTGTATTCCTTCCCCACCTGACGAGGATCCTCACTCGCCACAACAGACGACGAACTTATGGCAGAAAACCTGGAAAATAGCCCTTCTATTTCGACAATATTCGATTAGGCGCACACTATAGATTCTATGCTCGTTCAGAGAAATTCTCAGAATGAGTTGGAATCCTTCTCTGTCGGTCTCCCTCTATCAACGACTTTGCGAGTATAGTCTGTACCGCATCTCGCTCGCTCAGTCCCAATAGGATAGGACCCCTGCCTGATCTGCACGGGGTATATCTTGCTGCAGCCGATCTTAGGAAGGACTAACCCATTCGAATCTTTGGCATTTTCTTTCTCAGGAACCATGTTTCTCTCCTCCGTAGACTTTTGGGGCCCACTAGACGCCGCCACAACAGCAGCGGACTGCTGAGACTCAGGACGCTGCTGTAGCTGCGGTCGCTGATGCTGCTGTTGCGTTTGCGATGGTGGCAGCAACAACGCTTGCTGTTGCGGTTGTTGTTGCTGTCGTGGTAGCCCACCCGAGTCACCTCGGTCCAAAGACATAGCCAGCTAGCGCTCACATTCCTCGAATCACACCGAGTGGATTAGTGTTTTGCTTTCACTGAAGTCAGAGTCTCGTGGTTCACATTTTTTTTTCCAAGTTCTCTCACTTCGACCGAGTCATTAAGGCTCGGGCTATGAATTTTCACCCGACGTGCTGCTATTTTTCCATATAAACCTCGTTTTTGAGCGGCACCACCTTCGATTTTCACCACTGCGCTGCGCTTCTCGAACACATCTTTCTTTAGGTAAATGATGCTTGTGATCCTTGTTTTCGAACATACCCACGAAATACGACTCGCAGCGCACGGAGCAGCGTCCGCTCATGGAATCGCTGACATGACGAAATACTGGACTTCCTTCAGTCATATGGCTCGATCTTCTGCTCGTTGATTCGGAATACCAATGGACCTATGGGTCTTCACGCTTCTCTCTGGCGGGATATGCCATTAAGATTCGACTGAAAATACTAGCTTCGTACGATGGCTCCATCAGCTGCCGATCGCGCTGCGGTGACACACCTGGAGGATTCCCAATCGCTCGAACTCCGATCGAATCTTGCGAGATAGGCAGCATCATTTCTATTATTTTTCTCTTCTGTCCATCATTCTCATTCCGATTATTGTTTCACGGCACCTGGGGAAGCATTTCGGACTAGCTGGCTCAGAGGCAGGGGCTAATCAGAAGCTGGCCCGCGGACCGCGACCGATTCCGCGCCCCTCCTCTTTGGAGCCGAATCTCAATTTTTTATCTGCGTGAGTTCGCGATGCTGATTGACGGCGAACACGACGGAGCTATCCAAACCGGGAGCTATTCCATTATCCGAACGCGTTACTTTGGGAATCGATGTCGGAAAATCAGAGCTCAGCGGGTTTCCTGCCGCTGGAGGCGATGGAGACTTCCGCATAATCGCAGAAGTTTCCCTTATGCGACAGTTTCGGAATAAGTGGGTGAGGCTCAATAGTCCCAAACTCCTCAACTCTACGGGAGTGGGTAGGCCCCTCCGGAACATTTGGTGCCACGCAAAGATGAAGCTGATCGTTCCCAGAGAGAACAAGCGTACCGTGCGCTTTTGGGGAAGCCGTTTCGTTCCCTGGAAACCTCGGAGTCGCCGCGAGCGAGATGGCTCATCACGCAAATCGACCGACAGGATACCTCTGAAGCGGCCTTCAGACGCCCTAACGGGAACGGCGAAGGAAGGCTACGGATGTGAGGAATCGACACCAGCTTCCACTGTCAGATCTCCAAAACGATTCCTCGAGCGGGAACGAGGAAACGAGTTGCTTGAGGAGGAGCTGGCTCACGTCTGTTGGACACGATAGGCACCCTAGAGTACCGGAATCGGGAGTAGGAGTCCTCCACTAACTCTACTCGCAAGGGCGACGGATTTCGTAGGGACATTGCAAATGTTTGCTCTGTTGAGACGTTGGAATTTCCCATTATTGAGACTTACTAAGCAATCGTTGGGGAGAATCGGATGACTTCGGAAAACATCGGAGGAGAGCCGCCGACGGAATTCGAGTCTCAGAAGGACGATCAGATTTCACTGCGCATAGGGCAGTATCAAGTATCGGAGTTCAACAGCAGCCTCCGGGGTCCGATTTGTTCTCATATGCATCGCTCGAAGATCCTTAAGATCTACCGCTTGAAACCCAATTAGCCGCCCGTATGCATACTATGTACATGTGGAACGATCAGCCTCAATCCGATCAGAGATTGTGAATGAGGAGAAGTGAGTGGGTGCCAATAAGGGATGGGTCGATCCACGTTTATTAGCTAGCTTAGTTTCTGTTCTTTGATTCATCCAGCCATCTTACTTCAGGTCCGATCGCTCATGTCAGATCTGCGGCTTCTACGTTCATCTACAGCTACAGAGTTCCGGTGCGGCTTCTCGATGGGGTGTCACATCCCGGTGGTGTTGATCGTGCCAGGAATCCTGCCGCGGTCAAATCCATCCGATTTCGTTAAGTCGATTGTCGAGCGGGTGTCAAGGAAGCTGTCATCATGACTTGAGAATAGGTACATGGGTACATCAAGGGCCATATTCGGGATTCGTGATAATTTCCCCAAATCTGGGTGCGACATGAGAACGCGGCTCGGTGAAGTTTCGGCATGATGGTTGAATAGACACAGGTGCTTACACTTTATCTTCCGATCAACACATTGAGAGTACGATGTAGTTCTACATCAATAGTTCCTTTTCCAGGGTGTGAGTGAACTCGAACTCGGCTCAACAGACGCCGCGCAGCGAGTAAGTTCCTAATAATCCATCTCTCGGAGTCTTGGTATGTACATATGACTTATGCTGTTTCTTCTGAGTCAATCTTCGGCGATGCGGAGTATCATTAGCGACCTATATTATGGCGCCTGACGATAGACAGCAGCGTTCCGGTGAGGATCTCGACGTGCGCATCATGACAGGACATCGAATAAATCTACGCGTAATTACAATCGATTGCTTATTTTTCCTCATAATCCACGACGTCAATCGGGATCACGGGCTCATGGCCCGCGCAGAATGACTGCATCCGGTGGTCACATATTCAAGATACCCGATTTCGATGAATATTCGCGGAGAGGGACTTGATTCAAGCGCGATATCCGATGCCTAAAATTTTGTAAGAATCAAGGACTTTGGATATCGTACTTGAGTACATTCTCCTCTCTATATGCAACCATCATATCGGCTTCCACTGCGTGACGATAATCATCAGGATATATTAGTATAGAAACTTAATCCAACGAAATCATGGGAGGGGACTCTCTGCACTATCGAATGAGTTCCCAAGTCTAGGCTCTGATCCGAGGGTCATATTCGACGGCCATTGTTGTTGTTCTGGGACTTATGCTCGCGCGATTCGATGAAATCTTCCCGCTCGGCGGTCTACTATTCACAAGGCTCCATAGGAGCGACTCGCTCTTCAGCTGCGTGGATCCGTGGTTCCGTGAAACGGCAGCGTAGCGGGTCGTTCCATTGCGACGGCGCGCCGTCGCCGAAAGTCATCGACAAAACCAAAGAAGGCGAAGTCACTTTCAAACGCGGAAACATCGAATTGTTGCAGCGTCTTCGTCTCAATTTCTTCCACACGGTCCCAGCTACCGCAAAGGGAGAAGTGCCGAGAAGAACTTGTTTTCCGACGACGAAGTCGAACGGACAAGCAGGCTTGTGTGTTTTTCGGCTAATGCGCCTTCTTCTCGATAGCCTTCCATAAGGAGGAACGAAAGTTTGCTTCGCTCGAGGCTGACCTGATTCAGAGAAATACATGAAGGGGACGGATCATGTTATGTCGAATCATGTAGGACATCCGAGTATGGAGTCGCACGTCTGGGAGTATCATCGCAGCAGCGAGAACGCGCTACGATGATTTTCACAGTCGAGGTAGAATTGAGCTCTATGTTTTTTTTTCGAGTGGAATAATACAGGAGCGATCGCGCGAGATTGACTCGTGGGTAAGGGAGCAGATGCCGGAAGTATTGACAAGGTATGTGACTGGCGGTCATCCTGGAGGTGATCCGCCCAGAGCCTGCGCCCCAGACTCCAGACCACAAGCTTACGACGAGTTCCGCCAGCGACTGACTCTGGGGCAACAGTAATCAGATCTTTCGCTTATGGCACGACGCACGGAGTAGAAGGTCCAGGATGTTGAAAGTCAGAGTCAGAACCAGTTTCAGGACGCTCACGTCCTATCCTGGTCGGTCCGTCCCCTCATGGGCGATGTGAGGGGGCGGGGGGCAAGGCGGCAGGAACAATGAGTGATTCATGGAGATGTAGGTAGAAATCTTGAGACTTGATCACGAAACATCTGAAGCCACGTTTGACGAGAGCCCGCAAAGAGCTGCCGAGTCCGGTGATATGTCTGCCTGGGCTGAGGTCCACAGGAACCAAGAGGCAAAATTCGATATGCTCCGGTAGAATCAATTTGACTTCGCTTGATTCCCGACACGATGCCATGCTCGTCATGCTGAAGAGAACAATGGCTCTCCGCAGTTTGAGCTTTATTTACGGGAATGCGGCATTAGGACCGGGCAATGCAGAAGATTCGTATCTCGGTGTTGCCAGGAGAGAAGGATTTTGAATCCAATTCCTGTTCCAAGCCGAGCTACATGAGAATGAGTTGAATGGACTCGACAAGGGCAAGCTCCCTCGACGGAAGAGGATCTTTTCGGGCAGAGAGAGTTCAAGAGAGTCGCTTCCGAGATACGCTCATGATAAGCAGAACGGAGACAAGGCATTCACGCACTTTTTGTGTAAACACCGATGGAGCCGCAGATCTGACGGGAAAGATGCTCGCTTTCTTTGATGCGAGAAGGAAGTTTTATTAAAGCAAGCTGCTGTCTTGCCTATGCTGCAGTTGGCTTCAAGATGTTGGCGTTAGTTCCTGCTGCGTTGGCGGTTCTGGCAACCAGTGTTTTTGGTAACTAGACTCAATTCTTCGATAAGCGTCGAGAGTATAATTCCGGTGGAAGTTCTCACATCATATATGTTTCTTCCGCAGCTCAAGCATCGTTCAAATGTCCTACAAAAAACGGATACTATCCCGATAAAGAGCAGTGCGACTTATACTACGAGTGTCGACATGGGGTACCCAAACAGAAGCTGTGTGATGACGGTATGGCATTTATCTGGGCTCACAACCCGCTCTATGCCAAATGCGATGTCATCACCAACGTCGATTGCTCAGACCGTCCATATTTGCGTAAGTTCTGATTCTGACTGCAAGCCATCGCTTGACTCTTGCATCCTGGAATTAATTGGGTTGGACCCGGAGTGTTTCATTGGAGAGGTGAGAAACTATGTCTTACGTTTCAGAACAAGCCAAAACATCCCTGCATTGTCCGCGAGCCAATGGATATTACCGACACGAGAAATGGCCGCAAACTTGTGACGAGTTCTACCAGTGCGACAAGGGAAAAGTGAAAGTGTTGAAGTGCCAGCCCGGTTTGGCCTTCGATCCCATAACATCTGGATGCCAATGGGCGGCGAAAGTTGAGGGCTGCGAGCATCTAGCCGACGTGAGTTTAGCTTAGGTCCATACCGAACGAAAAAGGGGCTAGAGTATCGGCCCATCGGCAAGCTCTCGACTGATGCGCCACCGGACTCGGTGGATAATTACCGAGTGACCTTTCGATTCCGTCCCGGGCACCACCCTTAAGGAAAATCATCGAACGATTTCGCGATTCCCGCTCTATTCCGCGGCTCCCGTGAATTTTCGGCCTGCCACGACCGATGTACATACGTGCCTACACAAAATATCTCAGAACAGACGAGAAGATCTGCCTTGTGTTCGCCATCAGTCATCACTTTCACTACATGTCGGCAGGAAGAAGTACCCCACGCGCCAGAATTAGAAACGCTGACGAGTGGAACTCTTTATCTTTCCCCTGATGTTTTTGATCAACGTCTATAAGAGCAAACTTGATTCCACCGCACTGCGTCAGCAATGACCCCATAACTTTGTTGGAATGTGAACCACCGTGAACAAGCGGTGCAGCAGTGTCAATCTCTTCTCTTCGTTATATTCTCTAGATGGAATAGTATAATGGCGAAGTGCGGCGGGAAGATTCGTAGTGGTGCTGCGCACACCTTCCAACACTCCCCCTTGCGCAGAACCACGAAGATCCTTCGAAGTGGAGCGCGATCTCGAAGGCTCCCCCTTGCTTCAAAACCTGAGCTCCCATTCAAGGTGGATGAGGCACCCTCGAAGAAAACTCAACTTAGGTTCTACTTATCTGAAGTACTCCCATCGCTCGCGAAGTTCTCTGGCATTCCGCAGCACTCCGCGACCCAGTTTTGGTCTTGTATAATCGACGGGTAGTGACAGCTCGGTGTTCCGCTGACTTTGATCTCTGTCCTGACCCCGGCACGGTCGGATATTTCCTGTGCTCCCCGAGTCCCCATCCAGTTTCCTGGAATTCCCGACGCTTCCCGAGCAGCCTTTGTCCGCGCTCCGAGCGCTACTAACGCTCCCAGCATTCTCATCTCCGCTCTTAGCGTCCTCGACGCTCCCAGCGTTTCCATCTGCGCTCCCAGCGCTCTCAACGACGCTTCCAGCGTTTCCGTCTGCGTTCCGAAAAAGGCTGGCGGGCAATTGAGCCGTGCCTCAGCCATCGCTCGATGCTCCATTCCAACATGCCTCAAATGGCATTGGGTCCCATTTCGACCCTTCAGCTGATCTGAACCTGCCACACATGGCACGGGTTCATCATCTCGACCGACCATCTCATCACGACCAATTCCCGACCCGCCACATTAGGCATTGGTCTTCCGTCGTCCTGACCTGCCACACATGGCATCGGCCCCTCATCCTGACCTGCCACACATGGCATCGGCCCCTCATCCTGACCTGCCACACATGGCATCGGCCCCTCATCCTGACCTGCCACACATGGCATCGGCCCCTCATCCTGACCTGCCACACATGGCATCGGCCTCTCATCCTGACCCGCCACCCATGGCATTGGTCCCCTCATCTTATCACCCGGACCCGCTACATCAAGCATCGGTCCGCTCATCTCATCGCCCGGACCCGCTACATCAAGCATCGGTCCTCTCAAGCTGTCCACCGGACCCGCTACCTTAAGCCTCGGTCCTCCTTCAGATTCTTGCCAAATGATTGACGAAACCATGGTGTGCTCATCGAAGACAACAGTCAGAGCTTTCTCGATACGAGATCTTTAGCTGTCTTTAGCTCTCATCGAGTCCAGCAGCAACCATCATCGACACGCTCTCTTGAATATCGTGTCGATCGCTTTCCAGCTAGTCGTGCATTCACGCCATGTTCATTCTCGGGATTCGTACATTCACAGTTCTACACTCCAGTAGATCTTTTCTGAACACATATCAACCCAACACAGGTCTTCCTCCACCTGTGTCTCTCTCCCGTTTCGCCTGTCGCGGTGTTTTCCTCCATAGTCACTTGTTGGAAGATGTACTCATCCAGACGCGAAGACAGACGCGATTCTGAGTCCTCGTTGACCATTCTCCCGCCGGGCTCCTTTCCGTCACCACGCCGCGGTTCAGGAAATTTCTTTTTTTCACTCGGTTCACTCCTATTGATTTCGCATAGGCACTCGCACAGCCTTCGTCAACATTCTATCCTCAATGTTTCGACTCTTTCACACATGGTGGCCTGGGCCCATAACCTGTTGGAATGTGAACCACCGTGAACAAGCGGTGCAGCAGTGTCAATCTCTTCTCTTCGTTATATTCTCTAGATGGAATAGTATAATGGCGAAGTGCGGCGGGAAGATTCGTAGTGGTGCTGCGCACACCTTCCAACAAACTTGGGCTTCATGTCTATGATATATCTTTGTCCCTGAAATAGCGGAGCCGATGGCCTCTCCACAGAATCGGATTCTGTTTCACTTAATTCACTCCGCATCTTAGTCGACGCTCGGTTTTTATTTCAGAAACTGCCGAAACCCCCCGGCCACGCTGAACCGCAATACGAGGATGACTACGAAGACGAGCCTCAACAGCCGCCGAAAACGCCGCCGAAACCTGCACAGGTTCAACCGCAGCAGGTTCGACGACCGCAGTGATATTCCCATGGAATATGATTCCCTCATCTACGCCCGGCCTGAATCGTTGCAAGATGCGAAGAACGTGTCTCCGAAATTTCTTTTTTAATTTATTCCTTGTCGTGCCTTCTCTCGTTCTCATTGAGCAGATCGATGCAGAAGAATGAAAACCGTGGAGGATTTGAATAAAAATGGGACGTGCGGTCGACCCGAAGCTAGTATTTTGATTCTCTGTGATCCGAAGCTTACTGTTCGGTCATCCGAAAGCGAAGCGTTCGAACCAGTGGGTTGGTCCCATGAGTAGAGCTGAGGGCTTTCGCTCGCAGCGGAAGATTGAAGAATGTCAGACGAAAGATTCTGTCAGTTAGGGGAAAGTTGAGAAAAATCGCTCTTGTCATGAGTATTGAGCGCTACGACGAATGGAGCGGTGTCATGGGGTTTTCTCTTTCATGCATAGCTGTCTGTTTCTCATGCATCAATGTCGGAGATAGCTCCGAAACCGCAGAGCTCCGAAGACCCGCCATTCCATTCGAGCTTCACCTGGTTGAGATTTCGGAGAAAACCCACGTGCTCCGACGCTTGCGCAACTCGACCGACTTCTCTGTGGATCGCACAATAGTGTCGAGGACGTCTGTACACAGAGTCCCAAGTAGCATAGAAGCAGTCGACCGCCGTCGTTGCAGCCCGAGGTTACGCTGAGTAAGATGACGGCGACTCAGGATCCTAACTGATTCACGGGTCATTGGTAGGCCTTGTCGGATCGACCAATGAATGGGACAGACTCTGAATAACAGAGTTAGGAAGGTCGTTATCGTTTCTTCTTTGAGGGACCTCGCAATTGAAAGATTCGGCAAACTCGACCGACCCCTCCTCCCGTATAATTCCAGTCTCGGCTCGGAACCAGCATAGTTCGGAATGAATGTGCTTTCACGCCTTCGGTACAGTGCCTGTGTCGGGACTACCGAACGCGCGATGATTTCACCCACCCGAGAATACCTAAGTGAATACTGAGACTTGAGCCTGGGTGACGGTCCACAGATTTCTTCTATCACTACCAGTCCTTGGGAAAACAGTTCCACGGAATCGAACCTACAGCTTGAGGACCTCTTCTTCTGCTCAAATACCCACTCGCTTCCAAAGATTCAATCCGGTCAAATGGAAGTCCCCCAAAAAAAAAGTCTGTCGCGTCGTCTTCACCGAGAATCGAGATCGTACTTCAACTGCATTCGATTTCGAGGGCCGCCTATCCGCCGAATGATGGAATCGAAGGGGCAGCATCCAAGCATTATTTTCCTGGAGAATCTATCAACGCTCGTGGATCCGATTACTTCTAGTGTCTCGGAGGATCGTATATCGCTCACAGATCTTCCGATGTCCAGCTTCCGGCGTCACTCGATTATGAGTCCCCGATATTTTTCAGGGAGAATTCTTTGTTTCCCGCACCAATTGAGACCTCGGAGAGCCATCACTGTGAGCCTCCGATCGAGCTTGGACGGGATGACCCAGGAACGCCCAAGCAATGCAAATCCACGCAGGCATCATCACTGGATTCGTCGATGAAAAACAATAGGGGAACCAGGAAATATGCTCTTTAATTGACAGCTCCACTCAGCTGAGAACTGCAAACCTGAGATTGCATGGAACTGTGTCTGTATATTAGTTATCGCAAGCAGGTGAACATGTCTTTCGGATGGAAGGATTCAGGATTTCTTCGGTCCTCCCAGAGGTTGACCCTTGTCTTTCCCCCGTAGCTTCACTCCGAGAGCTCGTTCCATCTTCGAGAGGATCTGCTGATTCGGCAGGGCTCTGCCGGCTTCGTAGTCATTGACGACTTGAGGTTTCTCGCAGATTTTCTACAAAGAGAGACTCGTTTTCAGAAATCGGTGCAGATTCCCCTAGATGAGGCGCTCCCGACTCCCTGAGTGTAGTCAGGTCGCATCCGGGAGAGTCTTTAGTTCATTTGCGGTAGAGGACTCACGGTAGCAAGATCTTTCTGGGTCAAACCCTTCTGCTGCCTAATTTGGGCAATGAGTTTCCCAGTGTCCGGATCGACGGTCTTGTGCTTGAGAACATCGTCCTCGCGATCCAACTTGGCCGCGTTCAAGCTCGTACCGGGATGCTTGTTGGAGCCCGCGTTGTCTGTCCGAATATCAAGAGGTGAGCTTGGATTCTCCAGCCACGAGAGCTCGAAAGATTGGTACAAGAAAGTATACAAGTCATGAAAATATACACGGAGCGTTTGCTTGACAGCGAAGCAGGAAGAGCAGCTCGGCGAAATCGCCAGATTACGGAGACATTTGCCCAGTCTCGGGGGAAGCACTCAACAGTTGAACGCAACCCCTGTAGTCAACCGTCTCCTGGCACATATTTCTAGGTCTGTACCGTACGGTCCTCTCAGCCCATCGGAGACCTCACCAGAATTATTTCATCAATTGATCCAGAAGCGTGAAATTACATTTTTTGTTGGTTTCGATTTCTAGTCCTGCTCTCTGCGCTTGGTTGATTGCCTGAAAATCGATAAGTTTAAAGAAATCGATGTTAATCAATCTTCTTTGATTCTCTAGATTCTAGAGATTCTCTGGATTCTATTCTCTAGATCCGCCCATCGAAGGAAGAGGATGGACCCCGAAGAGATACGTGACGAGCAGCTGGGGCGATTCGAAACATTTATTTCGCCAAAGGCTCCGAGCAGGGAAGGAAATGAGCTAACTGATCGTCCTCATCGCCAGATACCTACCTGTGAGCTTTTCATCTGCGAGCCCTTCACAGGCTTCTTGCGGAGAATGAGGGTTTCGGTATCCATGGAGAGTTATTTGAGCCGGGAATAGCGAAGATAGAAATGCCTAGCTCGGAACTCTTTACGCTGTTTTTTAGTTGTTGGCGATCGAATCGCTGCTGGCTGCCTGCGTGCTGTTATTCCTGCTCCGTCACGAGCAGGTCTTTAAAGACGAAGCTCGTTGGAATTTAATCTGCGGAAGGCAGCAGCGGAATGGATTTGAACTCTTAGCCGGAAATCCGCATTCGGAAAGTCCGGCTTGCCGTCTCATGTGCGGTTTTCGGGCCGAACGATTGGGATCGTCAGACGAAAGCTTCCTCGGGAGCGCTCCTGGTCCTCCGGGAGCGAATCCCGCTCGTGTATGCTGGGGAACGGGTGTCACATGCTCGCATTGACTCCTCGACTTTCTTTAATCGAGCGATGCTCCCGAGAGCGTCTTATTCAGGTGAATCACGAGACGGAGCGGAAGTCGCTCGTCTGTCAAATCAAAAATTGTGATCGTGAATCCTGCGTCAGTTCAGTCGCGCGGTTCGCACTCCCGATGAGCTGAAGCTGTGGGCTCGCCTAAAGCTCGGAAACTCTGGCGACGGAGAGCTGTCATGAAATGCAAGAGGCACCGCCATCATTGTGGTGGGGATCCGTGCGGTGAGGAGAGGATCTAACGACAAGCGTGAGACTCTCATACGCGGGAACTCATTGTGGAACGCCGTTGTAAGTTATTCTCGGATCAAGGATCAGTGAAAACATGGCGAAGAACGATACAAACTTCAAGGTAAGTGCACGGCCAACCACGGGGACGCTGGTTTTTTCGTTGATAGATCCCTCCTTCTATGAAACATCGGCGGACCAGTGTGGAGTAAATCGAAGTACCTCTCGAATCGATGGTCGAGCGTTCGCTGCTGAGGCAGCATTTGAATTCGAACCTCGTGATCACTTTTCCCTATCGGACTGATCGATGCTCGCGCTTATCCGCCAGAGCTCGATCGCACTCCGGCAATATGATCGTTGCCGACTCGCCTTTGGCGCCATCAAACTTTATTTGAACGCTGCCTCACTGGAGAGCGTGAACCGGTCATTCTTCGTTGTGAACGATTGAATTCACTTGTTACGAGTAGCGGGCCTATCTTATTGGGGAACTCTCCATTAAATTCGGCTCCGGTAGACGGTTCCATTGTACCTGAGCTCGGCCGAGTTCTCGAGTTCCTGTTCTAGAGCAAACTCGAAACTTTACTTGAGAACGATTGAGAGACGGAAGTTCCGCTCTGGATGGGGATGATGAGAGTTGCGAACGCTTATTGGACTTACCACCAGAAACTCGATTCCCATTCTTACGTCGAGTCCCCCGCATAGTCAATCCGCGGAACCGTTCACAACCGCTTCCCGGGCTGTATGAGACTCCCGCCACCGTCGGGCGTTCGAGAGTCATCTCCCTCCGATACAACAATCTCTCGGGGGGAATCGGATCCTCCAGCGATGCGAGGGACGACTCCACCGTCCGAATTATTCAATGTACGGCTAGGCCATCAGCATCCCATCTTGCCCGTCCTCCCCGGCCTCGTCCAAAGGTTTTTCCATGTGTGCGCTTGATCGTGTAGGCTGAGCGACTCGGAATGCGCTCATGAAGAATCCTCAGAATGACCATGTATTGCGGGCGTTTTTTCGTATCCCCCGGGCCGGAGCGAGTTGTTCGAAGATTTCGATGCATCGGTATCAGTGGGACTGCTCAAAAAACCCGAAGACGCGCGGGATATCCTGGCAGAATAATTTAAGATTGAAGTTCAACGAGTTTTAGTCCCCCAATGATACATCTCCCCTGCAACCGCGCTTTCCACAGGAGTTGTTGATGCTTTACCGTTTTTTCTCTTCATTGAACAGGCTGGATCCTTGGTGTTCGCCAAACTTCGCGGCTTTCCGTATTGGCCTGCTCGAGTTGAATCGAAAGTCGAGGGCACTTACTACGTGTATTTCTTTGGAACCCACGAAACGACGGCTCTTAATATGAGCAATCTACTGCCCTTCAATGATGAGACGAAGAAAAAGTATGGCAGAATCAAGAGGAAGTTCTTCGCGGAAGGTCAGTTGAAGTAGACGGTTCGTATCCTTAACGCTCATGACACATGGGCGGTGAATAATACCAATTAATTTTCAGCGATGGATACCATTCAGAAAGATCCCAATTTCAAAGCTGATTGCGTCTTCAACATCCCTGGCACGACGGTGAAGAAAACGCCAGCCGTCAAACCGGCGACGACTCAGCGTAAACGCAAACCGGTTGAATCGGTAGGTTTCGTTCGAGTTTTGTCGCTCAAGTAATCATTTATGAAGATCGAAGAATCTTGTGTACGAATCTATCCTGTTAAAGCTTCCGAAATTCCTATTGAATCAGATAACACAAGCGCCACCGAAAGCGCCGCGTGATCCACCGAAAAGACGATCCCCTCCTCCGGGGGGGCTGTCCGCGTCGATCGCAAAACGCGAGCGTAAAGAGAGCAAGCGGGACTCTCAGGAGGCTGGAGGGACTAAGAAAACGATCTCTACTGATAAGAAATCGGACGAGATCCTCGTACCTAATTCCTTCAAGAAAGACTCACAGGAGACGGCCTTCGACGCGGAGGACAGTTCGAAAAAAGGGAAATCTACGCTCGAGTGAGTCCTTGCTCCTTCTCTGTGGCTGCTGGAATCGCGTAATGGATCATGGCTCGGATCGCCAGGGTCCCAAGTTTATCGATCTCTAAGTTTTTCCCCTGTTTGCAGTGTCGTTGAACGTGCCGTTCCGGTTGTGTACGAGTATCTGAACAGCGAGCGGTCTCTCGCGGAAATGGGCCGCCTACCGCTCATAAAAAGACGAGTAAGTGAATGCGAGTACCCATCCAACTTCCGTCCACCTCTCGCGGCCATCCATCAGTCAGAGTGTGTTCCTTAGTTTTCGGAGTTGTACTCGAATCCAAGAGCTGGGGCTAATTGGCGCTCGCGTCGGAGTCGAGAACCCGGAGTCTAGGGGCAAGTGAAACGGCGAGAGAGGGGGCTCCAGGCCACTTTCTTCGGTTATTGCTCGAATCATTCGCAATCTGGAGCTGTGATGGCCAGATGTCGTCCGAAGAGCATATTCCATGCGCGCTCGAAAAGGAGCCGCTCTGCAATCGTTTGATTATGCGGATGCTCGGTAATATACTCCAGTCGGAAAACCACCTTCGGACACAAGGGCGAAACCACACTGAAATGATCGGGCTGATCCGTGACCGCTACGTGAAAGTTTTCGTAGATCAAACTCTAAGTGAACACTTTGTTTCGTCGTGGTTGCTCGACGTCTTCGGATACCACTATTGTTTGAGATGCGTGCACAAGATCAAATTGCAACTCGAATGGGGAAGCCTCACGGGCGGGATCGAATGTCGTGTCTCTACGGCGATCCACGAATGTGCCGTGTCGTTGTGCTCGGATTGGTGCGAGTTCCCCTTCACGGACTCCTTCGCCATCCGGAGTGAAGTGCTCGACGACCCGGACTTGTCTGACACCGAAGCGTTCATGGGTCATCCTCTGTTCTCGTCGACGCAAGCTCCCGTCGAATGCATCGATATGGGAATCCTAAAGGTGAAAGAGTTCGAGACCTCTCAGTGGGACCTCCGAAATATCTTCCGAGCCACGTACGGCGAGCGGTATGAACGGCTCCTCGGAACTCCGGGTCGATAGCCGTAGAACCTCGAACCACAGTGCGATTCGTCCGCAACGAATCCACTTCGATCCAGCCCTTTGTAATTCAATCCGTTTCAATCAACAGGAGCCCCCGCGTGACGCTCCTGCAGCGTCGAATGAGGACGCGGCCGCCTCGACTGCCGCAGCCGCTCCAACCGGGAAAAACGAGCAGGAAGCGTTTTCATCTCCCATCAAGAAACGTAAATTGTCTCCCCCGAAAAAGGCTCCAGAACGCTATCTCGAAGACGCACCGCAACGCAGGAATTCCGTCCAGAAGAAGGATGCCGTGGATATGAGGTAATTCGACGACAGGAGATTCCCGGATTCCCTGCCACTTCGAGACTAAATAAATCCCACCACAGCGACATGGATCGAGATTCTTGGCCTTGCCTCGAAAGAAGTCCGAACTCGAGAACAGTCGTGGAAGATTTCCTTCGAGGATTTGATTTAGGTGAACGGATTTTGCTCTCCAGAACTGCCGACGACTCTTCGTTGGATACATCATCAAAGTCTACCACTGAGCCAAAAGCTGCGAAAATCACGAAACGATCCAGCGGATCTCAAGCAGGGAATAAGAGAAGCACCGAGAAAGTAATCGAATATACCCCCGGGCAACTCGTCTTCGCGAAAGTCAAGGGATATCCATTCTGGCCCGCCAGAGTCAACGGGATTGCATCGAATGCGAAGCCGTGAGTTATGCGAGTCTCCCACCGAGAGGCTGTTCTTTTTCTTCTCTTTCGCCTTCTCGTATGTCATTTACTCATAGGAGCTCAGAGCCTAACTCCAGTATTCGAATTACGCAGGGTGAAATACAACATATTTTTCTACGGTACCCACGAGCGAGCGAAATTGACCGCGAAAGATCTCCTCCCGGTGAACGCCGAGACGAAGGAGAGATACGGGAAGCCCAACAAGCGGAGCCAGTTTTCTGAAGGTCTGGTTGAAATGAAATGCAACCAATGGGTTGAATATCCCGGGAGCTTCGTCTCATCGCAGCCATCGGAGCCGATCTCATCATCTACCGTGTCAACAACAAATACGACAACCTCGGCGGCGGCGGCGGCAGCAGCAGCGACGGCAGCGAGCTCCGCTGCCCCGACGAGACCCGTCGTTGAAAGTTCGCCGACAAAAATCGCTGGATCAGCCCAGCAGGAGCCTCAGTTGCCGCCAGTGACGTTGGTGCCCCAGCTGAACGTGCAACTAACTTCGCCTCATTCACCTCAAGGCTCATCTCAGAAAACCGGTTCAGACAAAGAGGACTCGGACTCTTACTCGGACTCATCTGATAGCGTAGGTTGCTCGAGACCCGAAATGGGCGAACAGTATTGGCGGCTTCTAGGCAACAAGTAGCTTGAGATTCCCCTGCCAGCTTGCGGGTATCGAGGTGGAGGCCTTTGTTTCGCTTTAACTTTCCTGCAACTAATCCGCGGCTGAGTCCTCCTCCCATGACCTGTCAACCATAACCCACATATTCCTTCGGTCGATTGACTGGCTGGCTTTGAGCGATCATGACATCCGGAAACCCACAGTCACCAAACACAGGAGCACACGTTTTCTTCAACCTCTCTTGCGGGAACATTCGGTGGGCACATCCAATCGAAGCGCGAGCGGTATCTCTTAGGGGGAAATCACGATTCGGGAGGGCGCGGGGAGGGGAAGCTTGTTCTAGGGCACGGGAGAAATTCCGTCCGACTGCCGGAAACGGGACATAATTCCCAAGTTGTTCGTCCCATTTACTTCTCCCGAGAACAAGAGCTTGTCAGACGATGTCGAAGTACTCGTATTTCCCTTGGCCGGAGCCCATGTGATTCGGGGTGATCGGAAGAGAAAAGTCTGGGAACCGCTGAGCATCGCTTCTCAATAAGATACTACACCAGCCATCATTAACCCCAATCATCACGAATATCACGACCCCTACGGGTGAGTGATGCTCACTGCTGACTGCATCCGCTCACAAGCTTGCCCATTGTGAGAATCCTTCTATGTTCGCTGTAGGTCCTTCATGCGTTCCGATATGCTACCTAATCTCGAACCGTCACGAACTAATAGCCTGCGTTATGAAAACATGCTCTTCCCGAGGTGCATTTCAATTATCTAATGTTTTTATGATTGCAGACCTAGATGAATCATTCATCGTATTTAGTTAGGAACTGAAGGCGAGTTCGGTACGGTCAGCTCAGGTGCCATTTACTGCCAACGAACAGGCTTCGGTCGCTTCTTGGTTGACGTGAAACAGTTGTCATAGACATCGGTGCAGTTGTCTTCCGGCAGCAACCCGACTACTACGGCTTCATGCCCAAGGAGGATCCACGGGAGTCAACTACTGACAAGGAACCGACGGAAATCAACAATGAACGCGCGGAACGATCTCTCGATGGGCGTAACAAATCGACTTGCGAGTAAACACGGCTGAATGCGGAGCGAGCGGAAAAGCCGTCAATTCTCATCTGTACTATCGTTGTAAGATAGTTCATATATACAAATTCTATATTATTATCGAGATAGTCATCATCATGATTTCCCTTCCATTGTTTTCTCTTCGATCATCATTATTTATGAGTAAATGGGCGAGCGAGCGAGCAAGTAAGCGTGGAAGGAATATTCTGCGGCGAATACGTCACCGACGACGGCCACGTCGAGCAACATAATCGAAGCGCCATCGAAACTGTCTCGAGTCGTCGTCGAACCAGTACTCGTCAGTAGCGAAGAAATACGATTAGTCGCACTCACGAAAATTTTAAGTCGCGGAACAAGACATTTATTGCTCTCTTTCCATCCATACTGTGCAATTTGACGCTGCTTCCGCGTTCTCAGATAGTGGAGAATTCACGTTTCCGTGGAATTTCTGGCTGACGAGAATCTTACTCTGGAAATTATTTCGGCATGGACCGCGTAGCTGGAAAAATTGTGAAATAATGATGCATCTGCTGTATGATTGCGGTCGTATATCACCTGGTTCATCCATCATGCATGCTTCCATTTGTCGATTCAGCTTACGGAAATTATCCAATAAATGGGTTGAATTCCGATCAAGCATCTGTGGTGTTTTCTTTCACGACACCAGAATTTCAGGAATGCGTCTTCGGAAGAGAGCCCTACCGTATACAGTGATCGATTGGAGCCTCAGTTTGCCCCGGGGGATAACTTCTCGAGGACTGCCAGTATGTTAACGAGCGAAAGCTCATACTGTATCATTTGCTTGATGGCGGGTAGTATCTGAAGGGGAGAGGAAGATGGCTCAAAACTTTGATGCATAGCCTAGCCGATGTCTTCTAACAGCTCGTGGTACCCGTCAGGTCCCAGACTGCTCCACCGACCTTATTGTCGACATCCTTGGAAAAAAATCCTTCAACGATGCCCGTAAAAATATCCTGGCCTGGCGCATTAAGATCCATCCTCAGCCGGGTACGGTCCGTGATCTTGTTGGGAATAAATATCGAAGTTTATTATCTATCACAAGGCGTCGAACCCATATGCTGACACCTCCCGAGAAAAGAGATCTTCAGCATCGGATCTTCCGAGCTGAATATCGTCTCAGCGCTGTAATCTAGCGCCAGCGGGGCGGATACGAACCTTCAGCGTATCGAACGTAGTATGATTAGTCTTAGTATTGAAGGCGAACCGTGCTCTGACGTCGATCTCGTCCATGTACACGGAGCCGTTGGACGAGTAAGTGTAGAAAAACGAAAAAGTCCCAACCTGGTAGCTGTTTGACCCCGATACGGGGGAATTAGAACTCTTGTCACCGGATATGACGAAGAAACCCTTGCGGGGAGGAAGACGGGGAGCGGTTTTGGTGCACTCACGTCAGGTAAACTCGCACATCTTTCGTACGAACGTTGAACTCGATGGCTTTGGTATCAGGTCCGTAGTTGTCGTAGTATAGAACATCATTCGATCTTTTGACCGTACTCAGTCCTGACATCCATCTCTGGCCGGGTTAAACGCTCATGTAGTGTCTTTTCGTGAAAATTTCGATCGCGAGAACGAGTTTTGAGCGTGCTCACTCATTTACTCGACTCACCAATTGAATGTCCACTCCCATCTGGCTGATGTTCATGTTCGGAACGAGGGGATCGGCTATTTCAGCGATTTTCAATAGCTTGTCGAAGATCGGGTTCAAGTCCTCGCGAGCCCTCGGTCGCTCAGTCGTGGGATACGAAACAACATCTTCGTTCTCCGCTTGCCTTCCTCGCGGGGCGATCGCTTCCGGAAACCAGGGATTGAAGGCACGCAACGGATCCCGCTTGGGTTTCGATCCTCCCCCGAGCTGCCGTCGATCTTCTGCGCAGGCAAAGACCCAAGTCGAGTCAGAAATATGATTTCGAAACGCCCACCGGAAGAAAACGAGCCGAAGCCTCGAGAATTCCGTCCTCACTAACCTGCAGAGAGATCAACATACACTAAGAGCACGATGATTGAGGGGATAGTCTTTCTCATAATCGACTTCTGCAAATTCAGCAGTTCTGGAGCATGCGAGAAAGACGAAGAATGCTCCGTAACGTAGTCGATGCTCGAAAGTCGTTAATACCCGAGGGAAAAACAACGGTGCCGACAGCAGACTCTCGGACAGATTGGCTGTCGAAATAAATTACTCCGGAGCCTGTATATCACGACGCCGCAGTATCGGACAGAATTTCGGAAAACTCCTCCTTAAGGAATGGAATGGTTTATTCATAACTCGCTGACAGATTCTGAATCGATCAGGAGAATAAAGTGAAAGGAGACGAGTGAGATGACTCTCTACGTATAACGGAGCACAGACTCGCGATTCCAGGGACACCTTAGATTCATTGAGCCTTAGGCTCCGCGATTGAGGTCATCATGGATAGACCCGGTCCTTCCCAGGTTTCCCGCCGCAATGAGGGTCACGGGCAGAGCAGGGGGAGCGAGCAAGCGCATGTGCATGTGAGGGCTGTGGATAATTCTGCAGCGGCGATTCTCCAAGAGAGCGCTCATTCGCAGAGCTTATGATGCACCGATACCGTACCAAATCGAGAGTTCTTCCCATTCCGTGCCCAGACATTGCTAAGCTGTGCTCCGCCGCCCGCGGCATCCATCCTGGAACGAAGTCGATCGGCGTCTTGCTCTACGGGCGCTCGTGGAGCCTTCGCTTGGAATCCATAGAAAAGCGCCAGTAGAGCTTCGGAAACGTATGTCGTCGAATCCACAAGGCGAGCGTAGGTTGTTCGAGAAATCGCAATGATAACTTCTCTCGGTCGCTAACTATAACGCCTTTATATTATCTCTTATATATCTCCGCGTAAAATCCCGCTCTGGCATCAAATGTGGGCATATAACCGAAATTTCACAAACAACAGATGCAGATTCTCGCTGTCGGGTGATCTAAGAAGCTTAAAAGTGTAAGAATGAGCGGGATGAAATCGAATATCATTTTTCAGTCAGCGGAACCGACTAATTGTGCACAATTGGTGGACGACTCGATGCTTGCAACTCCAGTAAGCAGTCGTTCAGGTAGAGCGTTGGAATATGCAGGCCCGCCTGCTGACGAGCCCCCATCAGAACTCGAATTACATGCCTGAAAACAAGAGATACCGGTGAGTCTCGCTGGATTCCATAAGATATCGAGCAGCGCCGAGGGTTTACTTGAGACAGTGTCATCCGCGCAGAACCCGGAGATGCTCACCCCGCTCACGCCATGCTTCTCGTCTCGGAGTACCATTCATAGCTACTATTGTAGGGGTATCTCGCTTGAGCTTGCTCGTGATGTACTCCACTGAGAACTGAGACGCGAGTTCAACTCCGGAAGCCGCGACGAAGTCGGTTTGGGCTGTTCTTGCACCTGCCTTGAAATTGATCCGCGAACAAAAGCTGGTCAAATCACGGGCAGGGGAGACGTCGAAGCTGGTTTCTCGCTGAAAGTTTGACTGCGGGTTTCAAGGAGTCACTCTTTCGCGCCTTAGGGTTCAATTAAGCGACTTTCCGTTAGGAATGCCTCCTCATATATTATCAGGGTGAGGAGGCATGCACATGTTTCTTTCATCTGAGGGCACGACGGCTTCGTGCTTCCGAGGAGCTTCCGTTCGCCGCTCAAAGAATCGAGGAATCAACATTTGGCCCACTTACAACGCCTAGATGAGGACTCGCTGATTTGGCTCGAGAGAGTCACCGAGACCTCTGTGGCTGACGATGAAAATCTGGCAATCGGCGTTGAAGGTCTTCAAAAATCCTGTTTTGAATAAAGTCGCAACGCTAATATCGACGCAGATATCCCGAACAGCTGCAATGAGGTCTACTCATCTCGATCACGTTTAGGGATACGAACTCGTGAATTGTGCTTGAGCTGAAAAATCCATTGCAGCATCCACTTCATCGAAGGAAAGCACCCGTGGCGCATTTAACACCGCTGGCGAAACAAATGCCGACAGTGCCAAGATCGCTTTTTCTCCACCTGAATCGAGAATCTCTTATTTTTCGCGGACGTTCGCGGTGCCCATCGGAATACGATGTTGTCAAACGGACTAGAGCTTACCCGATAGCGAATTAGGCGGTCTGGGTTCACAAACAGCGGAATTGAAAGACACCAGAATACCGTGCCGGCTCTCAACCAAGCCGCACGGCCTGGCCGTCTTCCGTCTCTTCCTTCCCTTCCTCGAAGACTGCGAAAGTCCGCATCTGAGCTCATCCTGAAACTCGATACGAATCCTTGGTACCGCAGCGCCCTGGAGCGTACCGACCTTCCTCTTTTGATAAAGGCTCAGAGCATCGATATTTCCACTCAGAACAAGATATACAGTCGTAACTGATCACAGGGTGCCATTGGGGTGAGCCCTTAATGACATAAAATGAGACCCATCGGTGACTTCATCGGGAGGGACCCTCTCGCGCTGCGTCAGTGTACCGGGACTCCGTGAAATCCATTGTTTGGAACTTCTGGTTTGCGTCGTATGATGCTCACCTTGAAAGATTCCGAGATGCGGATCTCTCCCCTCGGAGCTAGCTGCAGGAATTTTTCCCGGAAACCTTCCAACACCCGGTCTGCCGCATCTTCCTCGATTTTTCCGAGACAATTCTTCTCACGGGAAACATCGAAGATTCGCGACAACGTCTCCATTGTCCCCTCGGATACGAGCCGGGGTTTGGGAGCTTTCCGCAGTAGACCATCCAACTGCTCATGGTGACGATCGGGGACCCAGACACCTGCGTTGTCCCTCAACTTCCTGGTCACCTGCTCGAGCTCTTCCTCATAATTTGTACGATCGCTCCAATTCTGTGGACGATCCATTTCGCCGAAAGCTGCGACTTTTTCCTGGACATCTCCGAGCTTCTTCCTCAGCAGGAACAACGTGGTCCGTGCCTCAATGGTCTCTCTCTGCTCTCCCGATTCGGGTAGCCTCGGTCGGTCTGCGGCGTCGTGCCCCTCTGATCCATCTTTTGCAGCGAATTCGGTTTCGTCACGACGCGCCGCTGCCACAAAGCTCTCCATCGAAGCGATGTCTGACTCGAGCTCGGATATCTCGTACTTCAAGCTTTTCGAGACAACTTCTCCGGTGTCCTGCGCAGTCTCTTGGACGTGGGAGTTCGCAAGTGCGGAGATCGTCGCGCAAATCTGGTCGTCGATTCGACGTTGCTTGAAACGAGAACAACCAATAAACAAACAAATCAAAAACAAAAATGAACCAACAAACAAACAAACCAATATGAATGGCTCCGGAATATCCCAATTATTCGGCAAGGGTCGATCCGAAACCTCTCGAACTCATCGCTCACGTTTTCTCGAACGAGCTCGAAAACTTCGCCGAGGCGCTCAAGCTGATTGAGGAGCTCGAGTCTCAGGGTATATGGTTTTCCATCTCCGAGCGCCACCGCGATGCAATCGAGTTGCTCTGCCAGACCAATCAAGGCATCGTCGAGCTCAGAAAGCTCGCATTCGAGACACCCGGCTGTCGCTTCGATTTTCTGAATTTCGAGCTGAACACTGGCCATCGCTCGCGACTGCTCTTGGATGCTGCGTCTAGAATCAAGGTCCCGGGTGAGAAAAAATTCATAATTCCTTCGATGTAAGGGTTTGATTGGCCATCAGGGTTTATTTCACCCTATATGGATCTTACGAGGGGAGCTCTTTAGGGTTTTCTACAGCTTGTTTCATCAATGACGTCCGTCCGGAACTCACCGCAACTGGAGAATCTCCTCGCTGTAATTCCGCGCAGCTCCCATCAAACCATCTGACTCGACTTGCAGCTTGTCGATCCGATCGTTCAGCGAGTCCCAGTAAGCGCAGAGAGCTCCATATGCGACGATCGGATCTTCTCCGGAGGCAGCCCCCATCGGATATCGGCCGGAACAAGTTCCTATAAAATGAATCTCCAAGAACACTCAAATCGGGCTGGGACGCATATTATGCTGGCGAACTGACGATCCCTCCGGATCGTCCATCGGGCCTCCTCCGTTTAGACTGCCTCACCATCCTCGATCACGAAAGTGCAGGAATCCCATTCAGGTACCATCGAATATCGGTGTGCGCACTCCAAGGCTTGCGCGCGATCTCCGGGAATGACGTAATAATCCGCGAGCTCTTCCGTGATTATTTTTCGGAGGTCGGATCGGAGTATTTCATCGGAATATATCTTGCGGTACGGTTCCTGGAACGACCCGGATATCCCAGGAAATGTAGGATATCCCAGCTCCTCGAAGATCGACGAAGTCGACAGCATGAATGAATTAGGCATCATGATGGGATTGCAAGGGCAGGGCTACCCTGATTTTTAGGAAAGATGAGAGTGATGCGGTATCTTCAGGGCGACGGTCTGGTCTTCCCTTCGATGCTTTCCAGCCGCCGACGCTGATGAAGCGTACGCTATCGCAGAATTCCAGTTTTCTGAGCTCGTTGCGTATTTTCCAACCTACTTCTTGGTCGCGAACTAGGAAGCTTGAGAGCCTGTGGAATACAGCAAGATGTTGAGTTCTGGGATTGAACCGATGCGCATTTCCCGGGCAGCGTCCAGGTTGCGCATAATGAATACAGAGAGTCGGAATTCAGAATACGAGTTTGCCACCGTGCTCGAAAGTCTACAGATCCCTACAGAGATCTCATCATCACAAACGCAAGAGAAAATGGTCAAATGATAATCGAGATGATGGATTGAGAGCTCGATTACGCGGATGATATCGGAAGACTCACAAATCTTTCAGCGGATGCAGAAGAGAGCGATTATCCGGATCAGTGTCGATGTGGTCGAGGACTGTGCCGAAGTAGCCGAAAGCGTGCCAGCCAGACCGATCCTGGACCCCGAGAACCTCAAGGATGGATTCTGTCGATCGAAGTATGTACGAATGGTTCCGTAGCAAGGAAGAATTCAGCGTCATCTCCAAGCAGTCGAACTCGTGCCCGCTGGAAAAGTAGGAGTCGCAAAGGAAAAGCTCTCCGGAGTTGCCCAGGAATGGGATGGGACGGAGCTCAGACTCGGAGTATTCGAGGAACACAAGAAGGCAATTCCACGATTGAAGCGTGAGCGAGGAATGTATTCCGGTCGAAACTCACCTCCAGTGCAGCTCTCTCAATTTCTCGATTTCGAGCTCTTTCAGACTCTCGGAATGGCGGAGCGAACCGAATTTCACTTCTTTCTCTGCCAACTCTGCCTCCGAAGCCGCTTTAATAGCTGAAATACTCTGCAGGCGATCTTTATTCTCTCTGTATGCGCTATCGAGTTCTCGCCGTCCGCATTCTGCCAGAGCGCGTTCAGTCTTTGTTGAGTCGATTCTATGCTCCAAATCATTCAAGAGGCTCCGCCCATCATCTCTAGATATCCGTTGAGATCCTTTGCCTCCTAACGAGGAGCTGATCGATTTGATGAGCACGTCGAGCCAGGTCAGCTTCCTCTGGAGCTTGTAGACTTCCAATTTCTTCATTTCCAGGCCTCCTTCGTCGTCACCTGGAATGGGAATCGGCCCTCCTCGCACCTAATTCCTGAATGTCCGACAGAGCTGGAAAGAAGAGATCAGGGCGCTAAGAAGCAACCTACTCTCGCCTTCGTGAGCAGGTCGCGATGTCCTCAGAAGGATTTCCAGCTGACCGTGCTGAGCTGATTTTTCCTTGAGAAGCCGCCGCCATTCTCCGAGGATGGACTCGAGCGGATGACGAGCAAGTCCCTTTTCGTGGGGACCGGAATCCGAGGAGGCTGAACTTTTTGCCTGGGAATATTCAAGAAGGATCTGACTAATTTCCGAAACTCCCGTGCGAAGAAACCCATCTGGGTGTCTGATCGCTCAGGCTCATTCTGGAAGGTCCGCAGATAGAATTCATGATCAACCGATTCAGGGTGACGCGGGCCCCTGCTCTGCTCTTCGTTCCGATTCGCTGACTGAAGCTGATCCTCCCATGACTTGATGTCCTCTCCGAGATGCTTGGCTTCCTCTTTGAGTTTGGTGACTTTCGAGAACTTGACTAGATGCTTCAATTCTCTCTGGCGATCTTCGAGGGCGGAATCGCCGGATTGACCAAGGAGAAACTCAATTTTTGCCTAGAACCAAGAAATTCAACCGAAGGTCCCGAGGTCGATTCACATCGGCATCCGCCTGTCTAGATTAGAGGTGAGCAGGTCCAACCTCGAACATCCGGCATGATTCCGATGTCAAATTGTGGAGCTCGATTTCTTCCAACAAGGAGGGACCTTGCCTATCCAAGCATTCGACATTCCTCTTGATCTGCTGGAAGGGAGGAGCTTCGTCGAGCGCTGTGCAGAACATATCCGCCAGATTGAGTTTGCCGGTGACAATCTGGAGGAGCAAAGAAAATTCCATCGCAGGATACCAGGAGATGGAGAGTCACGGCCACGCGCCATAAAGTCGTATCTGATCGTGGCAAGCGCAAAATGTCACAATTGCCGTCGAAGACTCTCTATTCTAGTCATGCCGATTCGTCTCACTCGATTCCTCGAGCACAGATGTCGCTTGCGACGAACATCTACCCATGATCACCTTCTCATGAGATAGAAAGAAAACTGATTCGCTTCGCAAGCCAAACTTCGCGAAGATCGCACGCTGCTGTGCCATTGATTTCGGATCTCCATCCCAGTCGAACGTGATCGATGTGTCGCCATCCTTCCTACTCATGGCAACTTTCAGGGTATGTCCGGTTCCTCCACCATCCGCTCCGTGATGTATCTCTCGAAAAATGCCCTAAATACAACAGGAAAGAATAGAGATTCCGTCTCCGCATGTATTGTCCCGCTCTGGTTCCTGAGACGGAAAGGGTATGATCCGGGAGAATTTTCTCCCCCTTACGGTGACTAAACTTCGACTCTCGGAAACTCCTGCAGGTACAGGGAAAATCTCCGTGAGCGCTGTCGGCGACGAACAGGATGCGCTCTGAGTGGGCCACAGGAGAACCTCGATAGCTGTAAGAATTCGGGTTCTCGGTTAACCCCGGTTCTGGAATTCTGGAGAAGCCAAATCTGATTCTTTGTGCCAAAGCCATCGGAAAGGGTCGATCGAAGGATCGCGACGGATGAGAATGACGGATTCACCTTTAAGGAGTGTTGTCTTCCCTGCTCCATTTTTCCCTTCTGGAAGTCGATTGATCTCCATTCATTCAATCTCCAGCTATTCGAGCGCTCGATAAGACCCAGCCCGGCATAGAGTATTGCGGGACTACAGCAATCGAAATCCGGACTATCGTATGGCTCACCGATGAAATTGGTGCCTTGTTGGAAATCGAACGTTCTATCGCGGAATTTCCCAAAATTCTCGAGTCGAATCTGGAGAGAATCTCAGATCAGAATCGATGATTCTCTACGGCGGAGCGTAGTTTCTCTGGACCGGCAGGGCTGACCTGGTCGATGTAGAGGGTTATATTACCCGACACGGAGGATGCTTTCTCCAAGAGGGCTTCCATTGCATCACGTCGACGAGGTTTTGAGCTGCCGTGCTCTTAGAACTACTCTGAACTTCGCGCTGTAACACTGTCCGACACGGCGCGCGCACTAAATTCGGTCATCCTTCGTCAGATCCGCACGAAATTTTCAGAATCGTATGCAGAGCTACATGTACTTCAATTGTGGAAGGAGAAGAATGCTACAATATTTTGGAGACCCTCTCCTTGGCAGAGCGCTCCCCCTCTAGGCATCGCTCATGCATCCATTCAATCTCGGTACGTCAGTGCATGCGCGGCATGATGTACGACAATCGGATCATTACCGACATGTTTCATCGGATATTGTTAACTTTATTGGATGGTCGATAGGTCTCCTGAGACGAGTTGGTCCCTCGACGCAGAGTGAGCTTCCTCTTGACTCCGTCAGGTGCTCATCCATAGAATCAAATCCATGCATGACTTTTACGGCAATGCAGGCCTTCGAGGAGGGGCCATCATCATGGACTCTGGGTATGAAGGTGGTTTTTAACTAATTTCAATACTTCATCATTTAATTTCATTGCCTATTTTTATACTTTGTATGTCCATTTCCGAATCAGATGGTTCCCGATAAAGGAGTGCAACGTTTTTTCCGAATTTCCTGTCTCGTCGCTTGTAGGTATCGATTAGGCAAATTGCTTTTATTGCCGACTCGGCGTATTTGACTTGTAGCAAGCTAAATGTGCAGTATCACAGTGTCACGTCCTAGTCCAATCGAAATTCTCCCTAGCTGCGCATTCGTATAGGTGGTAATCCCCGCATGATCGTCCGCATAAAGAGCATAGGCATTGCTCGCTCACGTCGTGGTAGTGAGGTCTGATGCAGATGAGGTGGTGGAAGCCGTGGATCGACCCTCTCGTAATCCTGTGACGGTTTTGAATTTCGGTTCCTTCCAATGCTCAGTGGTCATCGCCGGGTTCTCGTAGAACTTATAAGGGATGGATTCCATCTTGATGGACCATGCCTCACAGTGTAGCTCGAAGGCCGGCGTTCGGGGAAGGTTGAAATTCGCTCTGATTTCTTCGACGAAGAGAGGAGTGTCTGTCATCTTGTACACCAACCTATTTCTGCTTGTGCGATGAACTCCGAGCATGCCCTTCAGAAACTGTGCCTTGATCTTGTCGAGCGAGTCAAAGTGCGTCTCGGTGAAAGAGCTCCAGATTTCCTGAATCCCGTAGGTGACCATAGGCGCGATTTTCAACTGGAACAGTGCGAGCGCGGTGCTTACCGATAGCTCCCAGGGCTTTGGGATCGAGCAGAACGCTCGCCTGGCCTTGCTCAGTCTATCTCTAATATGCCTGGAGACCGCAACACCGTCCCTGTTTAGCGCTATTCCGAGATAGCAGAAGTGACTCACGGTCTCGACTTTCTGATTCGCAACTTTGAATACGTCACCTGAGACCGGGGGACCCCCTGAGCCGAACTTCATCGCTTTTGTTTTGTTGACATTGATCGTTAGCCCATTCTCTTCCGAGTACCTCTGAAGCGTGGTCATCGCTCTCTGGAGGTAAACGCGGGATCGAGAAAATAACACGGCATCGTCGGCTTACAATAAGGTGTCAACAATGTCGTGCGCTTCGCGTATTGCACTCGGAAGGTCACTTATAAGAACTGAGAACAGCAGCGGGGATAAGTTGTCTCCTTGAGCAACCCCCGTCGTTTGGTAAAAAGCAGGTAGCTCCGACACTCCATCTTCTATAGCCACCTGGCCCCGTTGTAACATTTGTGCTTGTAGGTATCGCTGCTGAGGTGTGCCGATTGGCTGCTGCCCATCCTCGCGTTCGAGGGACTTAGTACCGGTGTTTCCTGCCCTCATAAGGCAGGAATGCTCATCCCGATAGACGCTCACGTCGGGAGCTCTGCCGTCTCTGCTGTGAGCAAGCATCCCCACAAGGTGACTGTTCGTTACCTTTCCCCGGACTGCGCTCTCGCTCTCCGGCCAAGATTCCGAGTGCTTAAGATCCGATCCCCCAATTGACGTCAGAGCTCTGTGACGCTGTGAGGATATTCTGAATGCTAGAAAAGATCTTGCGCGGCAGCTCGGCTCATCTCGACCGCAGCATCATCGAGCTGACTGGACACGTCTTGCGGACGCCGGTGGTTCGAAGAGACCTGACGACCATTTTTCATTCGAAGACTAGTGTTCTCAAAGGACTCAGTGGAGCTCGAGGAAAACTTTCCGTGCATCGTCCGCAGCGTATCCGTAAAAAGAGTGCTCCAGCAGGCCACGGGCTTCGGCCCGGCTTTTGAATGCTCTGACCCGATCGAATCTTCGCCTGGGGAGAGCTCTCCAGGACGTGAATGGTAATACATATATTAGCCGGAATCGAATGCCGACTCTGATCTCTCGCCGGCTGCTAACCGTAATTCGCAATACAACCGCTCTCAGATTACGAAGGTATCTTGCGAGCGTTCTGTTTATGTCGGCAGCTCCGTTATCAAATTCGGAGATAGCAATGTTGACGGAGACGAGAAGAGTGTCTCTGCAGTGGAAAATGACTCTAATTCATTGTTAAGCTCGTGAAATGCTTGAATGGTGCGCTGAGCTATCCGGAGCTCGGAGCTGGGGGCAATCTGTCTCATCTACCACCCTACCGCTCAAGTGAACCAGACTTGAACCAGCATCTCCCCACGACGGGCTCAGCAACTTACACAGCTCTTCATTAAGGGTGACGGCGATTGCTTCGCTCGTTTTCATGGAAGAGAAGTCTTTCAGCATGAAAACCCTCTTCCTGATCTATATATTGACTTCCTTCGGGGAAGTCTCCCCACTCTCACGCGATCCTGGTGAGTCTGAAACACATGGCGATGTACCACACTTCGTTCGCGAATTCGGAATCACCTCTCTGTTCCTATCGCTGTTAATGTTAATCCGAGCTGACAGTTGCAATGAGGTGGAAATCCGTTGTCTGAACCGCGCTACGGGATCCCTGAACGAACGTGGCTCTGCCCGGAAATGCGTCCTCAAAGAGGAATCCGGGGCCAATCTTTGTCCTGCGATTGGCGATCGTACGATTGCCCGCTGACCGACGCATGTTTCAATTTCCGAATCATTTTTGCTTCAGATTCCCCATATTTCCCCGCTGTGAGTGGGGACGAGAACCTGCTCGTTCTCAATGAGTTCATCGATTCAATCATAAGAGAAATGAAGACGCGCCAACAGCTAATTGAAGTCTTGAACCCCCTGACGCTCGAGCGCAACATTACTTTCTCGAAGGGAGTCATATACCAAGCAAGTATTGTCCAATGTTTTCTTCGCTAGATAGGATCTGTGTCATCGAACATAAAACACAGTCGAACTCGCAATTATTTTGAAGTCGAACGATTGAGTGCGACACCCCGATTCCCTAATAAGTAGAGTTTCCATTTACCCGGACATTTATCCGGGAAAAACCGGACATTTTTCGGACGGACATCGAGGCCTGAACCGGACAAAAAACCGGACGCTTGAAGTTTGATGACCAGAAGGGAATCAGGAGCGTTAGAGAATGGAAGAAACCCGACTCGTCACTTTATTCATCGAAGAGGATATCGCGGTTGAATTGAATGAAAAGATGCCTTCTCAGATTTATGGGCGTTAATCTATGGCGACGATCCGAGGGAGGATTCTTGTACATGGAGAAAGATCGCTCAACATCGGCATTCGAAACAACAGCATATTTGAAAACATCTGCATCTTTTCCCGACAATCTGGATAGTTACTCGAAATTTGGATCTCTTCCGAAAATTCCGTCGAATTGGTAAGCGAATTTCCTTGCCGGAATCACGGACAGCATTGAGCGCTTCGACTTCTCCGGTATTCTCGGAACCACAGCGAGGTTAAACCATTGAACCTCGTTGACGAGCTGGCGGACGACGACACCTGATACTTACAACGCGGAAGAAGATTCGTGAGTGTCGGAAGCGACGAGCGTCCAGAGCGTTCCAGACGTCTGTGCTTCGAGTATACGGAGTATATGGAGAAAACTCGAGAAAGAGAGTATAGAGCATAATCGATACATAGAGCCGCTTGAACGGATATCGATTGCAAGACCAGTAAACTGCCCCTAGAAGTGGGAATCGTTTCAATGGGGCCTGTGCTCGCCTTCGAGCGAATCCGCAAATCTCAGTGAGACTTCGACTCCGTGACTCCGTGAGAAGGAGCAAACGCTCAGGAAAAGCCTTGACCTAGGGGAATCAGGGAGCGTCCAGCACGGATCAATTGAGACCAGGATTCCAAGATTAGCCCCTAGTGGAATCAGGGAGCGTCCAGCACGGATCAATTGAGACCAGGATTCCAAGATTAGCCCCTCCGGAATCGGCGATTACCAAAAACCGGACAAAAATGCGGAAAACCGGACAAGAAGACGGACAAGGACATGTCCGGGTAAATGGGAACTCTACTAATAAGCGCACCAAGGCCGGAAGAATCCTCCTCAGGCGAGAGTCTCGGAGGCTCTCTACTCTTTATTTACACTACGATTAGTGTGCATGCTACGGTAATATGGAAGAAGGGGAGCCTGGGAAATCATTTCATTCCGAGCTCCCATTTTCCTAGCGGCGCGGCGGCCGTGGGCTTTCCCGGAGTGGATAGAAGCAGTATCGATAATACATGCTAAACACTCATGCTCGCAGATTTCCGTAAATGGTCTCCTCTCTCTGCACCGGGTAGGAGACATCACGTTTGTCCCGGACACGCCCGAAGTAATAGCAAAGCTCGCGGTCAAAGATGTCGATCTCAAGTTCAAGTGAGTTTCGAGACGGCATTACAATTGAAGAGGTTCTGATGGGATCAAGATGTTCGTAAATAAGATCCGGAAAGACCTCCGTACACCTCCACCCATACCCTTGCCCTCTTCCCGGAAATCCTTTGGTCGTAAAGCTCGGGTGTAGAACCGAGGAAGACGCGGCATCATTTTGGTTCCTTGGTCCCCCACCCCGAAAATCCCAATCAACCAAAAGAAAATTCTATGCTCGCCCGTGATGATTCGATACATTCAGCAAAGAAGGCCGGGTTCCCATCTACTGACGAGTTTTCCCCGTGTCGCAGGTACAATGTGCGAGCACTGGGCGTTCCCTCACAGGGGCGACTTAATATGAGGGTGAATAACATCGAGATGGGTCTTCGGGCTTCTTTTCGTGGTGCGAAGGCGAGTTTGGATCAGTTTGAGGTAAGTTGAAACTTCTGCACTTACTCCTCAGCTCCCTGAATGCTTCTCCCCCGCATACGATCGTAGTCATCGTGCGAACGATCGTGCTCTTTTTCAATGGGACGTGCCTCCTTCCGACGGATTAGTGCGCGACAAGGAAAATTTCGAGATGTTCCGCCTCGGAAGTCACAATCGAGCAAGCTAGATCTTTAGAAGACCGGAATCCTGCGAGCTGGAATGAATCTGCTTTTGATTTAGATTCACGGTCTTCCATGTCTCATTTTGTTAGAAAGGCTACTTTTGGCGCCCGCTCGATGAATCACGGCAAGGCGTGGCAGAGCGCGCTGAACCGCACAACTCGGGAAGACCACGTGAATGTCTATAAGCTCATCATCTCGAAAAATATGGAGAGACAAGGGAGAAGCGGAAGGTCGCGCTCAGAGCCGCGGCAGCCCTCCCGGATCCGGGATTTTTCGGCCCCCTAAATGTGGGACCTTTGACGAGTTCTGATGACTCCGACAGTTGATCTTGCGTCGGGAATTCCGGCTCTTGCGTTCCTGGCTTCTGGCGATGGGACAGTACCTTCCGATGAGCTCGATTCCACGCTATCCGGCCTCATTGTAGTCCCCCGGCGTATTCTTTGCAGATTCATACCTTCGGAAAAATTCTCATACGAGAGTTTGCCGGTACCTCTCGGTTACTCAACTGGCTGACGAAACCCACACTGGAATTAGCGTTGAACCTGTCGCGCTCAAAACTGAAGGAAAAGGCAGGTGAAGCTCCACTCAGCAGGAATTTCATGCATTGAGACTGAAGGATCTACAGAACTATCTGACGCCTTAACAATCACAGATAGAGAAAGCGCTCAGAGAGAGGCTCGAAGAAGAATTTCGACGGATTCATCTGGAAGACGTCATCGCCTCTGTGATTCTACAGTGAGGAGACGAATTGGGACCGATAGGAAACGCTACCAATGAGAAACGGGAGGACGTTCCGTGCCGGAGATGCGGTCGCTTCAACTCACTCCGACCAGGTGCTGACCACCACATCGAGAGCTCAATCATCTGTGGTGGAGAATCTCGGTCTGACCGGGGAGTGACCTCGACATACTGTCTTGTCTTGGTCTTCTAGGACGAGACAAGAGGAATGTGATTCAGTAGGAGGTTGTCCTCCGGCTTGAGAGGGCCATTAATAAATACAGAAGTATGCGGCGGCTGCAGATTGAGCAATTATTACCTTGAATTTTATTACTATCATCATCCTCATCATCTCTCCCTTACCCTTCTCTCCTCGATATCGATAATAATAATAATAAGATTACTATCATTATCATCATTGATCTGCTGCTCCGTCTTTCCACACATCGTAGGTAGACAAATACATATTTCCTACTTTGCCTAGCGATTCTTCATTAGGAATCAGCTGACTAAGCTATATGGCCATAAACTATGAGATTCTATGAATACTTGAGTTATCTGACGAAATAGAGGTGTAATCTTCCAACATGTTAACTGGTCAACTAAATAATGGAATTCGTCCTGTAGCCCTAGCAGGTCGAACCAATCCCAGAACTTGTCCAAAGCAGGAATACCTTTATCCCCTCCTCGAATATCGTTTCCCGTGTTCCATCAGTTGCCCAGACTATTTACTTGCAGGGTTGTGAGCGGATTCAAGATGTGTTCCTCAGGCAAATTAGGACAGTATTCAACTCTTGTCGAACGACAAATCCTTACACCTGCTAGCCCAGCGGTGGGAACACTGGAGTTTTTGGCTTTGGTAATCGAAAATACTCCGATTTCCCGTCCACGAAATCAAACCAGGAGCTCGCTCACCTACTGCATCAAAGGAGGGGGAGCCCGGAGGCTATTGAAGAGAAAAAAGAAAATCGATATTTCAATTTCCACCAGGCCCCAATTACTGGGTCAGCTTAGCAGGGACGCGCAGCCATTTCAGGTCCGATCGGGATGATGAGGTCATGAGGATGGCGAAAGCATCGATTCTTCCGTCTTCTGTTCGCCTGCAATTTCTGCGGTACCGCATTGGGGAATTAAGGCATTCCTTGACTGTTCGGATCAGAGGAGGACGCGTCCGGTCGACAAAGACTTTTTTATCGCTTCAGAATATGACATTATAATGGACAGATAGAACGATAGAGCTGAATAGCTTGGAGACGATGGAAATAAGCTCAACGAGAATTTCTCTCGCGGGAGCATCGTGGAAGAAGGCGAGGATGCTCTCGGATAGATCGCCGAACGTCAATCTTCGGGTGCTACCCAACGATCGAGTGGCACCCCCGACACAGAGGGCTCCACAGAGAATGATGCTAGGTTCTTCCGTTTTGTGGAAGATCTAAGGGGTTGCACGCGAAACTTGCATATCCTACCTCTTTGTTCTAGGTGTCTCGTATTTCTGTTTGAGCACTTCAAGTTGCGACCAAGCGATCGAAAGCGGGAACATCTGTCATGGATTCTTATTGAATAGAGTTCTGCCGCCTTTTCAGATTCGTTGCCGCCCCTCGACGAAGAAGAAGGAGATCAGTAGGAGTCTGCCGTAGTTTTTCTCTCGGTGGAAGAATCGCAAGGTGCACATTCTTCCGGATACTCCAACTGGGTCCTGACGGGAACCATCGGAAAATCGGCCGTCGCAAAATGCATAATATTGCACCCGCTTAATCAGCGCTTGCAGGGATCCTTCCCTGCCATGGGTTCAAGACTTTGTCACGATGGAAGTTCTTTTGAATAGTTACAATTGGGGAACTCATCGAGGAACTTTTCGCTTATTCAGAGTACAAGGATTTCCGAGATCCACGAAAGTTTCTCACGTGAGATCAACTGCGTTGATTTCCAAGTTCGGACCCCGGGAAAAATCGAGTATTCATCGGTCACTCATCTCGATCACTCATTTCATATATCTCTTCAGAGATCGCTCCATGTTCACTCGGTGTCCCACCTGCTTCACCCCAAGAGTTATAAAGTCATTCTGATTCATTTGTAACAGTTTGGCTCCGTTGATTCCTTGGAAGTTTGTCCTATACTCCTGGAGGAACAAAGACTCCAACCAGTCAGCAACATCCCGCTGGGTCCACTGGTCAAGCGATTTCTGTCGGAATTCTCTCTGAACCTGGAAGAGACGAGGGTTTCCGATGAGCTGCCACCTCGATCACGGAGACCGTCGAAAGGGCCCCTGTTTCCCTCTCCACGTATGGAATTATATGGAATTCTTCCTCGGGGAGATACGGCCCGGGGCTCTGTACCCACCGTTCTAAGCCTAGCGAGGTCGTGCCTCTCCACTTGCAATACGCCTTGTTGTTGATGAGCTGCCTGATGCTGCTGCTGCTGATGCTGTTGCTGTTGATGAGCTGCCTGCTGCTGCTTCTGGAGCTGATATTGTTGATACTGCTGCTGCAGGCGCGATTGTTGCTGCTGCGAATGTTGCACATGACCTCCCATACGGCCTCCAATCGTCCCGAATTGTTGGCGCGCGTCAAGCTGTTGGTTTTCCCATCCTTGATTCTGGCGCACAACCCTAAGGGTGCCTCCTCCTGAAATACGTTCAGTGCCCGATCAAGTGGGACGCCATGCTGAAACCGCCCGGCGCGGATTTCTCAGAGCGAGCTCCTTCGCACGGACTTCCTAGCGGCGAAGCGGAGTACTCTACCTGTGAAGCCTGAGGGTAGCGTGCTGCAGCCATTTTGTTGCAATCGCTTAGCGTATGCCTCATAGGCAGCTTGTTGCTGGGCCATTTGCTGGGCATACTGCTGACGGAGATCTGGAGAAGCTCGACCTACAGCGATGTTTTCTTGCGTGAACCTCTGATCTAGGTGGTCTCCGGAAAAGACTATTCCCCTTTGGATTCTTTGTGAAGGAAGTCGCGAATTCTAGGAAAAAGGCGCTGCGACGCAATGGCTCGGGGCGCACGACAGGCTCTTTAAAGCGCGAATTCTACGCGAATTGCTGCGAGAAGCGAGTCTTTCGTTCTAAGCTGATTGGATTCATTAATAATGTGCGGTTTGTATCTCTATTCTCGAATTCTCGCTAATCCCTCTCTACGGGTGTTCCGACCCCGTGCACTGATATTCCCTGAACTTTGAGTGAGTTCGATCTGACCCTGTCTCTAATTAGGCATTGTCTCTAGTAAGCGCGTCAATCAATCACGGCCACGATCGAAACATTGTGGCGAGGAAACTACGTATTAGGGTGAGAGGGAGCGAGGAAACGTCGCACGCAGACTCATCTGTTCACATACCTGGATGATGCTGTTGGAGTTGTTGTCTCTGTTGTTGAAGTTGTTGGCGCTGTTGTTGCTGCAGCAAAGCGGCCTGATACGCTGCTTGTTGCTGAGGGGTTAATTGAGCTGCGGAAGAATTCTCAGTCAATGACGATTCCGACGCTCTATCGCCTTCGCTTCCGCTCGGAGCGATGCCGCAATCGAGCGCCAACGTACGTGGCTCCAATACGCGGTCCATCCGGAACTCACCATGTTGCTGCGGGGTTAGTTGGGGAATCGTCGTCCGCGCTGCGTGATGCAGATGGTCGCTGAATTGTGGCGGCGGAGGGCATTGGGATCCGCCTCGTTGGCCCGCCTGTGCGGCTGTGAATTCTGGTGGGGGAGGAACTACTTCGGGTAGAACATCTACCTCCGAGACAGCTGCTAAACCCAAACTATCCACCTGCATACGGATGAATTGTAAGCTTTCATCGATGCTTTTGCGTAGCCCCGAGCAGTCCGTCGTAGAGTCGAGGGATCTCTGGAGAGCGCTATTCCTATCTAGGGAGCTGCAACGATCTTGGGATCGTCGCGTTGCTTGCACCTGAAAATAGACGATTCAGTCTTATAAGCTCAATCCGGGTCCGGGTCGTCTCATCAGTAGGCAAGAAACTAAGCGAAGGAGACCTCGGAGAATCGCGGTGAAGGACCTTACTTTTTGATCCAACCTAATCTTGAGAGTTTTCTTGGGAATGTTTTGCTGGCCAGCTTGTTGTTGTTGTTGTTGTTGTTGTTGCTGCTGCTGCTGCTGCTGTTGCTGTTGGTGGTTTTGCTGGCTGTTGTACTGTTGACCTTGGTTGTGCAGCTGCAACTCGCGTTGACGCTGTAAATGCTGCTGATAGATTTGCTGCTGATGGAGAGCGGCTTGTTGTTGAGCATTCAACACCTGATCGAAAAATGAGAGCGTGGATGAGAAGCACGATTTTCATGAGTCTGAAAGCTTTTGAACGTGATATTCCTCCTGGTTCCGACTCGTCGACGGTTGGGGGTCCGTATCTCATCTTTCAGCATCCACGTGGAGCGAATAATCGCGCGGACTCGGCATTCCGTACTCACCTGACCGCTATGCTTGGTCATCGGCAGCGTTGTTTGTTGTTGTTGCTGTTGCTGCTGTTGCTGCTGCTGCTGTAATTGACGCTGTTGCAGGAGATAGAGCTGCTGTTGAGTGAGGTTGTTGTTCGCGCTGTTGTTATTGTTCGCCTCGCCAGCACGCGTGGCGCTTTGGCTCCTGCGCTGTGCCATTTGTTGTTGCTCCTGTTGCTGATGCTGCTGGCGCTGGAGCGTACTCAGTTGCTGTTGGCGTTGGCTTGCTTCGTCAGCACCTTGACCTCGTTGAACAACATAACTCTGATTCAATCGTTTCAACAACTCCTCGCTCGGCGTTGATCCGGCGCCGCCAGTTATTCCCGCGGAGCGTCCAGCTGCTGCCATTTGTTGTTGCTGCTGATTTTGTTGTTGAGCGAGGATGTGCTGATGAATGACTTGGGCTCTTCGCTGCTCGATCAATTTCTTCTCGATCAGTGACGAGTCATCGTGGCTCATAGGCCTCTGACCTGGACTCTGACCCGTGGGCAGATGACCCGAGAGAGCCAAAGCGGCAGCCTGCATCTGGCCAGCGGTGGCTGTGCTGCATCGCATCACAGACTGGGTTGGAACTCCTTGGTGCTCATTGTTTTCGCCTACTAACTGCTGTTGAGGGAACGATGATTGTGTTATCCTCCCGCAGTCGAGAATACTCAAGAGCCCACCTCCACTCGTGCTCTGATGGGGTCGAACCATTAGCGTCGAAGAAGAGCTCAAGCTTACCTCGAGGACTAGTTTGTCGCCTTGGCGTTTTATTTGAACTCCGGTAGCGCTAGCGTTAAGCTGATTGGCGGACGCTTTGCCGAGCGGGGGTTTCGGCAAAGGTTGCTCTAGGATAGAGCTCGATCGCACAGGAGGTTTTATCTGACCCTGAACACCCCCTCCTTCTTGTCCAGGTAATGGGGGAGGGGGAGGAAGTGGAAGGTCTGATGAGAGAGAATTCCACTCAAACTAGATGAAATTGCTAACGAGCGGTCGGAACCGGACACAATTTCCTATTCGACGACTCCATTCACCAATCTCCTATGAATCTATCTGGGATGCTCGAACGAATCGCTCCGGAAAAAATTAGGCACTTTTGATATGGAAGAATCGTGTCCACCGATTCGTCTATGCAAAAATGCTGCCCGCCGAGTTTTTGAACTCGTGCGATCCCCGAGCAGAAACGAATATCTTGAATATCTTCCGATGCTACGCTAAGACTCAATGCGAATGAATTCGGAAGGAACTCGTCGAAGACGATCCCAGACTCCTCATACCTTGCTTGGGCGTGTCATCGTCCGAGCTATTGTAATCGGGATCAGGAATGTAGGGCTGATGATGAGCTGCATGATGTGAAGATCGATGAAGTTGAAGGCTTTCAGAAGGCGGAGGCGGGAGAGGCGGAGTACTTGCGTCTTCAGGAAGGACACACTCATCGGCTCGGTTCCCGCTGCCCATTCCTGGAGAATGGAACGATGATTATTCTCAGAATACATCGTCTCGACGAACTGCGCAGAGCACGCAATGCGACTATGTCGAGCCATCCTCCCGGCTCCTGGGGTAATGAGAAATCCAGACTGGTGTCCAGATCTTCATCTCACGCCGTATAGGATCGGGAATTATGTCGAACAAACTCAAAATTATGTAGAACAAACACTCTCTCCATTCTTTAGCAAACGTCGAAGTCTGCGACTGCTCGCAAGAGCCTGAACTTGTTAGCAATCGAACGTGCTCGTCGTTAGTGAATTACACCACAGCTGAAAGAGCACACCACACCTCTGTGAATTACCTCGGGAGACACTCGATTGGTAAACGCAGAAGGAAGAGAGCTAAACATGGAAAATTTGAACAGCGTGAAATGGCGCCTCTCAATGCTATAACATTGCCGAACACAATGGCAGAGAGCTATCGCGTTCTCCCCGAAAAGAGCAAGTCCCCGGCGGAATCCGAGGACGTTTCTCGAAGAAACAAACACACTCAATCGGAAGGTCGTCAGCGGTCTCCTAGCCTATTGACAGACTCATCAGCTCCGGATCATTGCGTTATCGATCGAAATTCGGTATCGATCTGGACGCCGCTCCTCCGAGGATCATATGCCCCGCCCGTTCCATATTGTTCTCTGACTTATTTGTATCGAGAATCTGAGCGATGAATTCCGAGTTTTTTTTACCTGCAGTGACCTGCATCTTGTACGCTGCCGATTGATCCTTGCGATTCCTGGGAGGGGGGACCGACTGCGAGCGATTGGCATTTGACGCTGCTCCTGAAGTCTGACCAGACGACGGCCTATAGCCGACCGAGGACATGACGGACTCAGGACTCGCATATAATTTCGCTGAGTCTCCGGGTCGGAAACTGGACATGTGTACTCCCCCTAGAGCTAGCGATTCCGAATTGACGTCCTAGGGTGGGTATCAAAGACCGCTGTGAGTTCGAAAGGCATCGTATCGCCCAAAATATGCCCTATAGATTCCTCGAGATCTTTTCCGGAGACTCAAGGACGATACTCACCGGGTATCCGGCGTAGTCGGCTTTCGACGCACCAGATTGCTGCTGTGCCGATTGTTGCTGACCTGGCGGAGGCGGGGGCGGATGCGTGGGTGGAGGACCCGCGCCCGGGAGGTTCTTCTTACCGAGGGGCAGGGTTTCCGCATAAATTCGTTTGTCATCCCTTTTGATCGCCTTGCTGCTTCTCGAGTAAACGATATCACCTTGTTGGAGTTCTTGTTTGAGATTGTCGCCACTGGCGCTTCGAGATTTAGAGTTTTCGCCTTCTTTGTTGAGATCAGGTACGCTAGCGAAATTCCTGTGGAGCGCTTTGAGGGCCTCCTCCTCTTCTGCGCTGGCTGGTTTGATTTCGCCCGATCTCGGGAAACGTGCTATCGTGGCACATTTCCTCATTGCATCATTGTCATCAATCAGTACTTGTTGGGGCTGGTTCTGCTTGTGCTTGAGTAAATTTTGTTGGCTTTGCTTTGTGAAGAATTCCTCGAGTTCGGCGCCAGTCAATCTCCGAGACGATGGTCGGGATCGAATCGAAGCAAGCTTGTTGGAATCTTCGATTGTGGAAATACACATTCTTTCGTCGTCGAAATGAGACTGTTCCGTCACGTATTTCTGCAGCAGATCTTGCTGCTGCTGCTGCTGCTGTTGTTGGATGAGCAGCTGTTGCTGCTGCTGGGCGAACGACGACGGCGTGGATGAATTGTACTCAAGGATGTGGCCGATTCCGTTTCCGGGTCCCAAGCCCAGACCGTGACCAACATCATGATCAATCTGTCCACCGCCGGATTTCGGCCCCAGAGTCAGCGTGGTCTTCGGGTCCCGTTTCGGGGGCGCTGGCGCTGAAATCGATCGACCTGCTCCCTTGAGAATAGCTTCGTGATCGCAAGGGGCAAGCTGTATCACAAAAAACTCCTGGGAGAGTATTCTCAGTACCTTTTTTGGAAAGCTTGCTTGGTAGCGTAGTGCACTGTCGGTAATTCGCCTGCGAATCGCCTGCTGTGATCGCTGCGACGACGGTCATAGCGACCAAGTCCCCACTCTGTCTTATGATATTGACTACCGTTTCGTGAGATGCTTGTGAAACATCTTGTCCGTTGATCTGGAAATGGGGACCGTTGTCATGCGCTCTTTATCGTCGGACACACTGGCCTTTTGCTGATCCGGAATTCACTCAGCTCCATGAAGAGCAAAATTGACGCCGTGCCCCTCAGAACTGACCTCGAGCAAATAGTCTCCTTTTTTCAGTCCGGCCATATCCGCCACTCCGCCTTTGTCGATGTCGTCGAGATATTGCAGGGAAGGCCCATTGTCGTTGATCTCTGCGGGTATTCAATAAATTTTAGGAATTGTCATCTTCATCAAATCGGAAGGCTCGACCGAAAGGAAATGACTCTCGGCGAATATTAGAGCCGCATCGGAAATCGTACCTTTGAAAGTTTTGCGGTCTGCGGGGTTGGAGAAAGGAAAACGTTATCGCTCAAGTCGAATCTCACCACGGCACTACAGAATCTGAACTAGGGGATGTCTAGGGAAACTAGGAGGTGGAAATCGATGCTCACCTCTGGCTCCCCTGAGAATGAATCCAAAGCCTTTCTTGTTCTTGTGGAGAACCACGGTTCGCGGTTCTGTAAAACTGGAATATGCATAAGAAACGCAAGATTAATTCAACCCGTCAGTGATCTCGAATAGAGCGCCCGCGCGCTCTCCACATATCTGACGGGCTGGGAATATAACGGTCTCTGGGATCGGATGGTCGATTTCGACTCGATAATTCTTTCTCCAATAATCTGTTGCTCACAGTTTGCTTCTCGTGGGTCTCCCCCTTGAGAAGAGATGACCCTCTGGATTAGCGCCGGCGAGAGCCACGCAGACTGAAGGGAAAAGTCCACACTGGCCCGTATCCCGGTTGCGGCCCTCCAGCATCACGGAGTCGATCACACGAAGAACTTCAACTGTGTCTCCAGAGTGGAGACTCAATTGTTGCTTCGACTGTGCGCTGCAATCGAAATTCACAGTGGAGTTGAGAAGAAGATCGAGGAGCATACTTATTCAATTCGGAAACATCCATACGATAGACCTACACGTAGTTCTGCTGGGCGATGCAGATACTGCCAGCCGCGAGGACATTGCTTTGAACGGGATCCCTTTCTGAATTCCGGATCGCTTCGCTTAGGGGTCGTTCTGCGGAGGAGCGATGAGAGAGGTCGACTTGAGAAAATAAGATTCTGAATTCCCGAACTCCAAGTCCGAGTCACGAACAAGGCTCGGGTATAATTCCAAATTCATGGACGTGTACTCTCTGTGTTGACTGTGTGCGATAGATAGGGGGAAAATGCTGAATCGAATCCTTGGGTCCGGTGAGAGTCTTCATCAAGTCTTAGAGGGTGATTTGCTCGCGATGGGAACGTATCTGGATTTTCGGAGGAACGGGACGGGGCCGACAGACGAGACGGGCGCCAACCACTCTCATACCCCCGACGTGTCCATTCAAAAGTAAATAGAAACTTCAAGGATTGGAACAGCCCGCTCAGCGCATACATTCAGGAATCGTTCATTTCTCGGAGGCATCACGAGGGAACAGAAACTGATTTCAGCACAGCAAGAGCTCCTCGATTGAGTAGTCTACCCATGCAATACAGTACATGCGGGTTCGTCCTAATCAGCACGGCTTCCGATACGCATTAATACAATTAGAGTTCCTGACAGCCCTATCCTCATAGAATAGAAATCGTTCTGTCCCGATTTCTCATCTCAACATGGAGTCAAAAAGCGTCGCGCTTCTTGTGTGTATGTGTCCATGTAAGGCGAGCGAAATGTCTAGACATCAGGAAGTCTAACAAGGGCTGATCTGAGCTAAAATCTCAATCGAATCGCAAGTTCCGTCAGAATCCCGAGCGAGTAATTCTGGAGGAATAACCGATTCAAAACTGATCAAAATCACTTCGACCTTCGCTAACATTGAAAACCTTGCATCCTCATTTGCTTGCAATCTCCGCGAGTTCCGAGGCTATCTACTACACATTATCGAATGAAGATCCGATAAGCTTTTCGTGGCTTCGAGGGGCAGCCAAGGTGATGGGAGTATTGTCACGAGACCTTACTACGATTCGACCCGTGGTGCGGAGTGCGGACATGATTATGCTAGAAACAGCTCGCGGTTTGCGGCTCCGTCGGGAGAAGAGTCGTGTGCAAGCGTCACATGAGTATGAGGCGCAGGTGCTCCGCCGATTCCAACAAATTTACGAAAGCTAACATAAGCGAAGACGTTTCGACTACGGGGTGAATCATCATCACAGGATCA
>NW_003805510.1:270960-274306 GCF_000255335.2 Galendromus occidentalis
CCGATACATAGGTTCTGATTACAATTAGGGATTGGAAAGCACCTTTGAATCTAGCCATACGTCGGGAGCGGAAACGTTAGAAAGCTTATTACTCCCTCGAGCTGGAAAACGTTTTTCTTCAGGGGGGGGGGCAACATCGAGGAAGCTCTCAATACTAGAGCGTATTACTCCGAGCTTGGTTCCTCTCCGAGCGGAATGGATGGGACCGCTATCTCGATGCTTTGTGTGTTCGAAATTTTTTTTGTGATTTGGTCAGGGGAGGTATTCTTCGAGCTGCTTGGGTGTGCCAATTCGTGTAGGGACAGCTTGCGTTGCCATACTCATCGTCGTACCTAAGCCAAGTTCATCTTGGAAGGTTGAGGGTTCGGAGTTCGACGATAGCGTATCACTGGACAGAGCAGGTAGTGACCGGTTTGAAGGGCTCCGAGACGGGGGTCGTCCACAAGAGCTGTTTGGAACCGCTGATGTTTCACGCGAAGCAGCGCCAGAACAAAGCCGACTATCGGAGACCGTTGACGAGAGCACCGCTCCAACCGAAGACACCCGGCGTCGAGGGTTATAGCTGGGCGGCTCATCAAACGGTTCTAAGATCAAACAGCATAACCATTTCATCATCTTCATCGTATCTTTCAATGTTATGGTTACTGTCAATCACTGTATCGCATCAGGTTTCGACACCATCGAGACGGTGACTTTCGGCACCGGACAGCAATCATGATATCAGTCCCTAACGCCTAGTATTTACATACGTATCATGTGAAAAACTTTCCGATATAAATGCAAGTGGGCTGATTCGATAGCGACTCTCAGGGACGACGCATCCATTTAGAAATCAGGAAAAGAATGCACGGAAGGCTATAACACGTAATGGAAGGCGTGAGGCGTTCGAGACGATGGAAAATTCGAGACAAGCGAACGATGTGGGAACTCAATAACGGAGGCAGAACAACTTCCGGCGTCGCCTGAACAAAATTATCATCGGAGAAAGCAGATTCGTCAGGGTAAACAATCGGCAAATCAATTACACATTTCTGGATATTCCCTTCCTCGGATATTTCGTCTGTTTCCGGAACCAGCCCTTCGACAACACTCCGATTCCGAATTTCCCAACGATTTTGTCTACCCCATATTTCCACCTCGACGTCTCTATTCCACCCTTTTGCTTCCCAGTTCCCCTCACGAAGAGCTCAGAGCATTATGGAGTGTGTCTCTCATACATTTTAAGGATCAGAGCTGCAGAGCGTCTCATGATCGGTTGGAATACCTCGAAAGACTCACCCACGTTGCCTGGTTTATGGTTTTGGATCATTTCGGCAAGCTTATGATTTCCAGCAATTACAGCGACCTGATAGGGCGTTTGGTTGGCGTAGTTGAGCGCCATGGCATCAGCACCCCTCTTAAGCAGAATTTTCAAGCAATCTTCCCGATCGTTCACGGCGCATACATGGAGAGGCGTATTCCCTGATGCGTTCCGAGCATCGATGCTGGCGCCATAGTAGAGCAATTGATCAAGATGGTTCGCCAAACCATGTTTACAAGCCTAGAAATTTTGGGGGAACCGTTGATATCTGTCCTCATCGACGATTGTCAGAGCCTAGAGATGGCATGATTGGAGTCTACGACGCTGTGAAAATGCCTTGGAGTCTTAGGCCTGAAATGCGGGCGAAACTCCCTCACCTGATGTACTTCCTGCCAGCCTTGGGGATCTTGAGCACCCGTCGCAGCGTGATCATGAAGAAGCATTTCAGTCAACTGTACATCGGCCCCGTGAATTATTGTGTAGTACAATGATGTGAGGCCTTTGGCATCTCGGTAGTTGGGCGAGGCTCCTAAGTCCAGCAAAGTCTGAAACAGAGAATGAGGCCTCAGAAAAACGGATTTCCCAAGAACGTGAACCCGATTGTGCAGCACGGCGGAGGTCAGCCTGACCTCGTCGAGACTGAAGAGGCGCGTCACAATGGGGCGCTCGAAAAATCGCGAGCCATGGACTCACTTTCAGAGCTTCGAGGTTGTTCCTTTCGACAGCTCGGTGTAATGCCGTACGGCCATCCTTGGTGCGGAAATCTACCAGGGCTCCGCCGTTGACGAGCGCAATGATCATTTTGCTCGGTGATTTCAAGGTTGCTGAGAGAGTGAGTGGAGTTTCGCCAGAATCCGGATCATGGAAGTTAGGATCCAATCCGCGCGTGCAGAGTTTGTTAACTTTCTCCACAGTTCCATTGGCCACGTTGTCGAGAAGACGCCGCAGGTTCGACTTGACGTTTGAAACGAGAAGTAATTTAAATTACGTGCTGGTATAAGTAGTTCTCTCGGAAAAAGTTCAGCGAGGACTCCTCCGCACCCGTCGGGGAATCCGCGAAATCCCTCACCCGAGTGTGGAGCTGCTTTATGTGCTTCTCGTCGACGTTCACCATACGGTACACTCTGCGTTTATAGCGAAGCTCCAGATACGCAACCGGGTCCATGAGAGGATAGTCGCTAATGGGACGCTCTTCATCGAGGAACTTTCCCGATTTTCCTGCCGGAGATATGAATTTACTAAATTACCGAGCCCTTTCGACCGGAGCAATCTTTGGCACTGTAACTTGATACCAATAAATGATCATCGACGATTTGTTATGAGCCGCCGGGAGCCTGTGACCGTATTTACCATTGACGGGTGGGCAGTATAAGCCATAATTGAAACTTTCCTTCAGCTCTTTCGGCAAAGATGACAGAATTGTTTGTTTTATATTCCAAATAAGTTCGTCACGCTTGACGTTGAAGCATTTCTGGAAGGGTTGAAACATTATCCCCCTCTGCGCTCAAGATGTTGAGCACAACGTCCTAAGAGCAGCTCGTGGATAGTCCGCAGAATTCAACGACGTGAGAGGCTCGCCGGAGGCAACCTACTTGCAGGACGAGCTCAGGAACGAATATCTGGAGTGGAATGTGGTCCTCATCGTTCTGAATCTCGCCAGCGGTGGAAACATCTGCCGACGGTGGCGGTAGTGGAAGCAGTCCAGAAGGAAGACCGAATGCACCTCGGTCGCTCCGATCCTGAGCATCCGCACTCATCGCGCTGCTGTCCGTCGATGCTAATCAGAAGAAGACGGGGAGAGCAACATTTTCCTGCAATATAGATTGAAGATTGGAATAGATGTCCAGCGCTGTGTGGATCATTCTCTAAGCAGCAGCAGATCGGAAGAAGGTAAAGAAAGCTCTCGCTTCCCTTCTCCCGTATCCGTATTGAATCTCGCCCCCACACTACTCGCGTGGAATGCACGTAATCAGAAACATGGATACCATGACTCTCGGAACCTTCCCGGTCGAAAGCGCGGCTTGAGACGATTTGAAAAACGGGTTG
>NW_003805510.1:274326-496597 GCF_000255335.2 Galendromus occidentalis
GGAGCTCTCGCAGGATGCCAGAAGACCGGTCTGAACAGACTACATAGACGAGATCACGGCTGAGCCTGGCATCTCGATAAGGAACAGGACTCGTTTGTCGGTGGGTGAGTGACAGATTGATCGCTTGATTGACACATCATGGAATCTTCAGCGAGCCGCTCCCAGACACAAAGCGCGAATCGAGTCACGGAAGAATATTTGGCAGAATTGGCAGACCGTTCTTCCGGACCTGATGCAGCAAGCCATGTTCACTGACCTTGTCGGATTCGAGCGGGATGTCCTTTGGAGAAACTTGCACTGCTCACCGAGGCGCTCCTTCATTTCATCTCTGCATTCTCCCGAGTCAAATATCTGCTCGAATCGTAGGTGTTGATTCCGCGTGCGTTTATCCGATCCCGCCGAGGTTGCCGTGGACCGAGATCCATGAACCGACAAACCGAAAAGTGGGGTCACATGGCGATCGGAGACCTGCCTGTCCACTGCAGAGCAAGTGTGTCTTGCACAGATACAGGAGATCACGCGGATGAAAGGAGCGAGCGATCGGCTTCTTTCTGAAGTTGACCCCTTGTCAGTCAGGCCGACGGTCGCTGGGTGTTCTGAAGAGAATTCAGGCTGATAAGGAGAAGTTTTCCGTGCGATAACTCAGCGGCAAACTGCTGACTTAGTCCCTCGGTCGGTAAGTCAGTCAAGCAACCACCGTGGCACCTTGTAATTCCTCATCAGTCTATCTACAGGACGCTTCTCCCAATGCGGCAGACATGTTGTCACTCTAGAGCTTGGCGACTTTCAGCGAACGGCTCGGGACAGGTTGCGCGGCACAAAGTGAAGAGACAGCACTGCTTTGAAGCTATTCGGTCATAAGAAGCGAATGCTCACCAACGATGAGCGGCCGCTCGCAGTCTCTCAGAGACTCCCAAAAAGTTTTCCGATCGAAAGTCCGGGGAGAGTTCCTCCCATGGAATCCAAAATCCCTCGGTCGGACTAGAGTCAAAACTCGCCAGCTTTCCGCTCTAGCGGGGTGCGGGAGAGCGGGAGGATGCGCGGGTTACAGACCCGCCTGGAGAAGAGAGTGCACTGGGTGATCGGCAGAGCGGCGGCGATAGCAGCAGCAGCGGCGGCGGCAGGGAGGAGACAACCTGCCGATGGTCTCTCTGATCTCTTGCTTGCCTGCCTGCCTGCTTTGCGGCGCGTATCCGATGACGCTCGTGAATATCAGCGGGAACCGCTTTCCCTATGTTGGAGTGTGTGACTGTTGGGATAATACGTCGATGCTTTCTGTGCAGGCGACCTGGGGGATAGGTTGGTGGAAGGGAACGAGCGGTCGAGCGAGTCATCGGAGGGTTGCGTCTGGGTTGGCGCGGCGGCTAGGGACTGGATCGAGGCTGGACAGTTTTTTTTCAAAAATCGCGATCGGATCTTTTCGACTGATTGAATATCTCCTTGTATACCCGGACCTATGAGCTCGGAACGGATGGATTGACTCGGAAACTCTCTGAATAAGCGCACTCAATTTCTGACAGCTGGCATGCTGTTTATTTTCCCGTCTCGACCTGAGCCCACCTGACTGGATTTTACAAGTCGCGGATCATTCCAGAGATTGGGAATCGATACAACCACACATTTTCCTCGAAGACCATGACATTCACATCAATAAATATGCTTCACAATACATCAAACAATCCTTCGACCCCATACGCAAGTGATCTCGGGAGGTCATTCGCGCAATCGTTCTCGAATTCTTCGAACTGAAGAGCCTCAAATCCTCCACGAAGGCTCCCCGACGTTCATCACAAGCATGTTGGCGAGGCGGATAATTGGAATGATGCGATTATCCCTGCTTTGAGGACGGGATAATTCGTCGCATGAGCGTTTCCATCCGGGACGCTCCGGAGAGAGCTTATAAATTACGCGGATGACTCGACGCTTTTCTCCCTCGCCGCACGCGGACTCAACGAATCGAAGATCACGGTGCCAGGGGGAGCCAGATCTCGTTTCGACGCTCGTTGATGAAATACACCATGTCATACCGAGCTGTGTAGAAATAATTTTTTTCTATTGGCACATTGTACTTCTTCATGCGGCGATAGAATTTCTTCGCGATCTCTATCCATTCTCCTTCACTGGGTCGGCCGGCGAATTTTCTGTAACGGAGAGCTAATTGAATATCACGGAGGTTTTCCTCGAAAACAGCTTGGATACGGGAGATTCCTCTCGCTGAACTCACTTGACGAGATAAAGCGTTGCCGGTTCATTCTCCACAACGACAGAGGGATCGTTGGCTTTTGGTGGATCCTTGTAGAGATTCTTCGGTAGAGGGAAAGAGAGTGAATATTCTGCGTTAGAGCGGCCGCCTGCCCCCCAATAGATCTTCGTTCGATGGGGAGTAGTCAGATCGACAGTGACGTCTGGAAGATAATGAAGTCCGCATTCAGTTCAACCTCGAGCTCCCCGTGATCGTGAAATCGCTACGATCTCTCGGACTGAGTACAGGGAGCGACATCTAAAGTGAGTGAGACCTAAGCACCGAACGAGCCGGACTGACACGACCTCGTGGAGAAACAGAGAAGTAGCTCCTCCTCGGAAACTGCGAACGGTCCGAGCTCAGATCTCCTCGGAAATCAAGAGCATTGGATGTCCCACGGCTCGGACTCATACTGATGGAACTAGGGTGATATGTATATGATCCACTTATGATAGTCTCTCATCCTACTTTGCTTGTTGAAAGCTTGTATGTAATATACGAGCTTCATGAAGGATTTGCGACTAGCCTCGTACACACTGGGAGCCCGAGTCCTGGCAGTTATCCATTTTGACGGCGGATACAAACGCTCCTCGAAATCCTGCCGACAAGAACATGCAAAGCTCGAATGTTATTCTTCCTCATCACGGGTATTCTAACGAAATATAAGCATTATTCCAACTCGAAATCAAACCCTGGTATACCAGCGGCCAAGCTCGAGCCAGCGCCCCGCCGGCATCCTTGTCGACTAAGCAGAAATCGGGTACTTTGCTTTGCTAGCTAAACATCGAATTGAGAAGCAGGCTATATGTAGATGGAGTCCGCTACATCTGATTAGCAGTCGGATTATCGACAGATCCGCGGGGTAACGGTCGGGCGATCGCTTAATTATCAACCCGCCCGTCCCTCAATGCATTGGCCGCCCCACAGCCGGAAGAGTCTCGGATCTGCTACCGGAAAGGATTGACTGCATGCGTCATGCAAGGTCGGCAGCTCCGTGACAACGGACTTTCTGATTACCAATCACTTATATCAATGGCTCGATATACATACGAGCCCGGAAAAGGAACGCGATCGGTGCGGAAGATTGATTGAAAACACGACCGGAAGCTCCGGAGGTTTCCGATCGAGCGGATTCTAAATGGTCGACAACCTGAGCAATCGATGGCTCGAGAAAATTAAAACATTTGTGCATTTTCGCCATGAATCTCTGCTCCGGAGCCGCATCGTCGACAGAGGCTGAGCAGGTTGAGGCTACTCCACTAAGTTTGAGATGTCCGAGGTTGTGTCGGTACCTCTTCGTGCATCTGCTTTCCGATCTATCGCCGGCACGCTCGTCGATAGCATTCCTCCTCCCTGACATCTGTATTCTATCCGAAGGCAGAAAATTCTAGTGACAAGTCATACTCACGGTTCCGTTCCTGATGATGGTGTAGCCGATGCACTCGGTGCCTTTGTACATGCATGACCGGACGAGATCCACTACGAGCAAGAACATCACAGTGCGCGACAATAGATGAGCCCGGCACTGGAAATCGAAAGGGACAAGAATTTTCGGGCTCGTTCAGCCGCTCAAAATAATTTCCTTAATACTTACCATCGGAACGTCGGTGTCGGTTACGAAGACGAGAACTGGGACCTGCTATCACAACCGCGCTGCTCCACGCGTGGATCCCTTTCCTACACCAGCTGGGAGGAAGTGTTCAAGCCCCGATAGAAATAACTTCCGTCAGTCGGACGGGCCGTCATTCTGATGAAGGGGTTACGATCACGTTTCTCGCTTTCGGCTAATCGTAGGTACCCCAGGCGATCGTGCCCAACCAGTGGTTCAGAAACCTAGGTCTTCATCGGATACCTTTTTTTCTCCGGGCGGTGCATCAGCCTCACTTCCCCGTCCTGATCTCAGGAGCTGAATCGGAGCCTTGTCCGAGGCATTCGCAGGGAGTGAAGCGTCTCTCGGGGATACTTCGAAATCATGTCCAAATATTTCAGGCTTGCGGCGGAACTTCAGTGCAAGAACGATGGACTTGCGTTCCGCAGATTCTTTCGCTAGAGTAGCGCGGCGGTTGATCATCGTTGTCGAGACCTCGACCATTCGTCGTTGAACTCTTCAGTATTCGAGCCATTTCTATGAGTCGATACACACAGAATAGTCCGGGATATTATCACGGGGAAGAACTTCCTCCGCGTACCGCCGCTTGACGGAGGAGTTCCGGGGGTTGACTTCAAAGATCATGATCGATCTTCAGCGAAAACCGTCGTAGACAGTCCAATCTGACGCTGTGTAATCGTATGCCGGAGAGCATATGCTGCAGCGACGACTGCCACTCATCCCGTTCTGGGTTGACGGCCGAGCCCTCCGTTTTGCTTTTGGGGTGTATCGTCATTCAGCTAACGGGCGGGCCAGTGCCACCACTTCAGAAAAGTGGTGGCGCTTGTTTGGAGAATGAGGGTGACGGATCAGTCATCGTGGACGCGCGTAGCCTCCACTGCGGAAACGATCATATTTCTGTCAACGAAAATCGCGCCGCGCTCGAGGAAAATATACTCGGATGAGCTGACAAGCGACAAATCCAGATGACAAGAAGCAAGAGTCGAGCGGTGAGCGTTCCACGGATCCCTTACCTTTTTCCGCATAATCGCGATGAGGAGCGATCATCGCTTTTGAGTCTGGCTTTCTGTCGTCAGCAACCAACCACCAGATGAGTTCCCCAATGCATCGACACCGTGGTCCTACGCCGACGGCATCTCCGCGGTATGCCGCCCTCCGTCGGATCCTTTCGTCTCGCAATGTCCTCGATAACAGCGACGGGGTCCAAGAGCTGAGGGTAGAGGACCCAGGCAGCTCTTGGATGAACTCCAGCCACCAGGGTCGAAGCTTCCGCTGCTGTTCCCGATTCCGTCACGACTCAAGCGTTCCCCTCAAATTTTGGAGGTGATGACGCCATTTTTCCCTCGATTCATCACGGAAATGTCTCCGAGAACGAGCTCTCTGGAGGCTCCGTCCCAGCGCTAAACTGCCTGATTCTCGCCTCCTGTCCAAATGGACCCGGGTGGGAGCGGACGGAATTCGGCGGGTATTCGCCTCTTTAAGGAAATCGTTCGAATATCGCAGCTCATGATTCATTGCATCCGAAATGCCAGTTGGCGTGGCACATTATTCGCGTCATCAATCATTGATCTGCTCCCCCGATCATTGACCTATTATTTGGCTGAGCTCTCTCGCGATTCACAGGGAATTTGAAGACTTCGGATTGATAATTTCGCCTCACCTTCGCGGCTGTTCCGGAATCTCATCGGCAGGTCTTGACATTGTGATCGATGCTGATTCGTGCAACCCGGATCCCGCATTCATCCGGGAACGAATATACAGGGGAGCGTGATTCGTTGACTAAGTCCAGCGATTTTGAACCTCTCTCCTTGTATCCGCGTCCCCCTGATGGAACTGGTAAAATGAGAGTTCTCAGCTCGTTTGTGAGAATAAAATGATTACTGTGTGGAAGGAGGGGGAACTCTGGCTGGGATACTGTCTCTGACTAATTTTCACATTTCGAGTGCATGACAGCGGTGTATTTTTCGCCCGCATCGGTCATCCTTCTCTTCCGGACGGCTTCGGCAGCGACCTCTCGACCTTAATCGGTTCCGACCAGGCTCTCAAACAATTCCAGTCTCAAGGCCCGATCCCCAGACGCGTCCAGAGAACTCGTTTTTCGGAGTCGGTACATCGATAAAACTCACGAAAGCATCAATGAGCTATGCGGATCCCATGCAGGATTCCTCATCATACGGGAGCCCCGTCTACCTATCAAATATGCAGCAAGGACAATTTCGAGGTGCGGATGCTTCTTAGGGGCGCTTCCACGAGGATACGATCACAAGAAATTAACTTATCAGGCCCAATCTCGGCTGCCGAATAAAGGCGGCTCCTTTTGAGTCTTGTCTACTCATTCATCAATATCACAGAATCAAAAAATCAAATGCGGATCGCCTTCGATATCTCTTGATTTCGCTCCATAAACTTGAGAGTCAATGAGACCCGGAGCACAAGATCGGTGTGGTGAGCGGTCAACTTTCGTTCGCTGACCGCCGTGTGGAATTCTCGCAGTCTAGCGCTCGGCGCGGACGAGCGATACCTGGATTCCGAGCGCGTCCAATTTACTGTGCACGGAATAGTGGTAAATGTCGCCCTGGTTGCCATATACCAGACCTGTTGTTTGTGCTGTGTGCTGTCAGAGAATCGTCAGCTGTTCATAACCGAAGAAGGCACATAGGTTGTCAATACCGTTCACCGTGAAATTTATCTTCAGAATCAACTCCCTCTGTGCAGATTCCGATAGTTGTGAGCTTCCGTCGTCATGTCTGGTCTCGGAGAGACGATACGAGAAAATGCTGGAGCTTTCCTGGCGACTTTACAGAAGGATCCTCTCACCACCCTTGTGGGCCAAAAAATCGGTAATGCTTGGTATCATATGGATTAAACTGGTTGAGCCAGCGAAACACCCTACGCAGTTTGAATTTTCGGAGGGATAGAATTCGTTATCGAGGCGATGGAACCGTCAGGCTTGGGAGAGCTCGATTCCCAATTGAAGGACCAGACTACCAGTACCACTAGATCCGCTCCCGATGTCCGAGCCTGAATTTTCAAGTTCTTAGTCGCGGCTGCTGATCGAGGATAAGCATTTATGCTATCTGCTTCCCTAACACCCAATCCTATCTGGATTCGAGACTTGGACCGGAGGGGCTTCGTGAGAACTCCGAACGATTTGTAGTCGCTGTGCTCATCGCCTGACTCACGGCCCACGAACGCTCCCGGCTGTGGCTGGGAGGGCTCAGGTTTGGTGATATCCATGAATGACTTACAGAGAGCCGCTTCCATACGCTACTCGAGATTGAGCGGCCTGAGGGCATTAATGCGACGGTGTACTCGCGAAAGCGCTTCCTCTGGAGGACTTAGTCCTCAGGATTATCTATACAGATTATTCGATTAGTCGATGACGCCCTTCTTCCACTGAAATTCTCGGATGTAATTCACAATGCCCGAGATATCATTGGTGTATCTAATTATTCCCCATATACTCCGCAGAGCAAGCTACAGATGCCTCCCTAGCATCTGAGAACTGGGCCTTGAACATGGAAATATGTGACATCATCACCGAAACAGATGAGGGTCCAAAGGATGCTGCCAAGGCCATTCGGAAGAGACTGATGACCAACGCGGGCAAAAACTACACTGTTGTCATGTACACCCTGACTGTAAGCCTTGTTCCAGCACAACACGTTTTTGGCGCGCAGAGACTATGTCTGCAGAGGTAGCATATTCCGTACCTGTCATGAGAGGGTAAAACTGACACAATCAAGAGATCGAATATCTGTTTCCGCCTCCCAGGTCTTGGAAACTTGTGTGAAAAATTGTGGTCGCCGTTTCCACCTCGTCGTCAGCCAGAAAGATTTCGTGCAGGACTTGGTGAAGCTGATCGGTCCGAAGAACGACCCACCGACAGCTGTTCAGGAGAAGGTTTTGTCTCTCATCCAGAATTGGGCTACTGCCTTCCGGAGCAATCCCGAAATGCAGGGAGTCGTACAAGTGTACACAGATTTAAAAGGGAAGGGCGTCGAATTCCCACAGAGTAATGTCGAAACCACGGTTCCTATACATACACCGCAGCGAACGGTCTCATCGCAGGTGAGCGAGACTATTCGATGACTTCAGTGCATCAGACAGATCAATATTAACTTCATCAACCGATTCCATTTGATGACGACTGAATTCCTTCATTCATCCTCATGGGGCGACGATTATATCTTTTGTTTTCTCGACTTTATTGAAGGAATCCCGAGCTTCGTCCGCGGCATCGGTCCGCTTAGGCGGTTCAGCCATGCACGGAGAGCTAGTGATACCGACACCAGTTCAGCTCACTCCCGAAGCGACACAGAAACTGAAGGCAGAGCTCGACATCGTACAACGCAATATGCATGTTTTCGGTGAAATGTTGAATGAGCTGGAGCCCGGCTACGAACATCCGAGGGATTGGGATCTACTCCAGGAGCTTTTGAAAACATGTCACGCGATGCAAACTCGTATCGTAGAACTTGTCGATAAAGTTTCTAACGAGCAAATAACCAGCGAATTGCTCCGACTCAACGATGAACTGAACAATTTGTTCATCCGATATGAACGGTTCGAGAAAAGACGGTCGGCTCTCGTCTCGCAGACACGTTCATCGATATCAGCTACAAGCGCCACGCCGACCACGTCTTTGAACAGTCCACAGAAGAGCTCGGTAGGACAAGCCTCGGCGGCACTGATCGATTTCGAGGATGAAGCGAGTGCGATGCAGAAGCTGAGTGAGTATCAACTCTGGGGACTAGGGTGGACGATTAGATACGGGCCTCGGTCGCGGGATCCCCAACGATTTCTCGGTGCACTTTCGGGTTCCCGTGGACTCGCCGAGAATCACCGCCGCGGGTAGCCGCTGAATTCCGCTGGTTACACCGCAACCGCAGCAAAAGCCAATGCCTGATGATGATCCGTCGCTAAAATGATTGATTGGTGTGACTTTGACCACCTTTAGGTTTATCGGAAGCTGGACCAGCCACCAAACCAAAAACGCCAACCACAGTCGAGTCTCCAAATGAGGCGGATGAATTCGAAGCTTTTGCGCAGTCTCGAACAGCCAAGGTTAGTACGGGACACGAAACCGGTTGTGCTCCCGAACGGCAAGCATTTGGATCAATCAAGGAGTCCTCGTCGATACCGAGAAACCGCGCTAGCGCTCAGGCGACGCCGACTTCTCGAGTTGAGAAGTTGGGACTCGCTTCGGGGGATTATCTCGCGTCGCAGAACTTAGCCAGATAAATGCCTTGCGAATCCTACTCACTCACGATCAGTGGCTGAGATTCCAACGCGACGCGATCTTCGAGTCGTCGTCACGGAATCGATGCTGCTTTCCGTCACAGTGTACGATGAGAACCTGATCTATGCTCAGCGAGGTAGGGATCGCCTCGGGAGATCGCTCAGTCCCTCCGTGAATGTGACGACAACGCGTCACGAACTTCTAGCCATACTCCTGGATCCATTCGGAGACAGCCTTTGATTACCATCGGCTGCCCCACGTGAAATTCAGTTCCTTCTCCTTGGTTCCGGCCGATGGCTCGAGGCTTTCGAGCTGACCGTAGTTTTTTTAATTTGTTTCCTTGAGTTCGGTTTCTTCTGTTGCATCCTCAGTTCGCCGTTCCCGGAGCCCCGACCAACTCGATGCCTGATAACGCGAATGACTTCCAGGAAATGGAAGAATGGCTCGAAGCTCAGGTGGATAATCTCGACCGTGCTCATGATTCCGTACCCATACCGATGTTTTTCCGCGCTAGTTCTGACCTTATCGCCTTTCGATTCCACATCTCACCTTGTGCCGATTACAGGACGCTACCGAGAACCCGCCACCTGCGAGCAGCACAGGGGCGGTTTCATCATCAGACTTCGACCGTTTCCTTCAAGAGCGAGCAGCTGCGGCCGATAGATTGCCCACAATACAGGCTCAAGCAGGTCCAGCCAAAGAAACGAAAAAAGACGACCAAAATCTGCTTGCCCTCTAATGGGTCGGGCCCCTCGCTTCCACTCGCAGTGATTAGCGGCTTTTATCTACTTTCAAACCTCTTCGATGATCCGGAAATATGACTGATGTTCCCCCTGGGGATGAACTCCGAAGGACGAGTTGAATATTGACTGTTCTCTGATACCCTCTCATTCCTCTGGCAAGCACCTTGTGGATCCATCCGATATACCATAATTTCTAGATGCGTTCATTTGGAAAAACGGAATATTTTTGAATTGTTTGTTCTGATCTATGATATGTTAGAAGAGAGTTTTCGACGCTGCTGGGTGCTGGACTCGCGACCTCGGGTCAGAATCCAGGGAGACGATCTGCATTGCACACTTCTTGGGATTCTGGGTCCGAACCGCCAGTGAAGATCGCTTTCCCCACCTTCCCTTGCTGTCCAGAGCTCGATACATGGACGTTTACTTTTGCTTCGCAATTCCTCCAGCCCGCCGAATCTGGAGGCGTCTCATCGACGGTCCGCGGCCCCCAGTGATTCTTGATGATGTTTCCGAATTCCGGATAATAAATGATCATTTCTCGGAACGGTTAATCTGTGGACTTTATCTCATTTTCTCATGGTACAAGGAAAGCTGTCAGTAATACGACCGTCTGGGGTTGTTGAGGGGATTTGGTCTGAACCTGTACGCCAACATCATTCGTTTACGATACGCTTCGTACTCATCGTCTTCGGAACTGAGATCGCCGACTTTCTGAGCGCCTAAACCCCGCTGCTCTTGATTACCCTGATTGGCGACAGGAACTTTGATTCCGGAACCCCCAGCTCCGAGACCCTGTCCCTCGCTCCAACCCATTTTTTGCAGCATCTTGAAGCCTACGTTATCTTCTTTCAGCTTATTTTCCTCGTAGGCATTGAAATCGACCGACTGGCCGTTGCGGAGACGATCGTACCGTTCCATGAACTTGTCAAGCTCCTCAGATGGGAGGAAATCTCCCAGGTGATGCTTTCCATAGGCGTTGTGTGTGAGTGTGTCGGCCACCCGCTTCGTCTTCTCCATCTCTAGAGCTCTGCGCTTGTGCTCCCATGTGCCTCCTGGAAAGGGACAGTTAAATGGAATGTAAGAGATAAGTTCTCCAAAGTGCACTCGCGTCCTAGCGCGGGAAATAATCGAGCCATGAGGCTTCCTCAATTTCACGAACCTTCGACCTCTTCATCGGAGTCATATTCGTACTTCACTCGACCCGCCTCGTCCAGCGCTTGCTGCTGGGCTTTCTTTGCTTGCATCAATTCGAAAATTGCTCGCATCTTGCGCTGGTCTTCCAGCTGCTTCCATTGCTCGTCAGAGAGTTTCGTCGATCCATATACCTGTCGGGTGAAGTATGGAGTAAAGTGACTTCGCCTTGAAAGACTCCGCAATTCTTGCGGACGGATCTGTCTGATTCCGGGAAGCCGGCGTCTGACCTGTTGAGCGTAGGCGAGCAAAGAGGGATCGCGCGTCTGTTCATCGGACCAGTCCCCCCAACGAGACTTTCTCTTCTTCCGTTTGATTTCCCGATCGACTTCGCCACGCGCCATTGGTAGAGCTCCGCTCTGCTCGGCGCGTTCTTTAGCAGCAGAGAGCGCTGACACTCTGGAAATCGCAAGACCAGCTTCAGCACCGATACCAGTGAAGTGAGAAACAATCAATCACTGCCGAAAGCTCCGGCGACTTTCCTGCAGGGGAGCCCCATCGGTTCATCGGATGGAGCGTCCGGGCGGAAATTAATGCACTAGCCTCCTGAATTGATTCTCAAATACCTCTCTTGATAGAAGTCGTATTCCGCACCCGATCGGGTGGCGAGGAAAGACATCTCGTTCCCGCCGGCTGCGACTGTTTCGGCGTTCTTTCCGTTCACTACGACGGCTATCGCAAGACGCTCGATGGCGCGTTGTCGGTCTTTAGGAACTCCATCATCTGTAGCAACAACATCTCCTGTGGATTCCTAAGAGACGGCGGATTACTTCTTGTTCTGGAGACAACATCGGCCCAGCGACGTTCAGCCAGCACCGTACCTCGACAAGTCGTTGCTGAGCTTCTGTTCGAGCGAGTTGCTGATTGTTTAGTTTGAAATTGAGCTTCTGCATTTTCCTGAACTGTTCCAGGAAAGAGCCGTCGTTCTTGAATGCGTTCGTGACTGCAGCTGACGTCGCGTTAGATTGATTTCCGGAAGGCGGACCGGAGTTCTCAATCGCACGTCCAGAGCAGCCCTCCGACTTGGGCTCGGCGGATTTGTGCTGTTTCCTTTCATCTTCCGAAGCCGAACTTGGCCCCGTCCGGGAACTCGCGCTCGCTGCATGAGTCGCACCGATCTGAAATGAGAGTTGAATTGATTCGGTTCCTTTTCCAACAGGGATGGCGGAGCTCTTACGCGAGGACGGTCGCTCTCGTGGATGAATATAATATCAGTATTGGTATTTACCGATGCTCCGGCGCGAAGACTTGACGGAGTTCCTTCCCGCGTTTCCATCTCACTCAACTTCTCCGCGTCGAACGCCCTCCGTCATAATCAGCATTCGCCGTCGTTCCCCATGAGGCTGGCGTCACTCGAAAATCCACACTTTCACGACATCCATCAAAGTACGAGGGAGCATATATCCCACAAGTAGACTGATGATTTCTATTCCTCGAATTGGGTGCGATGAATCAGTCCTCCACAGTGAGGATTAACGGAGATCGCTGAATGTTTCGTGCCTCGTGCCTTCACCAGCGTCTTCTGAAACAGTGATTTGATTCACTGAGGAAGGAAATACGAACACATTCACGGCTGGCCTGTGGTTCTGTTTTCTGCTGCCCTCTCCCAGATATGATGTAAATAACAACAGTGTCCGCGGATAATTTCGAAAGCAGAAGCACTGATCCGAGATCTCTCCGAACACGCGCACCTTGTCTCGGAAAGGTGCCGCGAGAAGCTTTGCACCCAGAACCAGCGAAGCTGCATCGCTCCTCAACAGAGAACTATCAGAGGAAATCGCAGGATCGACCTCGGATCACGGGGCTTTTCGGGGCCTTGTGGGAGAGGGGAGTTATTGATATAGCAATATGCTTACAGCTGTTTGGCGCCAAAATAAGTGTCCCGCTGATGATAGCCTGGAAAGTTGCTTCAAGCAGCCTCCGGTGTCTCGGAGGAGATTCTTCGAGAAGTGACCACGCTGAAAACTATGTCGCGCCGTTTCAACAACACCGGCAGATATGTGGCGGATCCAGCCAACTCCAAATCCGGTGCTCAAGCCTTCGAGAAAGGGTACTGAAATCCCACTGTTTAAATAGCGCGAGATAAGATTTTCCCTTATTCTCCTCGAGCTGTGCTGGCGTATTCATGCATCATCATGCAGTTGGGTAGTGTGTCATCGAATGATTGAAGACCAATCTTGAGATCGCAGGGAAAGATTCGGTTTGCGAGCGCTCTCGCCTCTGCTGATATTTATCTGGGAATCTCTGTCATATGAATCCGCGTGAAGGACGAGGGGAGCTCGAGGCTTGTCATGTTGTCTTTGATTAGGGAATCTGGTTTCCGATACACACGTTTGAGAAGGTGTACCTTCACTCGATTTCTCGACGATGCGCTTTCATAGATTGAAGGTTTTCAAGCGAAGTTGACACCCGCTGAACATGGACGAGATAGATCGGACCTGCACGGCGAGCCTCAACAGAGACGTTGGAGCTCGGAGTCACTCAAGCTTCGAAGCTGTAGGATCGAAATCGGGCTCTCTGGACTCCAAGCGACGCGAAAAGATATAGCCAATCTTGAAATAGTCCTGTTATTACCCCGACAGAGACCCTTCGGACAAACGACTCGAAACCTCTCTCTTCAATGACAAGATCGATGCCAGATACGGCTTCGAGAGATGCACTGAAGCCACGGAACGAGTGGGTTTCATGGTGAACTTCCAAGCGGTGAGTAGGACACCCCGAATGAACTCGTCCTCAACATTGTTGGGGAAATTCCCTTCTATCATGTTTTTGAGGAATTAGATTAAAAGAGGCGTGGTATGAAGAAACCATGAGTCTTGATATCGAATCACGGGGAATAATCTCTTCCAGACAGAGATCTTGGATGAAGACAAGCGCCTGATTGCCGCCCTCGATTGCTATTTCTTGGAAGAGAATGGGACTAGATTCAAAATATCCGTGCCATTCAAGCCGTACCTTTACGTCTTGGTGGCAGGAGGGACCGAGCAAGAGATCTCGTCGTACCTTCTGAGGAAGTATCAGGGCTATCTCTCTGTGTGTGAGATGGTCATGAAAGAGGATCTCGACCTGTTGAACCATTTATCCGGTTTGAAGCAACAGTATATAAAATGCACGTTTTCGAACACGACCGACCTCCAGAAGGTACCTATTTCCGAAGGCATATAACTGATTTCATCAGTCGATCATATTCCTGCCTGATATCGATATTGTGACCAATTGGAGCTGAGATGCCCCTTATAGGTTCGGAGGGAACTGTTGCCTATCGTGAAGAAGAACAAGCTCGACAAGACATCGGCGGCTGGCGCTAACTCAGATGTCCTCAAAAATATCCTGGACATGCGCGAACACGACGTTCCGTACCATGTGCGAGTCAGCATCGATCTCAAATTGTTCGTTGGACTATGGTACACCGTCAAAGTGCAGCATTCAAAAAGTCCAATCATCACCCGAAAGCAAGACCTGCTCGCTACGCCGGTAGGTTCCCGTCGAACTCAGGACCCGGGATTCCCGTCGCGAGAATTTCGCTCTAATTCTATGAGGACTCGAGGACTTCTCATGCATCAGGGCGTGATCGATTGTGAATCTCAAATTCCAGGATATATGCGTCCTGGCCTATGACATAGAAACCTCGAAACTGCCTTTGAAGTTTCCTGATTCGGCGTCCGATCAAATTATGATGATATCGTACATGATAGACGGTCACGGGTATCTCATCACGAACAAAGAGATCGTCTCAGAAAATGTGGAAGATTTCGAGTACACGCCAAAACCCGAGTTTCAAGGTGAGTCTATCCTACGCGTATTCCCCGGCTGGGAACCAGGAGCAAGAGTGGGATTGACATTCGCGGACCTTTTTCCTCCACAGGTCAATTCACCATATTCAACGAAGAGAATGAAAACGCTCTACTCGTGAAGTTCTTCGACCATATTCTCGACGTACAGCCACTGGTCATCGCCACTTACAATGGTGACAATTTCGACTGGATGTTTGTCGAAGCCAGAGCGAATTTCCACAAACTAGATATGAACAAATACGTTGGTTGGAGTAGAGGTCGAGAGGGTTTCTATCTCAGTAGAGCTTGCATACACATGGACTGTTTGCATTGGGTAAGCCGAGAGTATTCTCTGGAATCTATTGGTGGGGCGCGGCACTTCTATCAATTGTTTCCTCACGAGGGACTGAAACAAGAAAAATTCTGTTTCAGGTGAAGCGAGATTCTTATCTTCCGGTGGGGAGTCAGAATTTGAAAGCGGTAGCGAAAGCTAAATTAAGATACGATCCGGTGGAACTCGACCCGGAACTCATGGTAGCCATGGCGCAAGACAACCCTCAGGTGCTGGCTAACTACTCGGTGTCCGACGCTGTGGCAACGTACTATCTCTATATGAAGTACGTACATCCGTTCATCTTCGCTCTTTGTACCATCATTCCGACCCAGCCGGACGAAGTTTTACGGAAGGGATCTGGAACTCTCTGCGAGTCCCTGCTCATGGTCAAGGCATTCGAGGCCGAGATAATCTACCCCAACAAACAAGAGAACATATTCAACAAAATATCCGAAGACGGCCATGTTCTGGATCAAGAAACCTATGTTGGAGGTCATGTGGAGGCTCTCGAATCTGGAGTTTTTCGAGCAGACATTCCATGTCGGTTCCGGCTGGTGCCTCAAGCCTTCCAAAAGCTCATCGACGAAGTCGACGAAACCATGAAGAGGGCTATCACCGTTGAGGAGAGCATTCCGTTCGAGTCAGTTCAGAATTTCGACGAGGTCTGCACAGATATCAAAACAGCTCTGGCAGGCCTTCGGGATTGCCCAAATCGGCTGGAAAAACCGATCATTTACCACTTGGACGTGGGCGCGATGTACCCGAATATTATTCTTACGAATCGACTGCAACCATCTGCCATGGTGGACGTGGCCACCTGTGCCGCTTGCGACTATAATAGGTGAATGAAGCGCTATTCCAATCGCGAGGACCATTCCCGTATCATATGATATGACTCATATTGTATGTCGGGATACTTATACTAACGAAATGAAATCTATCTTCAGACCCGGCGAAAGATGCCAGCGGACAATGGAATGGACCTGGAGGGGCGAGATGATGCCGGCCACGCGTGCGGAGTTTCAGAGGATTCAGCAGCAGTTGGAAACCGAAACCTTTGTATCGCCGATCAATCCGAAAAAGAGAGTTCCTTTCCACGAGCTTTCCGACGAAGACCGAGCCGCGATCGAGAAGAAGCGTCTTCAGGATTATTGTCGGCGAGCCTATTCGAAAATTCGCGTAACGAAAACTCAACTCAAAAAAACCACAATCTGTCAGAGAGAGAATTCTTTCTATGTCGATACTGGTGAGTGACCTAAACCTCCACCTGAAGTTCGCACTCGAGACGCGATCCTGCTTTTCAATGCGAGAACCGTATCTTCCCATCAGGAAAATTCGATGCGCGACTGTTTTCAAGGCATTGTCCAGATGTTGAGCTGTTGAACTGATTTTTGATCCCATTCACAGTGCGACAATTCAGAGATCGGCGCTATGAGTTCAAGGGACTCCTCAAAAAGGCCAAGGGGTTGGTGAACGAGGCGGTGAAACGGGGAGACGCAGCTGAAATAAAGTCAGCGAAGAACCTAGAAATCCTATATGACTCTCTGCAACTGGCTCACAAATGTATCCTCAATTCATTTTATGGATACGTGATGCGGAGAGGGGCCAGGCAAGTCTTCCCTATGTATTGCTGACAGTTGGCATTTCCTGTAGCCGTCGGAGTGAAACTCACCCTTGAAAACTCTCGCTCCAGGTGGTACTCGATGGAAATGGCAGGAATAGTTTGTCACACTGGTGCGGGTATCATCATGAAAGCTCGAGAATTGATCGAGCAGATCGGCCGGCCGCTGGAGTTGGACACGGACGGGATCTGGTGCGTTCTACCAGCGTCGTTCCCGGAAAATTTTGAGATTCGCAGCTCATTCGAGAAGAAGCCGAAAGTTGTGATCTCATATCCTGGGGCGATCCTGAACATAATGGTGCAAAAACTTAACACGAACGATCAATACCACGAGCTCGTGGACCCGGTGAAGAGAAAATACGAAATTCGAGAAGAAAACTCGATTTTCTTCGAGGTCGGTACCCAGGTCGATTCTTTGGAATGCCGATTCGGAATGTCGCGAGAAATCGCGCCCCCTGCCCACCTCACGGAAGGAATCATCTCTCCTTTCTATGCCGTCAGGTCGATGGGCCCTACCTGGCTATGGTCCTCCCCGCTAGCAAGGAGGAAGGGAAAAAACTCAAGAAGCGGTACGCTGTATTCAACTTCGACGGCTCTCTCGCTGAGCTCAAGGGCTTCGAAGTAAAACGACGTGGGGAATTACAGCTGATAAAAATCTTCCAATCCTCAGTCTTCGAAGCCTTCCTGAAAGGTGAGCTTCCGAAATGACCTCGATACGGCAGGGGTAACGATATGAGCATGTCGGGGAGGCTGAATTCAAGTAATCGACAGTCGCATGATGATTTGTCGTCCTCCATTGAAAGGCGAAAATTTGGAAGAATGCTACGCATCAGTGGCGAAGATCGCCGACTACTGGCTTGACGTGCTGTATTCGCGGGCTTCGACGATGCCCGACGAAGAACTTTTTGATCTGATTTCCGAAAATCGCTCCATGAGCAAGAAGCTCGAAGACTACGGCGCTCAGAAGAGCACATCCATATCGACCGCCAGAAGATTAGCCGAGTTCCTTGGAGACCAGATGGTGAAAGACGCGGGACTTTCGTGTCGCTACGTCATCGCTAAGAAACCCGAAGGCGCTCCAGTCACTGAAAGAGCGATCCCCCTCGCAATATTCCATGTAAGTGAAACTGTAGGACGAGCGATGGTTGCAATCAAATAGAGAGCATGACGACCATCTTCGCGCACGATACGAGAGTACGACCACGACGAACAATTCTTTTCGAGCGAGCTAAAAGAAATAGGAGCTTCTTCTGTACAAATCATATACACTCATCTGTATGGACTTTATTCCCCTCGTGGAATTCGTCCTCTCACGCCGTCGTCGATCAGAGCCCGCGGCTCCCCGAACCCCCAAGGTCCTTCCGAAAGCCAACAATCTGACCCTGTCCCGGTCCGGCAGCTGCGTGAGAGACGAGCGACTTGAGGAATGTGAGTTGTCCTCAGTCAACCCTCGTGAACAAGAGTACAATGCAACCGATTCTCAGAACACTCCCGTTTCGAAGTATGGCGCCCCCTTCGTAACCGTTCATGGGTACTTGCATGCCCATCAGATTATTCTGCTCACAAATGCATTCTTTCGGCGAGCCGTTGACGTCGCCTAGCGCATCGTTGGCCTGATCATCGTCGTTTGACGAATTGTGGTTCTTGTTCGAGCCACCGTGTTCAACGTTTCCGTTCTCCACACCTCCATTGAGATCTTCGCGATCGGATGTTTCCGACTTAGGAACTGCAGGCGTACTACGACCTGCCGCTGATAGCGTGTCTTCTGAATCGAGGGCCGACTCCGTCTTGAGCTGGAAATCCAATCGTGATTCATATGCTGGTAACATTTGCCGAGCATCCAAAATGTCATGGAGCGTTCGATGCTGATTGGAAGACTCGCTCGTGAATTCGGCGGCGGCTTCGGCCGCGGCGGCTGCAGCCATTGCCGCCTTCTCCGCCTTCGACTTGCGTCCGCGTTTCAGTGGAGCGCGCTTCTTGTTCTGGAAGGAGAGAAGGGACGAGGTTGAAAAAAATTAATCCAGGTCCAGGGGCATGATCGGGCTATTGGGTGATTATGAGGTTCTTGGCCATCCCAGAAGGTGTCTGTACTCACGATTTTTCTCTCTTTGAGAGAGAGGCGGACACTGTCCGTCATTGTCTTCGTTTCGCCCTTGATCAGGTGTTCTATGTTGTTACTGTGCAGAACACCGTCAACATACGTGCCGTATTCACTGTAGTTGATGAGCTCGTACAAGTCCGTCGACTCATCGAAGAAAATCACCGCATGATGTGCAGAGGCGTATTTGCAATTGCCGTAATACTCGAGGTTGATATCGGCACCCGAACTTTTGCCCACAACAAGATGAGGTTCTACAATACAGATTTGTGGTCCACTCGATCCGAGTCCCGGTGTGAGGAACGCTCTCGGCGACACCGTTATCATCTCGGTCTTCTGCTGCTGCTGCTTGGCTTTCAGAGGCCGCAGTCGATCCAGCATTCTTGCCGCGAGCAATTTCACCGTTGATTCTCCCAGATCGTCCACAGTGACGTTCTCAAAGTCGAAAACGCGGGGGTTCATCGTTATCAAGCCGTTGAGCCAATCACCACGCTCTCTGCGTCCCCTCGCCAATCGGTACATTTCTTTCACATGGGATGGAATGGCTACACGAATAATTTCACATTCATGTGTTCGCTTTCGATTGAAAGGCGGATATTTCCGCGAGTTTTTGTGGAAAAAATCTATCATCACTTTCTGCTCCGTGACTGAATTGCAGCAGTACTCATCCCATAGTTTCACTCGCTCCGAGTGCTTGTCTGAAACCATTTTATCGTCCACCATGTGATTCGGATGATTGGGGCACATCCAGCGGGAGAGAGGAATGGTGGTCAGAGGGGGATCTAAGCAGTCGGCGTGGAACATCAGGGGACAATAATCACATTGGATCAGCGGTCCGACTCGGGCCGACTTCTCGCAGGTGAAACAGGTACGCACGGGCGTGGGTACCAATCCCTGGTCGAGTCTGGCTAATTTCATCTCTCGCAAGCGTTTCTTCGTTGGTTTGCCAAAACCAGCGAAAACATAAGGCAACGAAACCTCCTTGCCGAGTTGGAACTCCTCCGAGTTGTCGAACTCTACGGCCTTGATCAGCATGTCGAAGGCGTGACTCAATTGTGGCTCTTCCTCGACCGGAGCTTCTATCGTGCCGGCGGCCGAAAATGAAGTTGTGGGAACTGCGTTCTCCGAGGTTGATTGGCAATTAAAACAGGTCCATTTTGCTTGAGGCAGATTGTCGTCGTCCAACGGCGGATTATGACAAAGGGTATGAAAACAGCTGTTGCATCGGCTGCAGCAAACAAGGTCTCCGCCTTCTTGACACGAGGAGCACTCTCGATTGGAACCTGAGATAGAGAAGGAGTTCTCAATCGATATATCTTCAATCTCACAACGTTCCCACTCCCCGGCTTCATCCGTGCCCTCACTCACCGATGATGAGTATATTATTTTTCTTCTTTCGTATCTCTTTGCGAGGTGACGAGGTGATGCTGAGTATTTGCGGCATCAGCCCTTCTTGAGGGTCCCATTGTACAACGAAGTCTGACTTCGCGTATCGCTCATCCCGACGGCTAGGTTTGGAGATGGCTACCGGTTGGTCGGACTCTGGGCTCCTCGAAGAGCAAGGCTCTGGGCTACATTTGCGCGTCCCACCAGACATAGCCGCCGCAGAGTTGACGGGCACGGCTGTCGAAGAGAAAAATTCTTTCGCGATTCGGTCTCCACACTGACGGACGGCGGATGACTTCGACGTGAATTATCTCCCCGCTCCGAATTTCATCCCGAAATCAAATCCGGAAAATTGACACAACATCCCCGAACCTTACGGCGCGTTCTCGATTTTTACGGCTGAGGCATCATCACTTGTCTCTACAGCCTCGCTTTATTCGAATTTCGAACACAACATTCCCTGGTGGAGTATCGGCGGCCGGGGATGGATTTTCCTCTCCCGGTAGCATGCGGAATTGTTCCGTAGAAACGTCCGCACGACTTTGCTCACTTTACCTTGGTGATTTCGGCGATCGTCCCGGAGAACACTCTTGTGACACTCCTAATTTCCGAGCTTTTCGCTCTCAAATAAACTCTCGGGGTGCCATCTTTGTGATGATATTAGAGCGGGAAACTCAGACGACACACGCATCGACAACATGTGGTGCTTTCAGTGATTGCATTCAAGTCTGTGGTACTTTCTGGGCGGTCGAGTTTCGCTGGCGAGGGCGCGCATTTGAGCATCGAAATGGGTGATTTCCATTCGGGCCTTCCTTATCGCGTGATACTCCATACGTCAAAGGAACCGGAGTTTTGGAAGAGACTGCCTTGAGCTATCCGGTCCATCCATTCATAGTCTACGCTATCGCGTTGGAAAAAGTATAATCGCCTCCGATTTCACCTCGAGATTATTCGTGACGTCCGAGGGGGAGCTCTCAAGAGCTGGGGAATTCGGTTAGAATCGATCAGACTCACTGGGAGATTCCCCTCGGATCGGGAAAAAATTAGAACCTTCGATTCTCGGGCATTCTCGTCCCCATTTCCATAGCCTGCGATCATGGATCACTTCATGAGAATCGCGCACTTCGTCGTCGCTTCAGGCAGATATTAGGAATTACGGGACGGATTTCCTGCTCCCGACGGTCGGGCTCTCTACCCGGTTCCTACATAGATTGATTTCCGCAAAACCCTCAGAAGCTCAGCTCCATATGGGGGGTGGAGGTTCCGCGAAGCAGCATCGAAAGTGTATTATTATCCTAATATTCTTCTCCATCACCGAAAGGCTGAACCATCCGTTCGTCGCCATTTCCTGCGGAAATGGCTGAAGTGCTATGGCGATGACGACTTGGATATCCGATCAATTCTTGATTGGACCTACTACATCGAGAGACTCGGGTCAGCAATCCAGAAAATCATAACGATCCCAGCAGCGTTGCAACAGCTGAGGAACCCCGTTCCCAGGGTACCTCATCCATCATGGCTTCACAAGAAGCTACTCGAGAAGGACGACGTCCTCAAGCAAAAGAGGATAAACGAATTGTTCACTGCCAAGGTACATGAGGTATTTCATCATGATGATTCCATTTAGGCGCTCCTACGCTCCATTGCTTTCGATTCGTCCTGCGGCTGATCGAAAAGCTCCTTTCAGGAAAAAGATATAGAGGATATGTGCGGTGCAGCTACGCCCAGCTATATGGCGCCGGTTATGGCTGTCAGTCACAAACGAAGTCGACACGAGGACGCGGAGAACATCGACAAAAACTGGAGGGAAATTCTCGGACCACCGCCGTCTATTGGTGAAACGAGCGAAGATTTCGACAAGTGGTTGACCTTCCACAAGAATAAGTGGACCCATCAGAAACTACAGAGAGATAGACTCAAGAAACTGGCGAAACGGAACAAATCGAATTCTGCCCCGCTCGCGGCGCCGGGTGCTGAGTCTCAACCGCCTCTGAAAAGAGCGAAGACTTGCTCCGGCCTCAAGTCAAACACGCTCGGAGGGTTCTTGAAGAAAGCTCAGCAGAATCTCCTGAACTCGACCTGGCAGATCGTTCAGATAGTGCCCGCGGGCGAAGACGGCGTCTTCAAGGTGTGGGTCCTGATAGGGAATTCCGAGTTACGCCAAGTCCGCGTCGGAGTACCCCGTATATTCTATGTCAATCAGCGGGTACCGAAAGACACGGAGGAAACTACGATTTATCGTAAAGTTATGCGTCATTTACCCCGAGCGCATCCCGTTCATCATTTGTATGAATACGCCATTGACGAGTCCGTCTACATCAACAACAATGATGACATTGCCGCCGAGCTCGGTAATCCTTATATCGAAGGCATCTACGAAACTCAAGTGCCTCTGGACTTCCGACTCATCGTCAGTCTCGGTTGCTTGACGAAGCTCGACAAGCGATTTTACAGGTTAGTCCTGGGGGGACCCGCTCAAATTCATCTGATCTAAGGCGAGCGAGCAGATTTAGAGTGCATTCTGTCTAATTTTGCAGACAATATGCAGCTGAAAGCAGCGACTTCTTCGACTTGCGCCACCTGGAAATGTGTACTCTCGCAGAAACGGATTACCTCGAAGGAAACCATGTCAAGTATATCTTCCTCTACCAAAACCGAGAGGGTCACAAGCAGGTGTATGCGCTCTTCATCCCATCTGTCAAGAAAGCCTGGCTGAGTGTGGTGGACTCCGTCGTCACCGATCAGCTACCTAATCTCAACGTGGTGTACAACCAGGAGCGAGAAGCCAAGTGAGCTGCGGAATTCGCGAGCGATTTCATGGAGAGAAGAATTGGGAAATCGAAATTCGGACAGAGAGCGTTTCCCCTGAATCGAGTATTCTATCCGCAGAATCGCTCGAGGCGCAATGGAGAGTCTCGTTCCGGACCCGGGTTACGTATTCGAGTCCTCGGCCACATCCGACGTCCGTTCAGTACACAAGTTGATCCAGAAGCACCTGCAGCAATTCCTCGGCGAAAAACGCGGACCAACGATTCTCGTCGTTCAGAGCAGAATTTCAAACGAAGATTTAACTGTTTTGATGCCTCAAACCTGCGAGTTCCCCATAGTCCGTCTCCACGTTCAAGATTCGAAGATGCTCGATCATTTACAATGGCAACGCGTCGGATCCAAGGCAGCGATAAGACACTTCCTCAACGTCCAGACGATTCTGACAGTGAGTTTGGCGGCATTCGGTGTTCCGCGAAGATATTCTCACACAAAAACAGCGGATGAGATCGCTAATATGAGACCGTTTTCCTGCTCACAGACACAACTCGAACAGTGTCGGTACCTTCACGTGCCGCTCGGGAACCTGCCCGCGGACGCGACAAGATTCGGTTGCGACGTGTTCTACGCTCGCAATCTATTGAAACAGAACTTCCTCTTGTGGTGCTCGAGGTCGGATCGACCCGACCTCGGGGGCAAGGAAGCCGACGATAATCGCAGCATCGAACACGATCTATGTCTCCAAGTCAACAACGAAGGAATGTACACAACGACATGCGTCGAACTCGACCTTCAAGGCATTTTCGTAACCACCATACTCCAAGCGCATACTCTGGCAGAGCTCGAGGGTATCTCCAGCAACATCGCGTTCGATGCCGTTCAAGCCCAGACGGTGCAAGACATGGTCTCAGGTGAGCGATTTTTGTCCTGGTTAGCCGAGATGCCCCCCTTCCCCATTTCTTCTCCGTAAAATCCAAAAATCTTCCATCGAAAAACTCGTCACGATACGACGCACTCCGAAATTTTTCAGGCGGAGATCAGATGGGCTCCAATGTATCCGGCTACGATGAATCGTCACAGTGCGCGGGTGCTTTCAGAATATTGCGACAGATGGTGTCGGCCTTCATGAAAGATGTAGCCGTATACCAAAATATATTCGCCGACCAGCAACTATCGCATCTCTTCCGCTGGCTCAAAGATCCACACTCGTTGCTGTTCGAACCGTCTCTCAAACGGATACTCGATAATCTAATTTCCAAGATGTTCAATCAACTAGTGGCCGAGTTCCAACGTCTCGGCTCGCACATCGTCCACGCGAGCCTGTCGAAGATCATTCTGTGCACGAAGAGAAAAACTATCGAGGACGCTTCCGCCTACGTCGAGTTCGTGGTGAACTCCATGCGCAACAAAGAGCTCTTCCATAGTGTTGACTTTAGCGTCAAACAGGCCTATAAAATCCTCTTATGGATGGATCCCGTGCGTATACAATGTCTTCGTAGCAATGAATGAATATCACACTTGAGCGATGAGAACTCCCAGGCTCAACAATAGCGGGTCGATTTCGTCTCTGGTTTCCAGTCGAACCATGGAGGTGTCCAGAGGACCGCGGACGATTCGGAGGACGAGGTCCGGATGCTCTGGAACATGAGCAAATTTCTGTCTACGCCTTCGTTGACAGAGAGCTTCAACATGACCGTCGGCGGATACATAAACGCCCTATTCCAGCATCTAGAACAAACTCCACCTGAGCAAAATTCCGTAGAGTACATACAAACTCTAATCAGGGAGGAATTCTCGCAGAGTTTGATGACGTAAGGGGTAGCTCATGACTTCAATATCCTCATTCGGCTAGCTCTCGTCGATTCTCGTCGAAATCTCTGCCGACACCTTTTCCGAAGACTTGATAATACTATCGGTTCTCCTTTGTACTCCTTGAAAGCTCTATCTCGACTTCTCGAACGAGATCATGGTGATGAGCGATGAGTTGATCAGAATGACATGGTTCTCCCGTCCGGTTCCAGGTTGACCCACAAGCTGCACGAAAAGTATCCGACGGGCGAATTTCCGAAGAATGCTCTCATGAAACACACTGTTGCACGGGTATATTCGCCATCCTTGGAGTTCGTCAAGATGATAACAAGGGTACTCTCCGTCGACCAAAACATAGCCCAGTTCGTTAACAGCAAACTGAAACGTGATCTGCTGAAACTTTGCGGCGGGGTGGGCGCCTTCTCGGAGAGCGCCATTTGGCACGACCCGTGTCTCTCCTTCGTGCTATCACAGGTATCAAAGGAGAGGTCTTCAGAATCTAGAAAATACCATCCAATGGTATCATCGATCTCCCCTATTCGGTGATCACTTGAAATGATTCACTTATCATGAGGAATCGTTCTATTGCAGGTCATATGCACACAGTGTAATTGCGTGAGAGATCTAGACGTCTGTCGAGACACGTATACGGCAAACGGACAGTGGTTCTGTCCTCAATGCGAGTCATTGTACGAAATGGCCTACATCGAGAGTCTGATGGTTGACTCGCTGCAAGTTATCAGCGCTCGGGAAGTTCTTCAAGATCTACAATGCACGAAGTGCAATATGGTAGTTGCTCTTCCCCTTTGGGAATTGCCGTTGGGGCAGTTGATTTTTTTTAGCTATATAAAACAGCGAGTTTTCTATCATTGAGGGTTTGCTCTTCGATTCCAGGTCAAAGAGAAGAATATGAGCCGCTACTGTGAATGTGCCGGTTATTTCAAGAATATGACAGAAGTTCAAAACACTAAAGAGCTCTTGGACACGTTCGCAACAATCGCCACGTAAGGATAACAATTTTCTTTGGCTTGATCGAACGGAATCCGCCCTGTTCAAATTGGACATCAAGTCGAAACATTCGATTTCAGAGCGTTCAAAATGGACATTCTATTGGAGCACGTGAAATGGACGCGCTCCGTGAACCAGTGCGATTAGAGCTCATGACGGGACTTTGAACTTATGGCTGTCGATTTGAAAATACGCCTGAGAGATTCTTCCAGTTGGCAGACGCTCTTGGCGGGATCTCGTTGAGCGTATGTGCTCTTGTATATACGTGAAGATGCATGTTCATGAATAAAGAACATTCATGAATCTAGCAAACTGTCATCTACCGATTTATGTAATCCTTTCGCTCGGGCACTGGACGGTGGAGATGAAGATTCGGTGTGTCGGGTCGGAGCATTTTATAAATTAGGTGAATTTATTAAAGGCTATCGAATCGGAGCTTCATGCGTTAGTCCATGAGCGTGAGACACTTGATGGATTCAGCTATCCGCTCGAGCTCTGCGGTCAGGTCTTTCTGTTTCGCGAGGTTCGCTTCCTGAACATCTTGCGGAACCTTCTCAGCATAACCAGGCAGAGCCATGCTGCTCCCCAATCTCTCCAACGATGTCTTCAAAAGAGCTTGCTTCTTCGACAGACGTTCTTTCTCTTTCTCGACATCCACAACACCTGGAAGGGAATTATCCCTCGAGCTTAGTCAGGAATCTTGTCTGAAAGACAAGCCGTGGTGGGGAGCATTTCGGTGGAAGCTCTGCATGAGCATCTTGGGAAAGTATTCGATAGGTACTCACCCTTCAGGAGAAGATGCGTCTCGAACGATCCCACAGTGTTGATGGCGCATCCTGGCGGTGGATTTTGGCTCACTTGGCAAGAGTTCGATGCCGTCAATGTTATGATGGTGATAGCGTGTTCTTTGATCACATTCTGTTGATCCTCGGGACACTTCACGAAAAGATCGACCTTCTGCGCCCTCGTCAAATTATAGTCCGATCTCATCGATCGAACCTTGTGGATAACGCTGAGCACACACGACACATCTTTTTCTAAGGCCTCGTTCCTCCCTTCCGGAATAGTTTCCTCGAGGGGATAGGCGGCCACGCAGATCGAAGGAGGGTCGCCCGCCCTTCGCGGTAAGCGTTGCCAAAGTTCTTCGGTGATGAAAGGCATGAAGGGATGCAGAAGCCGCAAACCGGTCTCCAGACAGCAATATAGAGTTTGAGCCGCTGCTGTTTTCGCCTCGATCGAACCCGACTGGAAGACGGGTTTGAGGCTTTCCAAGTAAAGATCACAGAGATCGTAAAGCCAAAAACTGTAGCAAGCTGTTGTTATCGCTGGGAAGTCATATTCGGAAAATCCTTTCTGAGCATTTGCGCAGGCTAGAGTCAGTCTCGACAAAATCCACTTGTCGATCGGAGACCGTGACACTTTCGCATCGGAGGGCTTGAAGTCAGCTCCGAGGTACATGGAGCCGAATTTGACAGCGTTCCACAATTTGTTGCAGAAGAAACGATAGCCCTCGACGCGATTTATGTCGAGGTTGATATCTCTGCCGTGACTCATGTACGAACACAAGGCGAAACGCAGGGCGTCCGTTCCGCATTCGGGAATGCCCTGAGGGTAGTCTTTCCGTTGGCCCTCCTGAGCTTTCTTTATCTCGGCCGCGTCCAAATTCGAGCTTTCCAATGTCTTGTTCAATTCCTCTAACGTGATTCCGCGGATAACATCAATCGGATCGATGACGTTTCCGAGAGACTTGCTCATCTTGCGACCGTGAGCGTCTCTGATGATCGAATGCATCAGAACTTCGTTGAATGGCAGTTTGCCCAAAAGCTTGGTGCCCAGCATCACCATTCGAGCTACCCAGAAGAAAATGATGTCGTGGCCCGTCTCCAAGAGCTGCCCAGGATAGAAGGCTTTCAACTCGGCTGAAAAAATCGATAATTCCAAATCCCCATCTGCTTCGAATTATCGTAACGAAACCGACACTGAGGTCCTTCACATCAGGCGCAGCATGATAGATGAGGGAGCCGATGACATCGATCATAAACGTGATTACTATACCTGTATTCTCCGGCCATCCGAAAATCGAGAAAGGGAACAGTCCAGACGAGAACCACGTGTCGAGCACATCTTCATCCTGTTGCAGGACTACTTCGTCCGGTTCCACGCCGAAGTTCTCTGCGGCTTTCTTCTGGGCTTCTTCCTGGGTGCGTCCGCTCACCCAATACTTGTTCGAATTGTGCGACCCTGTTGGGACCCGAATATTATTTCTCCGGTATCATTCCTTCAGCCAACAACACTTCGCAACTTAGTTCTCTTGAAGCTGACCTTACGTACCTTCCGGATTCGATTTTCCTTTGAGGGTGACGTAGTAGGCAGGAATACGATGACCCCACCAGAGCTGTCTCGATATGCACCAATCCTGAATGTTTTCAAGGAACCAATTCCACGTTTTCACGTGTTGATCAGGTACGAATCTGAGACGTTCCTCTCTCACGGCTCGGACAGCTTCCGCAGCCATTTCCTTGCAACTCACGTACCACTGAGGTTTCAGAATGGGCTCAACGATGTCCTTCGAGCGAGAGCAGATTGGAACGACCATCGGATTCTCCTTGGTGTCTCGATACAAATTCAGCGATTTGAGATCAGCGAGGACTTCCCTGCGGGCGTCGAAGCGTTTCATGCCGGAGAAGCGACCGCATCCCTCACCGACCGTTCCATCGCCCTTGAAGATGTTGATGAAGGGCAGGTCGTGTCTTTTGCCGACTTCGTAATCGTTATGATCGTGGGCGGGGGTTATTTTCACCCCTCCGGTTCCGAACTCCATGTCGACGAAACTATCACAAATGATGGGGATTTTCCGCTCGACGAATGGATGGACGACGAATTTACCGTGTAGGTGTTTGTACCTCGAGTCGTCAAAATGCACGGCGACCGCAGTGTCTCCGAGCATGGTTTCGATTCTCGTGGTGGCCACGACGATCTCCTCATCGGAGTTTTCGACTTTGTAAGCGAACGAGACGAGTACACCAAACTCTACTTTCTTCTCGTATCCTGGTACGTTGAGCAGGGTTCGTCCGCTGAGCTCGACCTTATCAACTTCCACGTCGGAGATCGCAGAGTTTAAAGCACACGACCAATTGACTAATCTGAGCGCACGGTAGATCAGATTCTCTTCGTGGAGACGACAAAACGCTTCGGTAACTGCTCGAGACATTTTCGGCTCCATTGTGAAAACGGCTCTGCTGAAATCCACGGAGCATCCGAGTGCTCTGAGTTGGTGGTAAATCCTCTCGAGCTTCTCATCTTTCCACTGCTGAACGATCTGTATGAATTTTTCCCGTCCCAAGTCGTGGCGGGTCTTCCCTAGCTCTCGGGCGATTTTCTTCTCCACGACCACTTGGGTCGCGATGCCAGCATGGTCCGCACCCGGGTTCCAGAGGACAGTCTTCCCATTCATGCGGTGCCATCTGGTCAGAGCGTCTTCCACAGCAGATGTTAAGGCGTGCCCGATGTGGAGAGAGCCAGTCACGTTCGGGGGTGGGATGACCATCACGAAACGACCCTTCGGGTTCTCGGCGTAAGGATCTCTGCCGTATTCCGGCTTGAAAAAGCCTTCCTTCTCCCACCATGAATACCATTGCGCCTCAACGTAGCGAGGACTGTAAGCGTCAGGCATCTGTCCCAAGACATCCTTCTTCTCTCCCGCCGGGGTGTTCTTCTCATAAAGCACTGGACCCTTGGGCTCCGATTTCGTCCTTGAAAAAGAAGTTTCAATTACTTAGGCTTCAACAATCAAAAATGGAGCAAAGTTTCCTCAATCAAGCATCAGATGCCGCTTGGGAAAAATATATTTCCATTCGAGGGTATTGTGTCAATACTCTGCTGTCAAACAGGTTTATAGCATTTCGATTGTCGACTTTTCTGCGATCGATTTCCCCCCTCTGGTATTTCGGCTCAGGGTGAGCTACACCGAGCCGTATCGACTTGTCGTCGACCACAGAGCGGCTGCCGCATTAGTTTCATGACAATCACACTCAGCAGACTCGCATCTCGTTCCTGGAGTTAGGAAGTTTTCATCTCTCATCTGACTAAAAGAGCAGCCTGTCCCCCGGACGAGTTCGAACTCCGGTAAGATGAGGCCTGCGAGCTCATATTGCTCGCAAAGAATATTGAGTCAAATGCTACCGAGAAGCTTCGGTGGTCATCCGCGCTGAAACGAGTCCCGGCTGTCTTGATCAATAAAAGTTCGATGCTTACTTTTCTTTTTTGGGTTTGGTATCACCGGTCTCTTTCTTCTGCCGTTGGATCTCTTCGGTCTTTTTCTTCTTCTCTTCGAATTTCGCCAGTTTTTCGGCTTTCTTCGCCTCTGCCCTCAACTGTTTCTCGCTTTTCTCTTGCGGTGCTTCCATTTCGAAGGGAGCTTCAGAAAAAAAGTACTGTTCGAGCCTACCGGCTGGCGTTGACACAACGTGGAACACGAGTGGCGAGGAAGTCAGGTCTCTGTTGCAGAATCGCCGCAGTGTAATTTCCAGGACTGCCGTGCTGAAGATGCAATAGCAGAAACCGGAACGACGGGGCCGAACTTCGAATATAGCCGCGGCGCCTTCCACCTTGTGGTGTGCGAGCCGTGAATCAGACGAAAGTCGCTAGGTGGCGCCGATGCTATCCGCGGGCCGGTCGAATGAGTAGGTACCGTTCGATGACAGCTTGAAGATAGAGGGACTTCTGTGAAGAGCGAGCACTCCCTAGGACATCCGATGCAGCAAGAACCCGTCCGTGGCCCGAATGCCTCTCGTCGACTAGTAAGATTGTGCCCCTACGACGACCAATCGTCAAAGTGGGGAGCCTCTAAATCTAAGCGACGGGGTTCTCCGGCTTGAGGGAACTATCAAGGCTGCGATTGCTGAGGAACCGCGAATTCGCGGGACTCCGGGCATCGTTCACGGGAGCGACCAAGGAGCCCGGAAGAGTTTCATTTTCAATCATTGGCCGAAGGGAAGACAGCCAGGAAATGCTCGAAATCGTTACGTTCTACTAGTAGGCGCGAACTCTGAGCAGATGTAATGAGGTCTCATTCAATGGCGGCGTTCCCTTCGTTAGGACGTGATCGGTGGATGGAGATCGACTTCTCGGCCCCCCTCGAGTCGGAGATTTCCGGGTTCATGGACGATTATTTCGTCGTGGGGATCGGAAAGATTGAGTATGGTATCGGGCACCTTGACGGATGAATCTTCCACTGAGCTCAGTTACGATTCGACAAGGGTTATTGTTCGATTTGGGAGATGCATCAAAAACTTTTGCGGGCTGATCCACACAGCCAAGGTTTAACGTCCCGGGTACTGTTATTCACATTGCTTCCGAGAACGGATCCATAGATTAAATGTACCCAGGAGGATCAAGGCCGAGTACCTGCGTTTCCGTAAGGAATATTTTTCCGGCAGCAGGGATCGAACCCACACCGCCTCCCGCGCGAGCGGCGTCGTTGCGGCTAAACACGGGAGATGCATCAGTGACGAAGAAACTCTCCCGAAGTGCGACACCAGTCCCTGGAGCGAAGCCTTTCACGGAGAAATCGGGGGGATTTCCCCTTACCGCAGATAGTGCGCGGAAGTTTCACGTAACTGCGTCCGAACCTGCTTCGACGAACCTGTCGATGAAGACTGACAGCGGATCGACAGCATGACAGGATCGAGGGATTGTCGCGAGGAAGTAGAGCCGAGCACCCGCTGCTGTCGGACGCGCTGACCGGAGTGATATACGGGCCTATGAATATGGAGGTCATCAGCGGGAGTGAGAATGACTCGAGGTTAGAGTTTGCAACGCGATCTCGCCCCAGGGATCTTGTCCTATGTTTGATTCTTTCTATGTCTTTCCATCGCGAAAATTGAATTCCGCCGCAAACGTCTATCGTCAGTGAGCGATGGGTAGAGAGGACACCTGTACTCGAATTCGCCGTGATTTTTTTGTCACTGCGCGATTTACGTTCCCTGTGGAGTTCTGTCCCGAGCATGTGGTAAACATGCGCGTTATCGGTAACTGAAACAGGCTCGCATGCATTTCGGTTGTTCCTGCGCTGTGAACTTTCCCGGCTGCCCCTGCCCAGAGCGATTGATCGCGTTGAGCATTCTTTCAAATCTCTGGAGGGGACTCTTGGCGTTACTGCAGCGACGATCATTCGCTTTTCGCTCAGGAAGCTTGTCTACGTCCTTCCTACCGTCTCCGGGACGGGAGTCGTTTCTTCTCGACCAGCATTCGATTGTGGGAGGAATACATAACCGAGCCTCCGCGCGCAGCGCCTCAGCCTCACATGCTGGATCCTTGACAAAGACAGATCGAGAAACGAATCAAACGGATGCTCTGGAGGACCTCTATTCCAGCAGCATCTCGCTTCCTCTCTGCGGAGAACTTCTCCATCGCTCCCCTATGAAATCTTCGCTATCGGGCGCGATAGCGATCGATTTGAATTCGGCACAGGAGTAGATAGGGCAATCTCTCACGCGCGGGAGGGACGTCCCTTGGCCCCCTCGAGTCTCGCCGAGAAGAAATAAAGATTCTCTTCAAGCACAAGGAGCTTCCGGAGAAGAATATTGTACATATGACTCGTACGGAATTCTCGGTCGACCGAGCCGTAGTCGGTGAATTGTGGTGGAGCTCAGCTCTCTTCTCAATCGATTCGACTGGGCCCGGGGTGATCCATTACCTGCTGGGGCGGCAACGATTCCTTGAATGCGAGCAAAATTGCTCAATACCCTGAATATAGATATCATCAGAGACGTCCGATTTCCGCTTGGCATCCGAAATTCCATAGACGGGACACCTTCATCGATTCCCAATGGCGGAGGTCCGAATTCGATGTTGAGCCGCCATTGAGTCGGTTCATCGTTCAGCCTGAATGTGGATTCATAGACCGAGGTTGATCAGGCGGTGATCCTTGAAAAAGCGGCGGAAACCTATTTTTGAGATTGGTCCAGTTGGCAAGATTGCGTGGTCGATGAGAGAAGCTGAGCGCATAGTTATGAACAGCCGATGGGTGAATGCGAATTCGCAGACCCATTTCCGAATAGCGGGGCTCTTGATTGAGTTCTTCTCTCGGGAATCGCCCCAATCTGTTTCGCGGTCATGAGACCCGGGGGAAGTCCGACGCCGACGACCGTCTGCGGCTTACTCGTCGTTGGAGCCGATCGTTTTTGAATTCTGGCGCCGATTCCTTGCGTGCGCCACACTCCGTGAGCTCACCGACGAGGCAGGATCATGGAATGATGAGCGCCATGGCGACGCAAAGAAGTTTCGCAGGAGGAGAGTGAGTGAGCCGCTTCGTAGAGAAAATCCTTTCTCAGATTCCAAATGCTCTACTGAGAGGTGCATCTCCGACTCTAATACGTGATCGGGGTGATACTCGAGCCCCGTATCTGACTGAAAATCCGGATTCTCACGAGAGGCGAGTAAATCTCTAAATAGCCGCATGTGATGACGTTTATGTGTGTGAACAGGGAGAAATGCCTGACCGACCGATCGAATTATTGGTTACCGACTATCGACGTCCGTGAGCGGGAGCGTATCCAAATCTTCAGAGAGAATTCATCATGAACTGTGAGAGGAAAAGCTCTACCATCATGAGAGAGCAACGTCACGTCTGTTGAAAACCACCGCCCTCCATCGGTGGCCGACGGAGCTGCTGCTGCCAGTCGGGCATTCGGAAGCCTGTGCGTCACAGTTTCTAATAATTCCGCATGCCAAGCTCGTAAGATCTACTAGTGACCTTACCGGTCCTCCCACCCGTTTACCGGACTATCGACCGGAACTTGAGCGAGCCTATAAATTCGATTCGGCAACGGCTTCGGCTTCTTGACAGCTCCGCGAATTGTGTCTGCTCTCGAATATGTTCTCTTGGCACTGGTCGCCTTCACGCCACTCAATTTAATAAATCGCGACAGATGTGCCGCTTCATTCTCGAATCGTCAGGATAGATACGGTATTCTCTCAGTCAGTCCTGCTCCAAGAGCAGTCTCCCGCAGTTGTCCACTACGCTCTACAGAATCGTCTGAGGCGTGCTAATAATCATGGCTGTCGGGCCACCTTCACTGGAACTGTTCGACGTTCCAGACAGATGATTCGCTCATTCCTGTTTCCCACAGCGGCGTCAGTCTGCGGGGCTCCTAATCGAGGGAAGCAACCGAGAGCTGTCAACGTTGCGATCTGCCGGCTCTGAGGAAGGGTCTCATGAACGGCCAGATCAATCCCTTGCGGTACGAGTTCTCCGTTCGAGATTCAGGCTCTATCTGAGCTCCTCTCGATCTAGAATTACTGTCTGAACCGGGAGCCGGTTAGCTCTCGGAATTCGGATGAACGCTCGCTGATTATTCTCCTTCGTCGTCCGCAATGCTGCAGGGAAAGTTTCATTCAACTGCCAAATTGGTCCAGATTGCTGGGAACCAACGAAGCGTCATGGTCAGGACCGTCCAGACAGTGCTTCATGTTTGGATGGATAAGGACGTATTGAGTGACTGACTCTCTACATCTCATTGAGTTGTGAAGACATCAGCTTCCGTGGTCGCGATTGGGATCACAAACAACGGCGGTCATAGCATAGGCTATCGACGTTTCGCGGCCACTGCCGTCGCCGCAGCCGCCGCTGCTGTCATCAACGACGGACGTCTGTTCCACAAGGTGAAAAGACGGCTCCTAAACCAGCGAGACATCTCTCGGAAGAGCTTCCATAAGTGCGACTCTTCGTCCTCTTTCCCACGTTATTCTTATCTGCGTGATCATGAGCTTCATATGAGCGCGATCCGGGGCCGGGAAGTGTTCCTATGTTGGAGTGCTCGTATTTTGTTAAAATAATCATCACTCTTCGTCGTCTTTGCGAAAGAGGCTGTTCGGGAACTCGGGAAGAAGCAGGAGATGGACTGTCAGGAATCGAATAGTTTCTCTATGATATCACAGCCCGAGAAACTCCTGATCCGGTTTCTTGGCGGCTCTCATGTCGATTGACGCCGCGGCTCCCCAGTCGGCCGCAAGCTCGTGAGCCTCGAATCGCGAGCCGACAACCGCAAGCATCCTAGACTAGTCGATGACACGTGTTCCGCTCACGGTTCGAACTGGAGGACTCGCGACAGAATTAGTGCAGTCTGTCAATCAGGGATTCTCATCTATGTTCGTTTATTATAATGAGAACCCCATTTCTAAAAAACGCTTTTTCATATTTTCCACAGAGCGACTACGGAGGCGAAGTTCTCGCGAAGTACTTCTGAAGCATACGAGTAGACTAAAACGATCCGCAAACTGGTGTCTGCCTTGCCCAACGAGCGGGTGGGAGTCGCGGGCTAGGGTGGTCAACTGTGATATCGAGTCGTCGCGTTTCTGTTGATTTCTTATTTTAAAAATTAAGAGCCTGTCCCCGGGCCATGATGAATGTCAACGTTCAAGGTCTCCGACGAAACGTAAAGAACGTAGTTCGGAACTACACCGACGCCCAGGTGAGTGAAAAACTTCCCTAGTGCTTCGAATCATGTATTCATACCCTTATCTCGCTTCATTCGTGAACCGATCCTATTGATTCAAAAAGTGATTTCCTGCTACAGGTCAAAGTTCGAGAAGCTACTTCGAATGATCCATGGGGAGCTCCGTCGACCCTCATGGGCGAGATAGCCGACCTAACCTACAATGTGGTAGCTTTCACGGAAATCATGCAAATCGTTTGGAAAAGGTACTTCGGCGACCCGAGTGCCGGGTCGAAGCTCGAGTCGATCAAGAACCTCGTCGAATTCCCCCGCGCCGACAGTAGTCTGTTATTTCCTCTGATTTCGGTATTCGGTTCCAGATTGAATGACAACGGCAAGAACTGGAGGCATGTCTACAAAGCGCTGGTTCTCCTGGAATATTTAATCAAAGTCGGAAGTGAACGAGTAGCTAGCCAGTGCAAAGAAAATATTTTCAACATCCAGACACTAAAAGGTACTAGTCCGCTTGGTCACTGAGCTCCACAGTCTTCACCGCTCGAAGGGGGGAATACCAGTGATGGGGCTCCCAGCGAGATTTCCATAAATGAATGCGAAGTCCGAGAAGACCACTAGCCGGAAGGGACACCCGACTTTCGGGGCCCTACTGTAATTAATTATAGAACGCTACATATGTAGAAACGTTTCGTCCGGCGGAGTTTGTGGTACCTGATCGGAAAAGGTACCTCCGCCCCACGGAGGTCCATGTCCGGCATCGGTTCTTCGGGCTCTCAAACCGGACACCGTCAATGTTTTTCAGATTTCCAATATGTTGAAGACAACAAGGATCAAGGAATGAATGTCCGCGAGAAGAGTAAACAGCTCGTTGCGCTGCTGAAAGACGATGAGCGCCTAAGACAGGAGCGAATGAGAGCGTTGAAAGCGAAGGAGAGATTCGCCCAAAACACGAATGTAACGACGGCTGAATCAGGTAAGGCAGAGTTCAATTCGTTGAATCTGAGCGGAGATCCCCGTATATTGCGCGGATGAAGCTGTACGCGCGGTCATCGTTCTCCAGGTGGTACTTCCCGACGTGCTTATTCAGGTGGTGAAGAACTCGCCTCACCGAGAGACTACCGTGCGGTTCTGGGTAGCAACTCTGAACTGGAGTCCGCCAGACCTCAGACGGCTGGCGAGGAAGAACTACAGCTGCAACTCGCACTTGCCATGAGTAAAGAGGAGGCCGAACAGGAGGAGCGACAACGCAAAAACGACGATCTGCGGTAGGCAGTCTCAAATTATTTCAAGGTTCCCAGTCGTGGGGCATTGGATCGGGCCGAGGCTGGGGAACGCGCTGCACGGCTCGGTATCCGAATAACGTTGCGTATTTCGTTCCACAGACTTCAAATGGCACTGACCGAGAGCCAACAGGAAGCGGTTAAGCCGCGATCATCTTCGAGTGCAGCCGTTTCGAACGGAGCTTCTTCGAAAAGCTGCATGGATGATCTTTTGGGCCTGAACCTCGGCGGTGCTGGATCAGCGGTTGCTGGAGCAACTGGCGCGGACCCTTGGGGTCTGCCCTCGTCGCAACCCACCCCGGGAGCGGCGGCAGCAGCAGCAGCTTTTCCAAGCGTGAGCGTGGATGCGGTGCCAGCTCCTCTCGTTGGAGCCGTCGGGGGCCTCGATCCTTGGGCTCCCGCACCCTCTGTCCAGGCGGATCCCTGGGCCCCACAACCGGCTACCTCACTTCCATCGGCAGCACCGGATCCATGGGCACTGAACGGATTGGCCGGAGGCGTATCGAAAGGGGAACTAGATGAGTTTGATCTAATATCTCGGCAGAGGTTGAATAACATGTCACCAGCGGCGATGGGTGGAGAAAAGTTGAGCAAGAGTGCGAGCAACTCTCCTGCACCGTTCGATATGTCTGGTTTGGGCGGTGCTCTTCCGAAGACCACTCACGACAATGGAATTAACGAGGCGAACAGCAAAATGCGGAAAACGCCCGAATCGTTCCTAGGGGCTAACAGCAACCTTGTAAATTTGGACGCACTCGTCACCGCGAAACCGGCCTCCGGTTCGATCAATCCGTTCGGTGGAAACGTAGCTCCGGGAGCAGCTTCCTCAGCGGTATCCATTCCTAACTCAGTGGCTCCAGCGAGCGCGATGCCCCCCGGTGCAAGTATCCTCAGTTCGGCGATGACTCCCCCCTGCAGAACCCGTTCCAGGCGCTGAACAAGCCTCCAACGATGAACGAACTCCGTGGTAGTAACACCGCCGGATTCGACGGAGGCTTCGCTCCGGGTTCCTCACGTACCACTCCGACGCCTGGCTCAGTAAACCCGTTTCTGTGAGCCCGTTCCCCATTGTCGACAATCGAAGCACCTCGGGGCGAGATTGATACATGAATCAGGATTTCCCATTTTCGAGCTTGGCGGCTTGTCAAGTAGTATCCACCGAGCTCCCTGAACACTTTTTCGGATTCGTTCCTGAGTTCCAACCTGGTTTTCTCTTCGAGTGTACGACTCGGAGGGAGAGAGAAGGCGCTGTGAAAGTCTTCGAAGGGCTCGCGGAATCGTGCGATCTTGAGGGAATCTACCAACAGTTGCGAACGGCCGGTCGCTTCAGAAGCGATTCGATCATCATCGATTCGAGAGGGAAAATCGGCGAGACATGAAATTCTCCCGTGTTCCGCGGGAAAATTCGAGTTCGACCGATATCGAGCGAAGCATCGAGGAGATGGTGTTCGCGTACTTCGAACGACTGTCGTGTACCATGTGGATTCCGCCCCATTGCTTTTGGAAAAACTCTTTTTTGTCCTGATCCACGTTTGAGAGTGCTGCATTTCTCAGGGACTGCGGAGTTCTGCACCTAGCGTTTGTTAGAAGATCGAGTGATTGACTATAAGGAACGAATCAAACGGGTTTTACTCGAGCCAGGACGGAATTTGGTGTACTTTGGCGGGGAGGTGAGATTTTGTGAAGAATAGTAAACGGGTGCTTTCATAGATGCTCGGCTTAGCGGAGTACGCTGTGGCCAATAGGCCGGCTCCCCTTTATGGATCACTTTGGAGGAGCGGCCTTTACCCGAGAGCTCTTCCGACGCGATCAGATTGACGACTCGGAGGAGTGCAGTTCGTCACCGCGAAGTTATTTCGAGGAGCTGTCTAGCAGCGGAATTCGAGTCCTGTTACATATCGGCAGGAACAAAGAACGCATATATTTTTTGAAACAGAGAGGCCAAGTCGAAACTAAGCTCCAAGACACCAAGCGCTTGATTCGCTGGCCAACTTTTATGGGTGAGTATTAGGAAAAGTTCTGGCGCGGCCTGAGCCTGCGCGTCTGGAACGACCCGGCATCTGGTCCCGGAAGTATCGACATGTTGGAGGGGGGGTCAAGGGGGAAAATCTATCGATTGTCAGTCGATATAGATCAAATCATGGTCGGGCGAGGAAAGAACTAGCGTTCGTCCCATCGGAAGTAAGGGGACGAAATGGGGATTGAAGGAACCAATCAATCAACCACCAAGACCTTGACTGAGGGAGAGAACATGTTCGAGATGAGCGGAATACAAATTTTACGTCATCGTTTTCATGAATGGCTGATGGGTGGTGGCCAAGATGGAGAAGACCTGGAGAACAGCTACAAAAACCTAAATACAAGGTCAGCTTTGGGATATATATTGTATAATTTTGGTAGCGACGGATTCCGTTGGAAATGTACACGAGTCGGTGTGAGTCGTCATGCATTCGATGAGTCGTTTCGTTCCTGCTCACATAATCTGTGGAAAAATATAATATACATCCATCCATCCAGCAAAGAAACGGAGAATGAGTAAATGACGAACAAATACTTAAGTACGCCTCGCTAGTGTTCTAGAATATTTTGACGATTGACAAAAAAAGATCAATATCGGCGAAAACCACCGAAGAACCCAATAAAAAGATCGTGAGCATTTTATTCATTTTCGATTTCTTTCCTCGCGTCTCCAAGCCAACGGATGAGCGATATCACAATTGATAAGGAATCGCCATCGTATGACAGCGAGGGACACCCGACGGAGGGAATCTTGAAAGGAATCGAAATTCTCGATCGTTCCGAGTTCGAGTAGCGGCACTGTCCAGTGGCCAAGGGCGCTCCATATGGGATCAGCGAATAAGCTGAAAACCAAAATCATCCTCGTATCTTTTTCGGACCATGGCGCCCCCGCCCTGGACAGCGCGTGACCTTTGCAGATTATCCCACCCTTACGCAATCCGGCGGAGAAGAGTTCGCCGCGCAACCACCGCCAGACGAATGAAAGAACTAGTAGACGAACCTGGCGATTTATTCGGAAGTGTAATCCCATACTTCTAAGTTCTCAGGAGGAAAATTCATTATGTCAACAGAAGAATACAGCGCGGGGGAATCGCTTCGATGAGGGCCCGGGAGAAAGATCTCGAGTTCGTCGATGAGGGAAGGGAACTAAGAGGAGAGTTCGACGAGCTTCAAGGGACGTTTTTGAGCGAGGAATGATTCAAGTGAGATGTGTGAGTTCTCCATAAATCGGATAACAGGAGGATACGATCATATAGACGGAGCTTAGAGCGTCTTCCCTCGAATCGCATGTCTTTCGAGGACTATCAGGAAGCGACTTCTTCACCTATGCAACAAGAGACTCCGTTTCATCTTATGCTCTCAGAGCGAAGTGCTTTTTCATCGGGAAGTTTTATTCAGTCGACCCTACAGGCATATTTTTGGGTCTCGCGCGGCTGGGCCGCAGTCACTTGAGATGGATGAGATTCGCCTGCCTACTCCGATCGAATCCATGCCTCGAATGCCGAAGAAGAGCGGATGGCGAGGAATCGTAATATGTTCATCGGGAAAACATGCCTCAAAGAAGAATCCGTCTATCGATCTGGATCGTGGTCGAGAATCGCTCCGCGTCCTGCGCGTGCCGGTATACGACCCTCGGGCTCCCTAATTAGGCGGGGGATGCGTTCCACTCCGCCAATGCGATACACGAACGTTTGAAATATAACATGGAATATAAAAAACACTCCGCCAGTATAGAATGAGATATGGATTGGTCGATCCTCGGAAGACACGAAACAAATCGGTTCCGATAGGGACACTCGCTGTTCACATTGGTTGCCGATGATGATCAATCAGTTCCACAGCGAATCGCGCTGAGGAGGACTCGAGTGTCACCCGATACCCGAGCTTCATGTGCCTGACCATCGGCGCCCCCCGACTGCTCAACCTCGACATGAGTTAGTTCCGTTACGGTGTACACAGTCCATAGCGAAAGCGGATCCGCGGAATGTCTTGGCTGTCTGGTTCGATTCCGGTCACGCGAACAGAATTCTGCGACGCGGCGCTATCGTCGGAGCAGACAAAACGCCTTCGAAGTGAACGGTTCTTTCTTCGCTATCGGCTGACCCAGAAAACGTGACGCGCCGGGGGAAGAAAGATTTACCAACGAAAAAATTACTTCACTCAGGAGTTTACGAGCGAGCTATCATTCGGATTTCTTGTCGAATCGGTAGCTCAGCAAACCATCCTTCATTCTGGGCGAGTTTGATAGTCTTGCCTTCTGCTGGTCGGACATTGAAGCGTTGCAGTAGAGTCACAAAGTAAAGGAAAGTCTCCTGCTCTCCCATGGATTCACCGGGACATGCTCTCCTCCCTTGCGCGAATGGCATGACGTTGTTGTCCTTCCGATAGCATCCACTTTCATCGAGGAATCTCTCAGGCATGAACTCGTGCGGTCTCTCCCATTCTCTGGGATCTGTGTGCGCCGAGAGGAGATTATAGAAAACCAGGGATCCCTTTGCGATGTGATAGCCGCATATTGTAGTGTCTTGAGTCGCGGTCCGCAGAACCCCGATCGGTGTCAGGGTGAAGTATCGATGTCGCTCCGTGATAAATGCACGAACGAAGTGGAGCTTCTCAATGTCGCTGTATGTTGGCGTTTCTTTGCCAATGAATTCTGCGATCTCGTTTTGAATCCTCAGCTGATACTCTGGATAGTGAGCGGCCAGCTGCAGAAGATAATCGATTGTGATCTGGAGCGTGTGGCTGCCAGCCAGGAGAATCGAGGACAACATCCCGAACATATGACGGACGTAAGAATTGTCCGGGTCTTCGAGCGACGCGCCCACATAGCAATCGATGAGATCCCTCGGCTCGTCTGGGTTGAACGTCGATTTGTGTTGCTCGAATTCATCCGCGAACCTTTTCTTAATAGCATTTGCCACACGAACATAGGCCTTTATTCCGAAGATTTCGAATTGTTTCAGAAACTGAAACACGAATCTGGGAACACAAACGGCGAGAATTTTATCCGCGAACCTGAATGAGCCACAGATTACGTTCGCGTAGTTCCTGTCTGACAGTGTTCGATAGTCGACACGGCCCCCGCGGACGAAGGAGACGATATTGTTGAACATGGACTGTCCCAAGAGCTGATCGACGAAAACAGGTTCGCCTGCGGTCTTCCTCAGCTCCCCAGACAGCGTGTCGAGTTCGTCGGTCACCACCCTTTCCAGAACGGTTGACTTGCCATAACCTCCAAGGTCCTTGAGCGCGTGGATGAGGAACCTTTTCTGAATCCTCCACTCGTCACCCTGTAGCAGGAAGAAAGGTTTCACACCACCGAAGATCTCCTCAGCCACATCATGGAATCCGACTGGCCATTCCCGTCCGAGTATATCGTTGTTCCGGAAAGCCTCTTGCACTGGCTTGAGTCCATTGATGAACACCACGTCTTCTCCGAGTCCTAAGAATCGAGTCCTGAAGACTGGGAGAGAGGGGTTCTCGGTGAGCTTCCGGAGCAACCGGATCCGCAGCTTTTTCACGACGAAAAACGGCAAGCATCCTAGGATCGGCAAGCCGTAGAAACTCGGAGGATGTCTCCGCGCGTTTTTCCCATCCTCAAGGTACTTTTTCCAGCTCAAATAATGGAGCAGAAAATATGTCACAAGAAACACAGCGAAAAAGGACCACATCTCCGTGTCTCCTCAGATGTAAGTCCTGCTTACTGATCCAGCATCGCTTAGACAAGAGAATCAGAAAGGGAAAAGGGGGCTCTGAAAAGGGAAACGCTGTTCTGGAAGCGCTTCTGCTGACCGCTATCTGGGACCAGCACAGATCGCGTTGACCCGATTCCGCGACGAGCGGCACATACTTAAAGCGAAAACCCGCCGCAGACAATTACTCTGTGCTCAAGTCCACGTGGAAGAAGGGAGGGAAACTTCTTTGATGGTTCCCCCGTGCATTTCTGGGGTGATTGGCGCCTGAAAGATACGGAATCGTGATTCCCATAGTATCAGGCGAGAGAGGGGTGGGGGTAATACGGGTCATCAAAAAAAAGTCCCCTGAGAGCCAGGCAACCGATTGGCGATATTAAGGATACTTCCTTGGGCCGCATTATCGTCATGGGGGCGATCGATGTCGAGGCGCCAGAGAGAAAGGCTGTCGACAATCCCATTCGGATGAGATGTGAAGAACCACGATCACGGCGGCACGCCACCAGGCGGAGGCACTGGCTCGCGAACCGGCGAGTTCCGGGAGGTCGTGGAGCTCCGTTCCTCCATCAGCCGATAAACAGCGCTCTTCCACTCAGTCCTGTCGGCGAGGGCTGTCAAACTCACCAGTTGAGGACTGTGTCAAATGGATCTAGATCGGCATTGCGCGGAGTTCGCGGACAACTAACGCTAGATAGCAGCCGCCTCAAAATTCAAAATTCTCGCGTCAACGCTATCCGGGGTCTCATCGTCAGCAACAGGTTGGCAGCAAGACACAAAGACTCCACAGTTTTCCGCCAGAATTCTCCAAATTTTGAAGCACTCGATGCCCGATTCCGATTACGAATCGCAACCGGGATCGTCCTGGAGGGATGGGTTGGATCAGTGGCGCATCAAGATTTATCTGCCAGGAGGAGAAGGCGGACCGAGTGTTGCGGGGGCCGAGGAGGGGGACTCCGGTTCGGACTCCGAGAGGGGGTTCGATCATTTTTCCATAGTACGCAGCAACAGGGACCACCATATGAGGGTGAGTGAGGCCTTCCCGATCCGTCTGTTTAGCTCCGAGGAAAAACCGATCCTTTCCTCCCTCAATGCATACTTTGCTTTTCTCATGTCTGTGACTCATTCCCCAATCAATGTTTTCGCCACACTATGAAGGAGTACATCGTTTCTTTAATCGTTCTTCTTTTATTCATGTAGCCTTCCAACATTGAGATGAGCTGCTCGTCGCCAGATTCTTAAATACAGCACAAGATAACTCGTGACTCGTGTCACCAGCGGGAACTGACGCGCGAAAAGAAACATTTTATCTCTTCGACGAGCGGCAATGAGACGAACGTCAAGTACACAATGAATGATTGATTTATTTGGTGTTCAAGACGACTTGTTGGGCTTTGCATGCGGTAATATCAGTATATAGTATTCGAAGTAGAAGATGCTTAGCGTCTTGGCTGAGCATAGTGCCTCAGTTTGTTTCAATGTACGATGAGATATCGATCTCATCCGGGAGTTCTGAGATGCTAACATCGAAACGATCCTGAACCTCGTTAAGGGTTTTCGCGTCCTCGGAGTCGGAGACGAATGTTATGGCGAGTCCCTTTGTTCCGAACCGTCCAGCTCGAGCAACCCTGTTGAACAAAATCACGAGTTATTTGGATTCCGCGTTCGCGACTCTTGGACCTTAGATTTTCTGCTACAGCATTTCGGCAAGGGCGAGACGCCGCGTTTACCTGTGAAGATAGGTGTCCGTGCTCTCGGGCATATCATAATTGAAAACAATGTTGACTCTTTCGATATCCATGCCTCTACCGAAAAGATTGGTAGCGACGAGAATTCTCTTCTGGAAATCTTTGAATTGCTGGTAACGGGCAAGTCGATCTTCCTGGGTCATCGCTCTGTGTATAGCGATCGCGGGGAAATTCTGCTCGGCTAATAGCTGGGACAACGCCATGCAGCGTTGAACACTCTTGACGAAGATGACCACCTGGAATGGGGAAGGGTTGTTTTCGCATTTCGCAGCAGAGCGAGTAGAAACGCTTATCTGGCTCCCACTTGATCGTGCCTCTGCTGATAAGTGATTCTTACCTGATTGAATTCAAGCACATCGAGCAATTCGAACAGTTTCCGATTCTTTTCGTTGTCCTTCAGCTTAACGTAGTATTGCTGCAGACCGTGCAGGGTCAACTTCGCTTCATTGTCAACGTAGATCTCCATTGGATCCTGCATGAACTTGAGACAGACGGGTCGAACTTCCTTGGATAAGGTCGCCGAGAACATGAGAACCTGCAGATAGAGCATTGTGAGGATCCTACGAACAAAAACGTCAGATCCGCCGTCATAGAAGACTCAAGCGCAGGATTGATTCGGAAACGAGGATGGTGAGCGTCGACGGACTCCATCGAGCAGGTTAAACTCACCTGTTTCTCATTCGGAGTGTTCCTGAATATTTCTTGGACGTCGCGACGCATATCTGGAATACGGAATCGTGTCTCAGGAAGGTTCTAGTTTGTACGCGCTGCAGTGGAGGCAGGACAAGGTTATTCCTTGCGGATCTTGAAGTACTACTACATCAATATGGTGCCGTGAAACGTCTAGTTTGTGGACATGTTTCGACGGTCGCGATCGTCCTTCACTAGTCGTGACCGGGCGCTGATGACAAAATTAGAACATCTCATTTCATGAAATCATCATAGCCATGAGCATCATCAAAGTCCTCCACTGCTAACTCGCCACGACAGACATTAAGAAGGGCAAGAATTTACCTGGAAAGAGAATCAAGTTTGACTTTGAGAATTTCCACCATCAACCATTATGGAGAGAATCAAATAACTTCATGAATCATTCGCCATTCCGACCGGTAGTTGGATCTATACCAGGAGAACATCTTACCAAGCGAGTCAAGCATTTTGTCACATTCGTCTAGAACGAAGTGCTTCACGTTCTTCAGCGATAGTTTCTTCGAGCCGATGAGAGCCAGTATTCTCCCCGGCGTTCCAACAACAATGTGAGGACATGCGCTTTTGAGGGTTTTCTCATCGTTTTGAATGGATAATCCACCAAAAAAGACACCGATGCGAACACCAGGCATGTACTTCGAAAATCTTTCGTATTCCTTGGAAATTTGGAACGCCAGCTCACGAGTGTGACACATGACGAGTACAGAAACCTGCAATTTCAAAAGGTCAGCGTTCAGATTCGCTCGAGCAGCCCGCGTTCATCGAAGATCTATGGCCATCAGAGGAGTCATGTCAACGAGGCAAGTGAGGCTTCGCGGATCACAATCTCTATCAGGAAAGCTTGAGGAGTGCAACGAACCTCGCCGTCTACAGGCTCGAGCTGTTGCAATGTCGCCAAAACGAAAACCGCTGTTTTCCCCATGCCAGACTTGGCCTGACACAGGATATCCATTCCCAGAATTGCCTGAGGAATGCATTCATGTTGCACTGAAAGAAAAAAATTGTCAGCATTTAGCTATAGATTCGAACCGCCTTCTCAGTCTGAATAATTCGAGACTCGAATATTCTGCAATGGCGGCAGTCTCACCTTCAGACGGATGTTCAAAACCGCAATCAACAATGGCTCTCAGGAGTTCAGGTTTCAAGAGGAAATCTCGGAATCCCGATGAGTGTATCGATACGTATCCTCCGGCAGGTGTTTTCACTTCCTTGCCGGCTTCGGCTCCATCCGCAATCTGTTGGTTCTGGTCCTCTTCGTCTTCATAGTCGAGAAGATCGGTGTCAGCCATGTTTCAAGTTCGTTTGTTCGCTAACTGAAAGTGCGAAGTCTGAGGATTTTTGTGCCCCACCGGTAGTCACTTTCGCAATGGATATACATGGTGATCTTTCTCAGGAAAAAACGACCCAGATCCTCTCGGAGCCACACGAGATTAGCCACAGGTAATCTTACTGGGCTCGGATTCATCCACAAGTACAATGGAAATTCGGGGTACGTGTGTACCTGCACGCTGAAGTCACTGGCACGGCGTCAGGATTGACGCACCGCTCGAATACGGACAGGTGCTCCAGAGACGGGAGAAGCCCGATTCGAACGGCAGCGAATAATAATCGAGCATCGGGACCTGCGGTCAATGTTCTGGATACTCCTCGAGGCACCGGAAAAACCTCGGATCTCATAGGTCAGCTTCCTTCGAGGAGGCTGACTGAGACGGCCATATATCAATAGCCGACTCCCCCCGGAGTGGCGAGTTTCGATCGGTTCTGATTTTCCGCTCAAAATATCTCATGATGCCTCTCCATAGGTGTTCATTGCGCCGGTGATACTTATCAGTATCGGGAAGGACTCGGCTGCTCGCCGGTAGAGCCTTTTCTCTACATGAGCAAATTTTTGCGCCATCGGAGGGTCCGAATAAGTAACCGCTCGATTTCCCTATTCCGACATCCCGAAGTTGACAAACCTTCTCGTCCGAGCCGGAAATACTGTCTGAAGAATCAGATTTCATCCGGCGGAAACGTCGGCAACATGTATATAGGGTTAAAAATTTCAGAAACAATGCCGCTGATCGTCGGCGTCTACAGGCAAGAAGCAATAACGTTTTCTGCTGCGGCGTACTGAGTTCGGATGTCGATTCGACGCAGCAAGTGATCTTGTGTTACCCCGAGTAGTCTCGCAAGGTGGTCTCATTCGGTATTTTGCTGAATCTCCCCAGATTTGAGACGATTAAAATCAACTTACCGGTCTGTGCTCCTCGGTAACAGCGCGTCCTCCTCAATCGCCCAAGCCAAACATCAGTAAAAGGGGAAGAGAAGAAACGACCAGTGAGCCGGGAGGGTTTCGAAACCACTCGTCGCGCCCCGCCAATATCTGGATTCAGAGTGTTCCAATGTTCCAAAGATTCCGAGCGATATACCTGAACTATAGTACGCTTTTACGGAGTTTTTTTACGGAGCCGCAGATGGCTTAAGCGAAAGATCTGAGATCTCAGAGCAAACCCTGGGTTTATGCGGAGGGCCATCTTTCCGCGTTCAAATCACCCGCGCCGAGGAGCATGAGCGCGGAAATTAGTGCTCATCGATACCCTCTCTCGCAAGCATCGGTAAACGACGACGCTCCGCGCGTGTTGAAAACAAAACGCCAGATGAAAAGTGATTCCATGCCCATTCTGAATGAATTCCTAGTCGCTCCGAAGAGGCCGTCTCCAGTGTCTCACAGGAACGGAAGGAATCGGTGTCTAGGTTCTTGTGAACTGGCTCTGCAGAGCTGGTGACTCCAGGATGAGTTCCAATTACTCGGCTACTTTGATGTCGAAGATCGACGACTTCCAATTCCCGTTCTGCGACGACATCAATAAATATGACAAAATCACAAAGATTGGACAGGGCACTTTTGGGTGAGGAACCGCGAATGAAGACGTTATTGTATCCGTTTCGAGGACGATTTCTATCCCTGCTTTAATATTCCAGTGAGGTGTTCAAAGCCAGACATAGACAGACCAACAAGTTGGTTGCTTTGAAAAAAGTTCTCATGGACAATGAGAAGGAAGGCTTCCCAATAACTGCGTTGAGGGAGATCAGAATACTCCAACTGTTGAAAAATGAAAACGTGGTGAACCTTATTGAGATCTGCAGAACGAAAGGTTCGTGAATACCACTTATCATATGCGGTAGAAGATCGTACGTACGTTCCGTTGTTCGAAAGACGCGGAGGTGAGATCGGTTCTGAAGGCTGAGTTTCACGATTCGATTTTTTTTCCAGCGAATTCCGCGAATCAATGCAAAGCTACTTTCTATCTCGTCTTTGATTTTTGTGAGCATGATCTGGCTGGTTTATTGAGCAACGTGAACGTCAAGTTTTCGGCCGGTGAGATAAAGAAGGTAAGTTCGCTCTGTGTTCCTGAGGCCAGAAGTATTTCGTGCACTACTTGCCAGGCGTATCGCTCGAGTTGGTCGTCTCTTTCTCGACGACCACAGCCCCGTCTCCCACGTGCGGGTTCCTCGAATCAGAGCTCGATTCGATCATCGATGCTCGCGCATCCTTCGTGTTCTTCATTGAGAAAATTTGGTGTACCGCATTTCGTGGTAGTATATAGTACAATTATTCGTCGCGATTGCCTGTAGCTGTGTGGAAAAACTTTGAGATCAGTCTTCCCTGATTCACGAAAATGTTTTCGGACAATCGTCTTTCCGAATATACCTCGAACGCGAGATCAATTGAGCTCTGTTTGAAGAATTGGTCGAATAGGCTCACCGAAGTCTCGCGCACGAGATCCCGCGATCATCGGAGGCGGAAGTACTCCGCCTAGGAATTTAGACGAGAAACTTTATTGACGACGATAAAGATAGAACTTGGAGGAATCGTGGGATGCCGACGAAGCGACCCTCAAACACCGCTTGTACCGGGTCGCTTCGAACCAGCTGGGCGAATCAGGGTTTATGGTCGCGATAGTCTCCCACACCCGAAGCAATGGGTGGTTCTTCGGAACCCCGCTTCTCAATCGATTAATTAATCCATATCCGGACTCGCCAATCAAGCGGGTTCTCTCAATGACCTTGTGGGTGCATCCCCCTAACTCTAAAGTCTTCTCGAAAACATCCATGCTCGTTCCTTCGACCGGTCGATTGACCCCGGAGTTGATTGTAAATCGTTCATGAGATTGAAAAGCTTTTGCACATCCCGCTACCCGCGTAGAATTTAGAAGAGTGAGCCGTTGAACGCTGGCACACTCGTAATGCTCTGCGATCTATCGCGGAATCTGAATCTGAATCCGAGGAATCTGATTTCATAGATATCTCAGAATAAGCCAGATCGAGTCGCCTTCCATCGCAAGTCGAAAAATTCAGGGTAGTCGGCAGAAAACAGGAATCGGCTAATGATTGGACCGCTGCAAATCCAGCACACTCCATAATCAGAAGAATCCCTCAATTATTAGCGATGGAAGTTATCAAACGAGACGCGCACGGAGTCGGGAACAGAGATGTTCCGGAGAAAACGCGGTTGAGCGCACGATTTTTCCGGATGTCGTCAGTCATCAGACTGACACCATCAGATCGCCGCCGCGCCATTCATGATGTTTAAATACTCGTATGGGAATAATTCGTCGAAGGTGTATTCATTCCTTTTTTGATTATCAAACGGTGTTCGTTATTTACAGATAATGCAACAGCTACTTAATGGACTATTCTTCATCCATGAGAACAAAATCTTGCACCGGGACATGAAAGCGGCAAATATCCTTATAACGAAGAATGGTGTCTTGAAGCTTGCCGACTTCGGTTTAGCTCGAGCATTCAGCCAGCCAAAGAAAGATCAACCTAACAGGTATCAGGCGCCACCGTGATAAATCGGAACCCTCCAGTAGCTAGTCGAGCAAACCATGAATTGAGCGTTCGTTCTTCAGGTATACAAATCGAGTGGTAACGCTCTGGTATCGTCCTCCGGAGCTGCTGCTCGGTGAGCGGAATTATACATCAGCCGTCGATATGTGGGGAGCAGGATGCATAATGGCCGAGTTGTGGACAAGGACGCCCATTATGCAGGTACGCTCTTAGTATTGAGACCTCAAGGGTGATACCGAGAACCTCGAACGCCAAACTCCGGAAGGCCGTCTCGAGTCTCAATCTACATCTCCATGTATGATATCGTCGATTTTCGACTGCCCAGACTAAAGTTCGCTGAATCTCTCACCCAGGGATCCTCGGAGCAAACTCAATTAACTTACATAGTGCAACTGTGCGGATCAATCAGTACAAAGGTGAGCTCAGTAGGTCCAGATTCAGGATAATGTATCCTTCTCCGCTCACGACGATTCCCGCACCGATCGAAAACTCAAAATCCTCTTCTTCTTACGAATCAGGTGTGGCCGGGTGTCGAGAAATTGGATCTTTACCCGAAGCTCAATCTACCCAAAGATCAGAAGCGGAAAGTTCGGCCGCGGCTCGCCATGTACATAAAAGACGCACTCGCCCTGGACTTGGTGGACAAATTGTTGACCTTGAATCCGGCTGATAGGATAGATGCCGACAACGCTCTGAATCACGACTTTTTCTGGACGGATCCCATGCCATGTGAGTTGGACATGTTCGAGACGTTAAACACCCGAGATCGGCAGTGTCAGAGCTTTATGAGGCGAATGCTGATCTATAATTCTCCGACAGGTGACTTGGCGAACACGTTGTCCACAATCGATAGGTCGATGTTCGAATTCCTAGCGCAGAAAAATCGCCGGCAACACATGCAACAACCACAGCATGGTCATCAACAGCGGCCTCAGCAACCTCACCAGAACAACGACGGACAATATCAGGATAGAGTTTTTTGAATTTTCACGAAACGTGTACCTCAGTGTGAGATAGGCGGATTTCCGTCCGAGTGCTCTCTGCGGAGGGACTCTGTGGTTATGTCGAGGGCTGCTCCAAGTCCTTTTCGGGAAGACATCGATTGCAGTTCAATAAATCGTTTTGCGCAATCGCTGGAAGTGTGCAGTGGTTTTTGACGCAGGTGTTGGGTTTAGAGCCGTCTTCAGTCAGCCCATCCTGTAATTCTGAGGAGGGGAGAAAATTCTCACGCCATTCAGAGCGAATCATTTCTCGAAGGAGTGGGTTATCAGCATTTCGAGGCATGCGTTCAAGAATCCGTCGCATGCATGTTAGACCTTGGAGATCGTCAACGATTAACTTCTATGTCAATACACACGAGCGGAAAACTAGAGGGCGAAGATTTGGGGGACTCCATCGCTCCGGGAGTATCTTCTGGAGAATCAGATTGACTTCGCCCTCAGCTGACTCTGTGCTCAGAGCAGAGGTCTACTCCAAGGAGCCACCTTCGCTTGAGGCGCCACCTTCGGGGAAATATTCATCCTGCGTGCAAGAATCTTCCCAGTCAGAGGACTCGAGGCTAAGCAGACAGCTTACGAGCTCACAAGTCTAGAGGGTAGCGAAATTTCCGGAGTATTATCCCCCCAGCTGTCGCATTATAAACCATAAACAGTCGCACTATAACGCAATAAAGATCCATGAACCTTGAAAAGTGATTGTGTCCAAGCAAAGATCATCACCATCAGCGTCTGGCCGATTTCCCGAACAAATCAGACGGGTACTTCAAGAAAACTTCATGGGGTTTGGATCCGGAGCCTCCCCGTTGTCCCGGGGAGGCGGGGCGGGCTCGATCGATAGCGTCCTTGCGTTCTCCGGTGATGGAAGTCCTGTATTTCTGGGGAACTTAATGTCTATTTACTTCGCGAGTTGACAAGAGTCTCTCCGAATTCCGACGCTTACGGTGGTGAGAGGGCTGTCGTCATATGGCTGACTAGCTCTCTAATACTTGATCGACTACCGATTGATTAAGTGACAGACTTATTGTCTGTGCGTTCGCCGAACTGATTCAAGTTCTGACGGTCAGACTCGTAGTCGAGGAGAACCGATGTCATAATTCGCCGCGTATGTCTGTGGTGCCATCACCTACCGACCGATAGGCGCAGAAGGAAATCATTAAGGAAAAGCCGAAACGCTGTAAGCCCTCACCAAGTCAGATGAAGTTTGGACGAGCAGTGTGCGGGATATAATGCAAATCTGTGAGCGATGATCACGAGAGCACATTCGTTCCAATCGAGGCCGGATGAGACGGTGCCGATCGACGACAAAAAGTTGTCTCCGAAACCCCGACATCTCAGGTCAGTTCGAAATTCGATTTGATCCGTGCGACCATGATTCCAGTTTGAGCAGAGGCCGTGTGGTCAGCCATCTCCTCGCACCGCTTGACTCACGTTATCCGAGCGAGCTCCCCGATCGTCTCAATGGTTATCCGAGGAGCTTCCCTCTGAATCAAGTCGGAGGTTGGGCAGAGGTTGTGAAGATCCCGCTCCAATCCAGGATAGAAACCCTGAGGAAGGAATAATAGCTCCGTGGCACCCATGGCGTCGAATGACTCCGCGGTGAATCTCAGGAAATAGATGCATCTATTAAAGGGCAATTATAGAGGGCGATCGCAGGTCGTGCCCGATTCGTCGGCTCGATTTTCGTGGGAAAGCCTTCGATATTCGTTTTTCCCGTCCCCGCACACCCGGAGGGGGATACAGTCGATGCAATATACACTGGGCTGGGGGAATTTATCCGCATTCAGAGAAGGCGTACCGGAGCATCATGGTGTATCATCGATTACGAGCAAGAGTTCAGTTCTGGGGGCAGAGAGACGTTCCCTTGAGTATGAGCCTTTCAGCGCGAGAACGTCAGACGGACAAAGTCAGTGGCCGTGAGAAAACTGATGAAAACGCTGATATGCCTCATGATGGGCGCGAAAGAGGTTCGGAGGAGGTCTGGGGAATATATTCCATCCTATGAGGATGGCGTATACGCTGGCCGTCTGTTGATTGATCGTGGCTTGAGATTTTCCGGCATAAATTCTGGATCGGGAACATTCATCTCGAATCCGATTCCATCGGTTGTAAAAATGTGATCCGACGTAGCTTAATGGCTTTTTGAAGCTCGATTCCGCCACTTTTTCACGGAAAATATGTTTCCGGTATCGATCTTGCTCGAAAGTCTTCCAGAACGATGAACCAGGAAATTTCCTTCCTCCCAATGGACTCAATGTCCAGGGATTCTAAAGATTTGTATCTCTTATCGCTGGGGACTTTGAACCTTGATCTATCCCGATTTCGATTCTACCGATTCAACGCAGATTTCAGCACTGGACGGAGGGGTGGATATTCCGCTCCTCGAGAAAAGACTCCCCAAGCTCCGATGGTGCCGGTCTTGAGGAGTCGAGTCTCGTTCAAATCTCACTCGGGCGCCAGCCGACGTCTTCATTTTTCCCTTTTCTGACATGAACATATGCCAGTATAACCCAACTAACAGTCCCGCTCTGATTGATCGCATCTTTCAGAGCACCTTCTCAAATCCTGCTACAGAGTCCCTGAACAGTCGATCTTCCTTTCCTTCTCCACTCATTCTCTCCGTCTCGATCCTTCTGAAACATTTCGCTGCATCGAGGAGAACGGCCTGATCGGAGAGAAAGGAATTGAAGCCGGATGATTGGCCGATATTCGTTACCTCTTATCGACTGCGCAGCATTTGTATGAATGGAAGCATGTTCGCGCCTCCGAGCGTAGCAAATGCAAGAGCTGCTCAAGCTCTCCAGGCCATAGGGTCAACACATATAGGTTTGAGGGATCAGAACCAAGCCTCATCGACAAATTTGCCTGCATCCGGCGGAGACGCAATCTCCCTCAGGTAACCATTAGAGCGGAGCTCATGTCAATCTAGTTCTCACTGCAGCGGTCGCGAAACGATATGATGCTCTCGAGGAACAAAATAATCTATTCGCCGTCTGGCCGACTATTGTGATGACGTCTCTGGCCTTCGGAATTTCGTTCGGGATCGATCTAGGTGATACTTTTAGCAAGCCGCGTGCCACGACCAGCTGTAGAGTACAGACATAATTTTGGCGACATCGAAATTGTATCGTCTGACGTGTCTCTCGAATATCCTTGGAAATGAGAACGGATCTTCGGTCGTATTCCTTGACCCCCGAATAGTGATCGTTATTGACGGGACAGAGCTAAAGGATGAGGATTCGATGCAATGATCCAGTCGGTAAATCGAGCATTGCTGACCTCCGCTCCATCTTTGTAACCCGGGCAGTTTGGGAAAACGTTCGACGCGGCGACCCGTTTAGCATCTGGACGTTTTATTTTTCGAAAGGGAAACCTGAGCATACTCCATTAGAGCGTCACGTCGTGCTCGGTCATTCGCAATCGCGCGAATCCGGGACCCGTCATGAAGAGAAAACTCGTTTTCAGGAAAAAATCAGATCCCGTATTGAGCAAAAGTGCTCCCAGCTCCTCGCCGGACTTGATTCATGTCGAGAAGGAGAAAAAATCCAGCAGACCGACAACTCCCACCAGTCTCGATGTAGTCCCTCTGTTGCAAGGTCAGTCTCATGATGATTCTCCTCCTGCCCGTTCATCTGACAGAATTCCAATCCTAATCTTTGATATCCACGAATTCTTCTTCGATCCACCAGTTCACGCGGCGAACGGAACGAGCATCGATGAAACCGTCGTTGATGCGCAAGAATCCTTGAAGGAAAGCTCCGCTCTAACAAGGCCGGCCGCAGGCAGTCAAGAAAGCGTCGGGCGGTCGTCTGTGGTTTCCCTCCAGAGTTCTAGAAATGCGGCTCCAAAGCTCAATTCACCTACGACCCCGGCCGCGCCCACGGATTCGTCGAGGAAGAAGAGCAAGAAAAGTCGGAAGAGCGCTTGGTACAATGTGGTAAGTCTATACAGTTTCCCGCATGCGCACGGACTCGCTTGGTATACGGAGTTCACAGCTTCTTTCGCCCCAATTTCAGCTCATATCACCGACGTATAAATCCAAATGCGAAGACTTCCGACGGATATTCAAGGACGTACCTGAAGGCGAAATGCTCATCGTCGATTACTCGTGCGCTCTGCAACGAGAAATTCTGGCTCACGGAAGACTTTACGTGACTCAAAACTATCTTTGTTTCTACGCGAACATATTCCGATGGGAAACGACTGTTGTTTTAAAGTGCAAAGATATAACGAGCATGACCAAGGAAAAGACAGCTCTTGTGAGTACCGTACCGTTCCCTACCCTCCCCCTCAATTCCTTGTGATCGACGCGGGCTCCATTGGAATCGAGACTTATCGATCTCTACCTATGATGAACATAACTGTCTGACTCTATGCAGAAAGTCTCAGATCAAGAGAATTGAGTCTCTAGAAGTCCCGAAGCATCCTCTAACCCCTGTTCAAGGGTACGCTCCTCCAGCGGCCTGAATGATAAGCGAAGGATTCCTTGTAGGTGATACCGAATGCCATACAGTGCTCCACCGAGGCTGGGGACCGATATTTTTTCACTTCCTTCGCAGCCAGAGACAAATCGTATTTGATGCTCTTCCGTCTCTGGCAGAATTCACTAATTGAACAACCGATGTCGACCGCCGAGTGTTGGAGATGGGTAAATCAGAAAGAAAAACCCGATATACATAAAACCATAGAGTGACGCCGGCGCCGAGTGAAGCAAGCCCTGAACTTGACGATGTGCCGACTTCCAGATTCATTGTAGCTATGGAGACGAACTCGGTCTGAGTACGGACGATGAAGACTATATCGCTCCCGACGACCTGGCCACCTGTAGATCGATTGATATAAAGAGCTTGACGGAGGTAAGCCGAGGACATCGCTCAGCAAGTCCGTCCAGTACGAAATGCCGACCCAGAATCCAGAAAATAATTTGAAGATTCCGTAATCGATCCTCAGGCTCCGGTCGAAGAGGCTGAAATCGCAAGACCGTCATCGGCATCGGAGATCTTCCCCTTAAACAATGCAGCTAAGGATTCAGCCATCTCATCTTCACCTGATCGAGATCTGAAATCATCTTCCAGTGAAGAGCAGGACGCAGAGGGTGATTCTTGTCCCAGTACTCATGGGATGAAGAAGTATCTCGACAGAACGTTCGCTCTTGACATCGATCATACATTCACGTGCCTTTTCACAGGTTGGTGAGATTCAGTTCTCGGTAGAGACAATCACGGAAGAAGAGCCTCTGCATTCACATGGGGCATGAGGTCGACCGGATTCCGGTGATATTGGTCTTCCTCGGTAGCGAGAGGTAGCTCGAATCATCGATCCTCAATTTCTATCGATCTCTTCCCCAGCGTCGGAATTCTACCAAGAACTTGCAAGCCGTAGGAAAATTACGAATATCGTCTTCGGAAATTGGAAGCCGTCGGACAGCGAAGATGTCAAACAAGAACGAGCGTTGACTTACTCGGTGAATGTCAACATGGCCATAGCCAAGAATTGTGTGACCACCGAGAAGCAGAATCTTCATCGACAGTCGAAACCGGGCAAGATGTATTCGGTCGATTGCGAGTTCTCGAACAGCGGTATTCCGTACGCCGACACTTTCGTGGTTCTACAACACATCTGTCTGGAGAAGCAAGGCGAAAACAGGTGAGATTTCCGAAACTCAGAAAGAAATTACCGCCCCTCAATCGGAATTTTTTTCTATACTCAATCATCACCGCTCCCTCAGATGTCGCCTGAGGCTGTTTTGTGACATCGAATTCCGGAAACCTGTGTGGGTCATGAAAGGACTCATCGAGCGGAACACTGTGCAAGGGACCGCAGACTTCGCTGCAGAATTGCAGCGAGCTCTCGACAGGGAGGCCCGAAGATTGGCTGAAGAAAGAGGACAGACGGTGCCCACCCTCCCAGGTGAGAATCTGGATCTCCTCCCTCTGATCACGATCAAAAGAAGCAGAATTTGTGCGGTGACGGTGATTCGTATCGATCCGGACTAATTATTCTGGAATCTCGGACTAGTCCTCAAGATCATCAGAGGCGTCATATCATGATTTTTTTCCTGAATCCCATCTGCGAGACGGAGGCGGAGCCAGGGACTCCGAAAGATGAGTTATCTGATGAGACACTCCTCTTTCAGAAACGGAGGATGCCATAGTGGACTCCTCCGGCGACAGCGGATTGGTGAAACCGATCGACGTAGCGCCTCCTAAGAGCGGCGTCGTGTATCCTTATCTTCTGAATTTCCTTTGTTTGGCTGTTGGTCTCTTGTTGCTCCTGAATGTTTACTTGATCCATAGAAGTTACAAGAACGAATTCGATGTGGGTGCTCTCGAACTTGAGAGGGACGTGCCAAATACCGCTGCGGGTTGGAAGAACGCCTACATCAAAAGCCAGGTAGGGCCCCCATTCGGAAGTCGTGCCATACTGACCGCCTTCTCGGAATATCCAACTCTCAGTTTCTTCGCGTCTTGAAATCGACGCCGGGTATGGCTCGAGTGAGTCCATTTTAGTGACGGTTTTCCATAGCAAGCTCATCTTTTACTCGCCAGGTGCGACATCGACATCAGCTAGAAGACCTACAACGCCTCGTGGATCGTAGTTTGCGAGGCTTGGAAAACATGAGAATCGTTTTTACCAAAGTTCAAGAAATTGTCTCCCAGAGAATCACGTCGATTCCGAATGACTCCAAGAGCGAGCTTTAATCCGCCGGATGCTCGGACCTCTCCTTTCGTCGGTGCAATATCAATTAGAGCGTCCGAAAGGTCGCCGGAACTCTGTTCATCGTGCGAATTTTCGCACTGGATTCAAGAGTTCCTACTCATCATTCCTTGAGGTGGAGGATCCCCGCTAGTGATTTCCCGGGCGAGATACCGGATAATAGGTATATTCATCTGATGTTCATTGAATGAGAGATTGTCCAGAGCCGAGCTGAGTCTCTCTCTGGGCTTCTCAGAACGAGGACAATCTTCGACTCCTGGTCGTCATGGCAAACCTCGGCTATACCATGGCGAACGGAAGCAGAAAAATAAATCCCAGTGGAGCTCGAGTGGTGGTTTCTTCCCTCCCTTCTGGAGCCATTAGCGGAAGTAGACACAATCGGAATCTATCGAAGGGAGGATATGTAATTTCAAAGACGAGGGTTCGCAGACTTATCGCTCACCGAGGCGCACTCAGACTCTCTCAAAATCGACGCGAGAAACCGCGGCAATCACGGCTCCTCCGCGCAATGACTTGCTCAAGGGAACACAAGGCTCAGGCTCGCTGTCGAACGACTTCCACTACGGTTGAGACAAACATCGATGAGACTCATTGTGAGAGGTACTCATTATTTATCCGAAGGAATTCCACCTATGTTGAGTTACAGTCGCCAAGTCAACAGATTGCTTTTCCTCAGAGATAACTATAACATGTGCAACACCGAGATTCAATATCTACTCCAAAGACATTTCTTTCATTGATCATAATAAGGTCGATCCATAATGAGGTCGACGGACTTTTCTCTGATCTAAGAGGAGGAATTATCAGGCATCGATGGGGAGTCAGGTCATTCACCCGGGGGGCAATCCTGAAAAAAATTCCGGGCTCGCTCGTAAATAATAATCGTTGGCAGGACTCTTTTCCACGGATACATCAACTCAAATTGGGGAGCATCCATGGCATCCGATGCGGCGAAATGAATTGTCTTCCATTTTCCCGGTGGACCGTCGCATCTTCAGAAATGCGATATCTATTCTCCGATTGGAGCACGACTGCGGGTCTGATGCAGTCAAATTATTTACTCATATTTTACACGGGACTTGGGTCAAGGTACAGTGTCGCTAATCGTGACTCTTCAGGAACTCAGAAAGACGAGTCTCGGCGCCCTTACCGCCGTGAGTGAGTCGTGATGATACCGACCGATTGAGTACATTCAAACTTGAGTGTTGAGGGTGAGGGGGTCAAGGGACTTTCATTCAGAATCAAATCCTAAACCAGGAAGAGCCTAACATAGCATCGCTTGTGAAGCTCGAATCGTCTGGTTGCTCGCTAAATCTCTCCGAGCGTCAATCTGTTCCTGCCGTTACTCGCATCGGGTTTCCGCCGTCACTTCGACTTCTCAAAGGTACGACTCTGAGAAGTTGAAGTCTGAATGAGATGCCCTTGAGCCTCGCTTTATGCACGAAGCTGAACCCCCCGTAACGTAACCCGATTCTGACATTGGATCGGTCTGGAGCGGCGTTCCTTGTCTGCAAGGAATCGATGGTTGAAGAGTCACTGGAGGACGGATCGCCGTTGCGGGGGAAGCACGACTTTCTACGCCATCTGAAAGACAGAGCTTCAGCTTAACGAGTTCCAAAGAACGAAGTCGCGTCGATCCTCGTAAATTAAGACATAGAGGGAGTAACCTTTTGTGATCTTGGTCTGATCGTCATTACGGACGGCTATCGCAGAATTCTCCAAAGGATGCACTCTGGCGAGTTTGGCTCTTTCGGCGAGCTTAGTTTTTATCGCTTCTATCTGATCCTCTTTCTGTAAGTATATGAACGATAGTGTCAGTATGCCATCCCGACCCGATAGATTATACCGAAAAGCGCTCCCTGAAGCTTCTTATCCCCAGGAAGGCCTGGGGCTTCTTATCCCCGAATACTGCGCCCGGGAACCTCTTTCCGAAACCCCTCGACGTTCCCAAACCATGGCGCGTCTCAGCTTCCCGATATCAGGAAGAATGGAGATTATCTAGAACACGATCGAGCGCCTCACCTCTTGTATCTGTTTCTTCAGAGATTCATTCTCCATCTGTAACTTGCGGAGCTTCTCTTCTTCCTCGCGGGAACTGACATTATCGGCTAGACCTCGACAATCCTGTCTCTCCCTCGGCCGTCGGATCAATTCTGCAATCTACCGATGAAGATGCAATAAGTTTATCCATGTCGAGCTCAAAATCTGCCGGCCACAATCATCGAATGGCTGCGTTGGACCTTTTGCCGAGTTCCCTGAAGCTAATGCTTGAAACTCGGCATCCGTACATTCACCGGGCATGCTTGCCCTGGCTACGGAACTCCCTCGGGATATCTGGACACCATTCCTGGCGCCGATTCTCACCTTAGGGATGAACACCAGCGTCATGGAGATGTAGGAACAGAATATTATTGCGAGAGCCACGAATGCGAAGCAGGCGTCCTGCTGTGATCCGATAACCTGATGGAATGTGATGAAACCTAGTTAAGTGGCTCCAAGGCTCGTCGCGCCGTCGGGAATTACCAGCGGGAATCGCGACCGCGATGTGAAGGTGAATAGCCAGAACAGACGTACCATTGTAACGGGTGTGGTGATCAAGCAGAGGATGACGACGTTATAGATTGACATTCCCACCAGGCGACTGTCATTGAGGAGCTTGATTTTGACAGATCTTGTTTCGTAGGCTAGAAATATCCCGAATAGCAGGACCAGTCCCTGGAATCCGAGATAGAACAGGTGAGAAAGTTCCGGAAACTCGATATCCGGCGGGCGGAGAAACTAGGTATTTGTACGGATAGCGGACAGACGAAAGACGGGTCTTACTTTGTACGAGTACATGACACCGAGCCAGATATTATGATGTACCGAAACGCATAATTCCAGTTCCGGCTGGATCTTGACGTCCTCATCTATGTCACCCGGCGGGTCTTCATGTGGAAATATTTGAATTTTGCGCTGCAATGGAGGACCTGCGTTAGCGAGCATACTCAGTCAAGTATTCTAATGGTGACGATGCTCGCCTCCTCGATTGCGTAGCGCGTGTCTACTGACCTGCATTGGATCGATCACCGTCCATGCCACCAGAATAATGAAGTCGATCGACAAGAGCACTCCCACGATCGAGTACAGCTTCCACGACTTGATTTTCTGCAACTACGAGTTTCGTTAAATCGGGCGACCGGTCGATCAGCAGCCACGGGTGACACGGAGTACCTCCATTCTATTCAGAAAATCATTATCCTTGCAGCGGCTCATCGAGCTGCTCGATCGACTCCAAGGCCGGCGCATTTGTAGCTACCTCAACTTTCGATTCGGCTTTCGCTTTCGTAGCCAATCGATGGACTCGCCAAATTTTCGAGAACATCGAACCGAAGGCCAGACTGAAGCCCGTGGTGAGAAGCCACGCACGCGACTGGCAAATGTGCGGATACAGCGAAACTTCGACGAATTGACCGTCGAGCCCTGCAATCAGCGACGTTTTATGAAAACTTTCGTCACCTGATATTCATGGTGAAAACGCTCGATGATCACTGTGCCCCTCGAGCGGCTCAGGATGCCGCTGCGGTATAAGTTTGCGTTCGTTCACGTACCCAATAGCGCGACGGAGAATTGACACACGATCACGCCAACAAGGAGAATGTTATTGCACGATGGATGTGACCATGCGATGTATCTGTGGGGAAGAGTTTAAGTACCATATCGCCCCCGCAAACTTCTTTCTTGTTTCTGGGATGGTACTCCTTCAAAGACTACTCACCGCGAATTTCTGAAGACCCAATTGAAAATGAGGAGACCAATCGCCCAAATGATTCCAAGGAAGGCGACCGTGGTCATTCCGAGGAATAATCCGAGGGAAACAGTCCGCAGTGTTGTCTGTCAGGGAGAATTATGCAAGGTTGTCATGACTCGGGGTAATCGACCGAAATGATCCCCCCCCGTATCGCTCTCGTTTGGGCGACGAGAATATCCCTGTTTCGCACCAACCTTTATGATTGTTCGATCTTGGGGCGGCTTTCCGTCAATCCATTGTGCTTCGTTGATAGTTTTCTGGTAGTCGTCCGTCGGATAGTCGTAATACCCGATCTTGTAGTAGGTCCCGTCTGAAGAGCCAAAGGATCAGATTCTCGGATTCATTCCCGAGCGAACTATTATTTTCTCTTGAACGCAAATAACTCTTCACTTACTGATCATCTGCTCTATCTGAGTCTGAGCCATACGATCTCCCTTCGCCGAGAAACTCACGTAGCCCTGCATGGAACGAAGCGCCCCATGAATTGGTGAGAAGTTTCGAAATAGCTCGAGCTCTCTGATGGATCAGACAGACTCACCGACACTCCGAGGAATTGAGTGGCGTTCATGGCCTTCCATAGTTCTCCCATAATTCTTTTATTGGTATAAGTGAAATTCTCGATGGGCTCTCCCCTTTGCTTGAGCCGAGCAATGGTCTTGTTGAGAGCCAGGGCTACAGCCCAGATGGCGTCGTACGCCAGGGGCGCTTCCTGTTTTCGAAATAGGGAATCAGTCTGCTCTGGTCGCTTTTCCCCGAAAATCGCCGGTGCATATTTCCAATGGGCCCCGAGCGAAGTCGTGAAAACATCAGAACTTTTCGATATCTATACCTGGAAGCCTTCGGGTCGTCTTCCGTTGGTGTTGTTGTCCTTCTCCAGGGTTTGTATGTAACGATCCATGAAAGTCCGAGAGGTCTACAGAAAGAGAGAATCCATGTGTATCTACCGACATGTTCTCCGACATGACAAAGCTCTTGTTCAACGAAGATGCTGATTATTCCGTCAAAGGCCGTAACAGAGAGGAAGGGAACATGCCATTCCAGAGATTGTTTTGTTTTCTTCCTTATATAACATCAGGGCTTCGGTCGTGATGTGTCCCTCGAGAGCTTGCTTCAATTCCTCCGTTGTGCAGTTGTGTCCCTGGAAGTGAATCGAATTTCTTGGTTCTCCGTCCGAATGAGCTCCGAACATTTTTTAGCCGGATTCGCCCGCACAATGTGCTCGCCCGATGACCGAACCTTGTCTTGTATTGTGTACCAATCGTCCTCATACCAACCGATCAGGAGCCATACGTATTGTTTTCCAAATATTTTTTGCCTGAAAATAAAACGTCATTTTTTCTTGCAATCTCTCCCCGTATCCCTTTCAGAGGATTTCGGCGACTAGCTCCACATACGGACCTGTAGGCTTCGCAGAAAACCCGACGAGCCGCAGCTACGTAGAACATACCCACGATTATCCTAGCATCTTGCCTCTGGAAAGTCATGCCGGTACTTTAAAAGTCACAGAGATCCTCAGATGATGCAAACATCGATGCAGTACACTCTCCCATCGATCGAAGGAAACTTCACCTTGAGAGTCTTAACGGCGTCCGTAGGATCTGTTATGAAATTGACTCGGGAGACGACTTCGATATTCGCCTCTTTGCATCGAGCTTCAAGATCCACGCCCGTCTGTGGACGACGAAGAGGTCACACTCAAAAGACGGAAAGGAAATCCCATATGGAGGCGATTCGAAAATATTCATACCGAGGTAAACACTTCTTCGGCCTCCTGGATGATGGCGATTCGAGACCAGTCAAACATCTTGAAAAGTTTTATTCTGGTTGGATTGTGTATCGTCGCTGACGGATGTGTCCTGAAGAAAGTCGGGAATCTATGGCGATTCGACAACGCTGGACTCGACGACCCGTACGATACCTGCGAGAGCGATGGTCCGGTTCACAGGATTAGAATTTTCCTCGATGGTCTCTTCTCGACGGTCCCGTAGTTATCAATTTCACTGCCCAGAAATAAGTAATACACACCACAACGAGATTCCACATTTTTGCTGCCTCTCCGATGGTCGATGAAACGATTGAGCAACCACCGAGCATCATGAGCTTAGTGGGAGGATCGTACAAGAGATCGTACATTTCACTGGCAGCCTTTCCAGGATTGCACTGAATTTGACAAGATGAAGTAGGTCACTCCGAGGAAGTCTGTGAGCCACACTTAGGTCCTTGAGTGGGTTAGATGCACGTCTGTTTACAATTATTTATTACCTGGCTGTCTCTCCAATGAAGTCGAAGTTTATAACCGGATAAAAGGTCGGTGCGGTTGTTGACATCTTCAAGTGCCATGAGAGCGGCTGGCAAACACCCTTGACCTCCGAGCCATCCTCCATGCCCTATGTACAGAGAACGACCCATATTATTTGAGGATAGCTAAAGCGACAATTCTCTGGGAAGTCTGGAGATTCGAAGAGAAATAGTCACGGAGGCTGAAGAAGTCGCAATCTGTTGCGATCTTCGAGTCCTCATATTTTCCCCAATCGACAGTATCCGATAGTTCTTGATGGAAGATATGCCCCAGACTCCCTGGAGCAGGGCGAATTCCCAGTGAATCGTTCCTATTCCGATTGCCCACCTTGCATGGGGAACACTGCTGCCAAGTGCAGCTCTTTCGGTTCACGAACATGTCGATGGGAAATCCGATGATGGCTGTGCCCAGTCCCGTGGTTCCTATGACCGTCGCTGAGCGAGATCTCGCATAATGCAATCAAAAAAAACGCAACTCGCTTCATCCTTGCTGTTTTCCTTTGGAAAATTTCCCAAGGACCTGCCGTCTAGTTAATCCGACGAGGAGACATTTCTCCGGTGGCTTTACACTCGGTCAATTAGTGTCGCGCTCATTCTGAATAAGAACTCCTCGGTCTGAGTACAAGTCACAGGATCGAATTCCTTATGCAGTCCACTCCTCGAAACTCATATTATGATGTCGGGGAAAATCGCTCATTGTGAGCCGCCATTTTGGATTGGAGCTCTCTTGCGCGGCTCTCCTCCACAATCCGAGTCGAGGTGGCTGCTGGGGAAAGCGTCGCAAGGAGCGAGAAACCTCGAACGACTGGCCTGCAACGATCTGACCGGGTGCAGCGGACGAGGGTCTCCGCTCTGAGCGTCTTTATTGACTCAAGGGGTCCGCTTGATGAAGTAAGCCAAATCCGGTTCACCGAGGAAGCTCAACGATGGGGTTCGCGAGATCGGGCTTCGATCCGGGGAAACTGAGCGACCTCGCTCGACGTCGTGGTCACACAGGCTCTTTTGAAGTGTTCGAGCCCATATCTGACTCCGATATCCGACCTCCCTCAATTCGTCCCTCAATGACAACCCAAGAATACCGAGCCCCGGAAGTAGGTAGTCCCTCACTCAGTGAGGATCCACGTCGCGAGAATGGTATGTTCGAGGGCCCCGAGCCTTCACTGGGGCGGAGAGCCAGGAGCGTCTATCGAATGGACGAACATCGACAGTCCCAAAAAACGGAATCTTAGCGAGCCAGGAGACTTGAGAACGCATCTCTTGGGTTCCTAATCCCTTCTCCTAATGAGAATTCCTTCCGACACAATTTCTCCCCTTACTCCTTGCCGCCGTTGATCTTGTTGTCCGACAAGCTCCACCACTGCGGATCGGTCCCTCCTCGAAAACCCCGTGGGATCCTGCTCCGGACGATGTTCATTTCGTGGGATACGCGAACCCGGAAGGACTTCCTCCGCTCCTTCGCGCTGTCGGATCGTGCTTATGAGCACCCGATGAGCTCACACGTCGCTTGGCAGGAGCGGAATAAATTCCCAAAAAGAGAGTATCTACATTTTTCGAGCGCCTAAAGAAGAGGCTGATGCAAGCTCGGCAGGAATTTGTTCGTCCCTCCAGGTTAGGCTCCTGAGGAGGCAGCAGAAACCACCATCGCCATTTCCTCTGAGAACAGCAGCAGCCAGAATCGTTCGGAGAGGGTTAGTTTGCTGCATTACAACGGCTAGGACGTTGGCGGCGGCGACGTCATGGCTCTCTCTGCGGGGAGTGCACGCGGAGAGCGAGCGTAGGGTTCGCCAGGCAGCCTCCTGCGTGGCCTCGATGTAAAGCCTGACTGGTGGCCCGCTGGCGAGGTGGCGCTACGGGCGAGCGCTCTCACACGGGCCCTTTGATCGACAGTCCGAGCGGGCCAGAGAGGCAGGCCTCGAGCCTGGGAGGCTGGTTGGTGAGCGTGCCAGCGAAAAGCATCAAAAGATTGACAAGCTAAGATCCGCCAGTCAGCATGCTCAAGTGAGATCAAGGAGTCGTCAACATCTACGGCTACAACTCGCTCAAATTACATCAAAAACAAGGACATCAGCCCACAAAATCCGACGAGCAGCTTCTTAGTGCCTATAGCAGCAGCAGCAGCAGCAACAAGAGCCCCAGCAGAAGCTTCGAGTTCCTCTCTCTCGGCTAGTCTCCGAAATCCGTCGTATAGCTGAAAACTTTCACAGTGAGTGCAGCAGCAACAGCTTTATTCGGAATCACACAGTGCTGCTTCGAGTGTGAGTGTGAGTGAACTGCAGTTACTAAGAGCTGGCCACGAGCGGACGAGAGAGTTACCGATAGCAGTAGGCTACAACCACTGGTGGTTACTCTGTCACTCAGACAGTTGGCAGTGGACTCTCCGAGAAGATTCACGGCGAGATAGGAGGGTCGAGTCAACTGCAGTCGGCTGGGAGAGTTCAACCGCAGCAGTATCAGCAGCAGCAGCAGCAGCACCCGCAGCGTTTGAGAGCGCGACGCAATGCATCAATTACGTGCGCTACCATCGTCACCGCAAACAGAAGAAGAGTTAACACAAGTTGAACCGTCACGTCAGCAGCATTACCTGCAGTCCGCATCGGTCTCATCAACGTTATCGTTGTCTTCCTCGTTCATATCGTCTGCATCGTCTTGCTCGTATTGCCCGAAGCTCCGAGCCCGCCGACGACGTTCAACCCAACTTGAGACATCGCACGACGCTTCTTCGTTACGGGATCCAGCGCTGTTACCATCTCCGCCGCAACCGCCGTCGTCGTTGCCGTCGAAACCACGGGTCCTGCATTTGACCAAGTCAAAGTTTCTGCCCCCGCTACACTCGACGAGAGAAAAGAGGAAGCTTGGCGGCCAGAGCGTGGATACAACTCTCAACGACCGACAGCCTCGCACGTTCGATCCTCGTCGATCTTGAAAAACAAACGCACTAGAAACAGACAGAGAGAAAACTTATCAGAAATTATCAATCTCGACTGCTTCCCTGCTCTACGACATAATACTTGACGTCTCGCAGTCTCACAAGTTTCCCGCTCTGTGAGGCAAGTAGCCTCCGAATCGACTCGATCCTAACGGAGAGGCTCTTCCAAACTCCCGGAAGTACTTCTCGATACTCCGCCGATAGAAAAACTTTCCGACCCACAACCGCTTCGATAGGCGATCACCTCGGCAACAACAACGACAGCCTCATCATCGGCGACCGATTCTCCATGAGCCGCCCGCGACCGTGCTGATTCAGGATCGACTCATCCGCGAACAGCGAAGTGCAAGGGAACACGGCTCTCGGTACCGTCAGGAATCCGCCCGAACCAACGGACGCACGCACCGAGGGAGAAGCGGTCCAGCTGTCAGAGTTGTTGTTGCCGCCGCTGATTAGCTGAGCTTCTGGAAATTCCAAGAAGAACAAAAAACTGCAGTTCCACTCGACCGAGGTCGGGGTCGAAGACCGCGGCGGGGGCGGGCTGCGGACGATGGAGGCGATTTTGTTGATGATGACGAAGACGATGGAGGATATCCGATAGCATACTCCATTATTTGCTCTTCACGCGTGTGTTTGACGACCGACTTTCAACAAGCTAGACAACTCCAATTGTGGCGGCAAAGCGAACCGCTGTCCCGTGCATTGATTCGCGAACGAACAAGCACACAAACGTACCTTCTTGGAGCGAGGAAGCAGAAGCTATCGGTTGAGAGACAGTTGTCAATCAAGCTAGCGTTTGCCCTCTAGAACGCTAGCTGAGGAGTCCTAGTGGCTCAAAACGAGCGTTGGTTCTAGGCGCTGCTTCGGGATCGTATCGGACAGCTTGAGTAGACTCCGAGGCGATCAATGTCCGATTCTCGGTCCCGCACTGAATAGATAGGCTCCATTTTGGAGGCAGCAGCCATCGCCGCCGTCGACGCCTCGCAATTGTACGGTCGGATGGGATGGTAATCATCCCGGATATTCGAATTCTTCAGGCGTACAAATCGAGCAAGCCACCAACCGACCAAGTGAACTAATCGAATCGACTCAAAACGAAATGTCGTCGTCGGCAGAAGAAGAAATCCTGACAACGGCTCTGTCAACAGATCTGACCGACACGACAACGACGATTAGTAGTCAAGAAGAGTGCTTGAAAACCCGCAAGTGGTATTGTTTCTTACTGTCCTCCATCTTCACCTTCCTGGCCGGTCTCTTCATCATCCTGATATGGCGCGCACTCGCCTTCCTTTGCTGCTCACGGAAACGGAAAGCTGTCGCAGGAAAAGCCGCACAGGCCAAAGCTGCGGCAGCTGCAGCACAAGCTGCAGCAGATGGGGCTCCTGGAGTTCAAAACCAAGGGGCTCAGAGAAAAGCGCCTGGGGAAGGCGGGACCGAAATCGGGTTGATGACAGAGGCTAAAGACTGGGCCGGAGGACTGATCTCTGGACAAACGACCACGGGTCGAATACTGGTGAGTGCTGAATTCCGGTCGGGATCAGCTCCGTCCATCCGCTAAACAGTCATACCCTCAAAGGAATTCTCATCATGATCGATCAATGGTTGTCGGTCTGGACGGCTGGATAGAAATTTCAACTTACCCGGAATTCGTTTCCGCAGGTTGTCCTTGTCTTTTTACTGAGCATTGCATCACTCATCATATACTTTATCGATGCTTCAAGGTCAGTCCTATTCACTCATGATGTTCATTTACGATATTTTCCTTGATGGAATGTTGCGCTCTAATTTCCGCTATCGAGTGAGACTCTTTGGGATCGAGGCTTATAGAAGTCCGTTGCGATGAAAATTTTTCGGAGTCCAGATCACGTGAGGGACGGATGTGAGGGTTATGAGCTCGATGTCCCTTCCTTACTCTTGAGGCGAATGCTTCCCGAGGAGTCATCGTAGGTACTTCAAGGAGGAATTGACCCGATCTCGACAGAGCTCACTTAATTGTTGAACGATATCGATCACGCTCGAGTGAGTCAGAATAGATGCCCTCGAAAGTCTTAACGGGAGCGAGACTGAGGACCCCATATATTTATTTCGCAATCTTGAAGTATTCGCGCTCATTTCGCATGAATGTCGGCCTCCGGTGGAAAATCAGTAGCAGATGAGAGGGTGCGAAATCCGCTCCTGTACATTGGTCGCAATACTTCGTACATGCCCGACTGGACCCTACCATGTCGAGGGACAAAGAGCTCCGGACTCCGGACGAGGGTGCGAATCTGAAGCGAGCGGTCATTTCCTCGACTTTATCGATCCGAAGAGTCAAAAACAATGCGAACAGTCATTATTTTACTGCTGAGAGGCGTCAGCTTGAGTAATGGATTGCCGAGTCGGATATTAATCTTCTTTCTCCCTTCCACGTGCGCCCACTGCAGAACCGGAGCAAGTAAAACGTGAGTAGGGCTCACCTTGGGTTTCTAAGATTAGAATGGTTGGCGCGGGTAAAAGGAGGTCTACAGCAGTTTCGATCGAAACTAGAATATTGCGAAAATGTTCCTGTTAAGTTGATATCGAAGTACATCGGAGGAGGACAAAATAGGACGTCGTTTTGCGAATGGGAAATCGAAGCAATCTCTTAAGCCGAATGATGCTCGTTTTCACACGGGAATTTCGTGTGGATGATTCCGGGGGGGGTACGACCAGGAATAGAAACCATCGAGACTAGTCGAAAAATCTCGCTTCCCTACGTCTATGATCATGGGACCATGATAATGATATTATCATCGACCCTACGAGACCGATCAATCGCTATAAAACCTATTTTGCTCCGACGGCGTTGCTAAGTCTTAACGAACTCAGTCGTATTCATGACATTTCACTTTCCCTCACAGACATAGCAACCCGGTGCATCAGTAAGTAATGAACCAACCAACCCATTTGACGGTGAATGGCCTTGTCGTTGTCGATGCCGACTCCCTCCTTGTTGCTGACAATGTTGATGAAAATCATCATGATTGTTGTTGTGGCTATTGTTGTCGATGTTACTGATCGTGATTGTTGCTGTCGTTGTCCATGACACCACTTTTCCCTCCTCACCGTATATCCCCGTAGCGTAGTGACGCTCGGAGCGACCACATTCCGCCTCGTACTGTATTCACCAGTACCATTGTCGACGCTTCGCAGTTTTCCTCAGGTTCATGCTCGAGACTGTGGATATTTATGTTTTCCCTGAGATCACATATGGTTGCGTCATGTTTTCATATATGTACATATACCATTGCTGATATCCAATTCTGTGATTGCGCGTCCGCCCCACCCCCTTCCCTCGCCGTTAAGGTCTGCTCCCTCTCGACGATTTAATTAATTTATCGGGTTCCTTCTCCTTCTCCGGAGCCCTGATCCTACGATCACTGTTGCTAATGTTGTTTCATCTGTCATGCTATAGCTCATCACAACCGTGATAGTTCCTGATGTGGTAGCCGCTCGTCAATTATGCGATTGCATTTCTACATTGACTCCGTATACCCCGCTCGAACTCCACGGATGAATTGAAGATTTAACAAATTCAGGCAGAAAAAGCTATTCAAAGGCCAGATTCCAACAATGGGAGCGGGATCCTCAAAGTCCCCTCCGGAATATAGGAATATCTACCAGGGTCTAGTCCAGAGCGTGGACTCGATACGGGAAATTCGGCGCAGAGACCGAGCAGCTACTCTCTGTCGTTGACCAGTTCCTGGGGTGACTTCACCTCGCTGGTGGCATCGATCTATTGTTCAATCGATGACACACATGAACTCGCACGAACACGCATCTGGACTCTGCGACAACACCGATGGACGGACCTATTATCAGCATTACAGGAGTCAGCTTGTTGCTGAATTTTATCCCCAGTTGAGCACTCTCAGAAAACAATGGAACTGACTGCCTGATTATTCTAGCAATAGCTTCAGGTTGGAATAGCACTCGAGAGTCGAGCGTGAATAATATATATTTGCGCAGTGACACCCCGTACGATACGCTTGGATGCTCTGCCGGTTTCCTTATCGTGAATGTATAAAATTCCCGATGTTCCGAAACCATGGATCCGGGAAACAGAATCGCAGAGCTCCGCGCGGGCATGTGTGTACCGTGACCGATGCGCTGACGCAGTCCAGGAGAAGCTCTCGACGATGAGACTCCGACACTTGCTAGAGAGCTTCCCGGAATGAGGGGTACCGATGAACCGCCACACAATGTTGCATGAGCATGTTTGTAGATTGCGCACAGGGTTGCATGCGGCTATCGACGCGAATCTAGAATGAGCGGCCACAGAACTAGACCGATAACCGGACTTGGAACTCTTAACTCTGCAGCGGAGGCCTTCATGATCCCTCTCAATACGAACGAGAGATACAGTAAGTTCTTCACAGGCTCTATTCGGACGAAAGGATATTAAAGTTCTTTTCGGTTCTTTTACGAAGAGGCGGAATATAACGGAGATAGAGACATCAATGATTCCGTCTCCGAGGAAGCATTCTGGCGAATCCGACTCGCTCTATTCCTTTTCCTCTTCCTTCCGAATTCCTGAGCGTATCACTCGTCTCTTTCTCTGTTCTGACCTAACACAATCGTTCTTGAGTGGAGCGTAGTCTTCACTCCTGTTCCGTTGATTGCCTGCCACCTAATAGAATCTAACGGAAGTTCATTTTTCTCACCACGCCCGCGGAGTAGCAACCAAGAGCAAGATAAAAGCCAGTAAGTTTTTGTGAAAAGTCCCCCGTTCCCGGCCCTCCCACCGCCCCCTTCCTTCATCCTCGAGGCGTCTCACCTATTCCTTCAACGAATCCAATGAGCCAGACACTGCATCCATCGAGAACCCGCTCCAAATGACTCCTTAGCCGCGCGTCCGGGCGGTCCCCTCGCGACGTCGGGTGGCCAAGTTCGGCCATCGACTCGATGCGAATCGATTTTGCAATGTTCATTCTTCTCGAGTACACCTCGGAACTTTCTCGACTTGGAAGGCGATCACGGATCGCCGCCGATTCATGACTCCCGAGATCACTCAATCTCTAATCGCTAAGCAATTATGTCGGCGGATGCAAACGCTTCGGAGAATTAGCGCGGGCTAGTGGTATCTCGTGGGGTAGTCAAATATCGACTACGGTCCGAGAGATAGATCCTTCGTCGGAAATTTGACTACGCTTGGACACGCTGTGCAGGTTCGCAGAAGCTTCTCGGTCACCATGGTTTTATGGGTCCCGTTATTCAATATAAACGAGGATAACACCAGGTGATGATTAACTTGTACGACAACGCGATTGTTGTGGGAAAGAGTTAATGCATTTCATCAATGCAACATGCGCCTCTCGCCTCAGAGCTAGCCTTTACAGAAAACCTGCAGCGTCGGTGCGAAGTGCCACTTTTGACTGAAGGAGAGCGTCCATTGATCGATCACTCTCGCGGGATGGAGGCTGCGTGGTTTACTTGAGCGGCGTCCTATCCTAAGGACCCAAAGTACGGCGAGGAGCGTGGACGCCGAGGCGATCTCGCGGCTCGTATCCGTACTGGAGTTCCGCATTCTTTAATACTGGTTAGATGATCGATCGCCGGGAAGTGTTAATCCCGTTACTTACCTACATCGCTTATATGTAGAGGACCAGGTCCCGCTGCTCCTCTGAGGTCCGTTATGCATGGATGAATGATAGAATTGGAGACTTATGGCGCTCTCCGACCGAACTATCCATTCAGCGGGGTTTCCGCACCTCCAGATTCGATAATGACTCGATGATCACCGATCATCCGAGAGTAGACTCTACTCCGAGCTTGCGTGGAAGACAGACGATCCCGACGAATTCGTCTACTTCATGAGTTCAAGCAGAGAGCAGATTTGCAACGTCGAGAAAGCCGCTAACTCGTTGGACACGCCACTGATAATCAAACGCAGAAACGGGGTTCCATTGTTTTTCGATACATTCTTCGCGAAGTTGACCGCTGTCAGATTCTCTCTGGAGTTTACGAGATTCATCGGTTCTACGAACATCGTCGAGTGATGAGTCCTCAATATTCTCTCCATGGACCACCTCGTCGACACACACTTCACCGTCGTATCTAATCTCTCGAGCCTTGAGACGCCATAGCGGTCAGCTATTGTGCCTGTCGGTGCCCTGGCGTTCCCCCAGTCACCGATTGAGTTGCTACAAGGAGTCTTCCCAGGAATTCTAACATAATTTGTTTCCTTTCATGAATTCTTCCACCCCGGTCCGCGCTTGTTTCGACTGAACCTTAATCCTCTGCGATAAATAGCGAAGAGTGAGTCTAAAGCTCATTCAAGAGCGAGAAGTAATGCGAATCGAGATTACTCCCTCCGAGAAGGGCGAGAGGCCGTTGTATCGGCACCTATAAGAGTATTTATGTTTGAATGTAAATAATCGTGATGCCTTTCTTTTCAGCGATGGTGTTGAGAAATGCCAGCCGTGGGCGGAGAACACGACACAACAAATAGATCTAGCTCTCAATATATTTTTTATGGTTTATTTTTTCATAAGGGTAAGCAGATCGAAGACGTATCTCTTAGGGAAGCCCAGCTTAGCATCATCATTCACGAGACGACCAACGGTTGAGACCGAATGATAAGCCACCCTCAACACCACGATATTTCATCTTTGCAGTTCATCGCAGCGAGTGATAAGCTGTGGTTCATGTTGGAGCTGTATTCATTTGTTGACTACTTTACGATCCCGCCGTCTTTTGTATCCATCTATTTGGACCGGTTCGTAGCCTTTGCCACGATAGTCTTAGATTGCACGCCTGTTGTTGAGTCGATATGCAATTCGATTCGATCGTTGTAGAAAAAAAAACTATTCTCACCATAGGACGTGGATCGGGCTCCGTTTCCTGCGCGCACTGCGCCTCATGTCTGTACCAGACATTCTCCAGTATCTCAATGTTCTGAAAACGAGCTCTTCGATCCGACTCGCTCAGCTTGTATCGATAGTGATATCTGTGTGGTTAACCGCAGCAGGTATAATACATTTGGTAAGTATCAGCGAAGTGGGAGTTCCAACCAGAAATGAGCGAGTCGTGAATCATGAGCTATTCCTTGAAAGTGATCACAAACCGTGCCTCTCATCGTTACGGATTTCACTTGCAGCTTGAAAACTCAGGCGATCCCCTCGACTTCAAAAACCCGAACAAGCTTACATATTGGGAATGCGTGTATTTCCTCATTGTGACCATGTCGACAGTCGGTTACGGAGATCTGTACTGCCAGACCACCCTCGGGAGAGCCTTTATCGTACTTTTCATCCTTGTTGGTCTGGTAAGTGCTAGTGTAAACAAACTATTTTCCCTACACCGTGATCGTCATATATTCTGATATCCAAATATTTTGATTCCGACGCATCATAAAGAAGTCTAATCCTCCTGAGCTCGAAGCTCCCCCTTCGTGACACGACGAGTATTCGTGTACTTCCGGGAAGCGAACCGGTCAAAGGGACGCAGATACTCGAAGCTCTTATGACGAGGAACCTCCTTGACATTGCTCTTACGAGAAGTTTGCCGAAGCTCCCAGGCATGACTTGTCATCGAGGAATTCTAGCAATATCTATAGCCTCGAATTGTGGTTCGCGGCGAATTTATAAAGGTGTTGTTGAATCACCGAAAACCGAGCCAGTTAGGACCATCCACCGGAGAGGTGGCCATCGTGGCGGATGATTAATGGAAACTTTGTCTGGCGCTGTATCTTTTAGGCCGTCTTTGCGAGCTGTATCCCCGAAATCATTGAGTTGCTCGGTAGTCGCGCCAAATACTCCGGCGAATTTCTCCGAGAGCGGGGGAAAAGGTATTCGGATGACAGGTCGTGAATGGATAACACACGGTGCATTTCGAACATCTACTCCGAGGCTTGGGGCTGTCCTTTAGCATAGTAGGGCAGGACCTACTATCTTTACCTGAATCGAAGGTCTTCGGAGTCGGAAGCCCGACGATGCTCCGAATCGTCATCCTCATCTGATTTCTTTTCTCTTCGTTGACTGCTACCTCACTTCCATCAGGATCGGAAGAGGCGTATCGATCGAGAGTCAAGCAGCTTAACTCAGACAGAGCTCTCAAGCCTCGGGGTGGACATTTTTTTGATCTTGTCTGGCTGGAATTGTGTGATCACTGATTGAGCTTCCCGAGCAAGCGTGGCCAATGTTGTGGTGATGGAAGTGTAGCTGTCTCAACTTGCAATGTTCAAGCTTCCGGAATAAACCTACTCCTCCATGTCTTCCGTGAGATATAAAGCAACTAGCATTGTTATGCATCAAAAGTGCGATATGCTTTGTCAAGCTCCTGCTGTCGAAAGAAGCCTGAGCCTCGCGATCAACCGCATCATCACACAGGCAGGATCTCTACGACACGAACTTACTATAGACTCCGCTATCTCGGTTTCTCTAGCTCAGAATGATTGAGCTCTCTAGAGGGCATTTTAGAATGGGTTAAGTTTTGCTACTGCGGCTGAGTTAATTCCATCGGTACAGATATTTCTGGGATGATGAGCAGAGAGGTCATAAACCTACTGATGCGGCGCTGGTCGATGTGACGCCGACCCGACGATCCTACCGAACACGATTGATTTTATCGGCTTCATGGCCCCGAGAGAATTTCTAATGAGATGGATTCATCGACTGGCCGATTTCCTGAGTGGTTTTGAGATGTTCGCACAATCACGTTGTACAAAGAGAGAATCGCTCTATGAACCTCTGCGCTTTTCTATTCCCTTGTTCTCAAACACTAGTTGGTCTACTTCTGAACTCATCGACGAGTTGAATCACCGAATCTTGAATCGCGATTTCTCGAAGATCACTTCGTGGGGAAGTTCGAGAACCCATCTCATGGGGTGGCGTTCGATCGGAGAGTTCCTCAACCGCCAATGGACGAAACTCTCAATTGAAAAACTGCTTCGAATATTTAGGTATACAGTATCGATATCATACCAGCGTAGCTATTGTGAGAGCTCGGAACTTTCGTTCTTACCTCTGGTGAACATCTGAATCTCCCTGTCCAAGCCTGTATCTATCAAGCTTGGAGTCTCCGAAACGGACGATTTCAGGGTGAAGGTAACGGCAAACGTTTACGCTCCTCTACAATTTACTTTTTCTAGGCCGTGTTTGCCGGTTGCATCCCAGAAATCATAGATCTAATTGGATCTCGTCCCAAGTACGGTGGAACATTCAAATCTGAAAGAGGACGGAGGTAGGCAAGCAACGAAGTCTTGTTTTTCTCTAAAAATTGTTTCGAGGAAGAGAGTCTGAACTCCCGATCAAAGTGCTAGAACACGGCCGTGGAAAGATTTTCTGGAAGCGCGCCTTAACTCTAGAGGGTTTGAGCCACGAGGGGTAACTCCGCAATCTGATCACGCTGAGCCCGCAAACTAGACTCGAATCGCGGTACGGGTCAGAGTTGGAGCCGTTCGCTCCCTTTCGTCAAGATCACAAATTAATTGAGCACATCCGAGTGGATCATTTGACTCGAACCTGCTCGAATTCGATCACCGAATCTGGAGAAGCTGCATTTTTCTTGAGCAGAAACTTCCGTGCAGCGCCTCTTCGATTCTCTGTCCATCTATACTCCGATCGATCCAAACTAAGATTCATGAACAGTATCGTGATTACCGCACTGGTGGGGGATGGTTTACGGCATTTGTTACGGTGCGCAGTCGCAAAAGCTCAACGCTGAAGTCCTCAGAAGAATGGCACATGCTTTCATTGTCGGGTGGCTTTGTCGCAAACTGATTTGAAAACGCTTGAGATTGCTGGCCAGCGGAACTAAACGGATCAAGGAGTGCACCTTTCTCTCTCCGACCATTAGTGAAATGATGTCTACGGCAGGAACTGTCGGCACTTAAAACGCAAATCGTCATCGAGCCCATCTTTTCTCGATGTCATTGCTCATGCTGTCCTTGCTATTTGTCAAGATGATGTCCATGTTGATGATGGTGTTGCTGTCGTTGTGGTTGTTGTAGCTGTGGTTGGTTTCTCTTTCCATGTTAGTGCTGCCGTCATTCTCTTTGTCGTTGTAGTCGCTGATGTTCCGATGGTCGATGTTAACGCCACGTCACCCCCGATATCCGAACGACGAAATCTTCCGTCTGACTTACTAACATGATCTTTCCCTTCCGACATCGTATTCCTGCTCCACGCTCGATTGACCCATGCAATCCACGAACGCCTACACGCGGATGAAATCCTGCAATGGTTCTTGAAAACTGACTTCTGGCAACGACAGACACATAGTTGTCTGCGGTCACATAACATACGAGTCAGTATCACATTTCCTAAAAGATTTTCTACACGAAGACAGAGAAGATGTCGATGTTGAAGTCGTCTTTTTGCATCGGTAAGAACTTCGAATTGTAAATAGTCCGGCTAAGACAACCTCATTCATTTGATTCGATATATTCCTCCAACTCCGATGATAAGCATGAGCAATAGTTTGCCATTCCTTGCCTGGAAGCGTCCATCTTTAGGACGCAGTACCTTTGGCTTTTGGAGAACCAAATCTTCCCTCAGTATTGAATACCGGAGCTCATCCCGAAGAGGGACCGAATTTCGGGTGAAGAGAGCTTCATGAATGTCTCATTAATTTTTCAGAAAACCCCCAGATCTAGAACTCGAAGGCCTTATAAAAAGGCACTTTACGACCGTCGAATTTTTTCAAGGCAGCGTTATGAATCCACTCGACCTACAACGGGTAAAGGTGCGTGAGTACCGCGTTGCACCAGTCTGAGGAATCGGACCTCGTCATGCTCCAGAGGATAGATGTCGGACTCTTTCTCTTATTCAAACCTATTTTTTTTCCTCTCAAGGTCCACGAGGCAGATGCATGTTTGGTGCTGGCAAACAAGTACTGCCAGGACCCCGACGCCGAGGATGCGGCTAATATAATGAGAGTGATTTCGATCAAAAATTATTCCGATGATATTAGAGTCATAATACAACTCATGCAATATCACAACAAAGTGAGTTCATGATCGAGCTCTGAGTAGCCGAGAATATATCGGGTGTTCAAACTCGGAACGTTCGAGGGAAGCAATATTTCACCGATGTCCTACCGATTTCTCCAGGCGTACCTGCTGAACATCCCCAGTTGGAACTGGAAACGAGGAGATGATGTGATTTGCGTATCTGAATTGAAACTGGGCTTCATTGCTCAGTCGTGTCTTGCGCCTGGTTTTTCCACGATGATGGCAAATTTGTTTGCTATGAGGTAAAATGAGCACCAGCTAATCGACTTTGCCGGCGGTGGAACGCGGGACTTCCATGCAAATCGCTCAGGCTGACATCATCCATTGGTTTTCAGGTCTTACAAAACGTCGCCGGACATGCCGGCCTGGCAAAATGACTATCTCTGTGGAACGGGTATGGAGATGTATACAGAAAGCCTAGCAGCATCTTTCACAGGAATGACATTCCCGCAAGCCGCTGAGTGAGTGCTCCGAATCCACATGATGTAGAGGCAGAACCAGATCAGAGGAGAACAGTGAATTGTGACGTCATAGGCAACTCGGATAGCGAATGAGTTCGGATCATGGTGACCTCATGAGACTTTGTTTCCTTTCGGCAGATTATGTTTCGTCAAGTTGAAACTGCTCCTCTTGGCTATTGAGGTGACTTCAGACGACTCTGAGTCGAAGATCAACATAAACCCCAAGAAGAAAGTGAAGATAACCATGAACACCCAGGGCTTCTTCATCGCACAATCTGCCGATGAAGTTAAGCGGTGAGTTGTTATTGATGTATGCTCGTGTTTCCGGATCGGAGAGTCTCGGGAGCCCTTCCTCGACTGTTTTCGTTCTGTTTCAGGGCGTGGTTCTACTGTAAACACTGTCACGAAGACATCAAGGACGAAAAGTTGATCAAGAAGTGTAAATGCAAAAATCGTGAGTAACCTACTTACCCTTAGGCAGTAATCGTTTAAATCTGCCAATCACAGGCCAAAGTAACAATGACTGTCTGTGTGGTGGTGCAAGCTATCGTTGTGCCTGCTTCTCACCCCTTGCTAACTCGATTGCGACTCTCAAAACTCTCCAAACTTGTTTCAAAAGAGGGGTGTGGAAAACTCCTAGCGATTACTAAATGCACAGCCGAACGCTCAACTCACCGATGGAGCGGCGTTGCACTTCACTCGAGACAATATATTAGATCAATTCATGTGGTGGTAATGCTCGGAATCCCTGATCGAAGCCAGCGTATTCTTAACTATCCTCTCGGGACTGATCTACCCGAGTTCATCAACCTGATGACGCATCCGCTGCGAACTCGGTCCCGAGGCCCGGTTGGGAGCCAGAGTTTTTGAGCAGCGTCAATACTATTCGCAAACGGAGATCGGGGCTCTGATGGCAGTGAACAGTATATCCACGAAACGGTCGACAGGATAGCTTAACACCGATATAGTCCCTTCGAGCGCATTCACCACAATTTTTAAGCTTCGACGAGATGGTGTCAGTCATCCGCAAAATAATAGTCTAGATTCTCACTGCCTAAGCCTTAGACAAGCTTCTATCTGCCGCCCTGGGCTTCTATTTTTCATATTGCTCCATGACTCATTTCCTCTCCTCCCTATCCCCTCTTGCAATTAGTTTAATTTATTATCCAATCTATGGTTACATACAATTCAGAGGGTCCTCGGGATCCCCGACGAAATTGTCAGATCGTCCGCTGCGGAAGACATCGACGTCGCGAGAAGTGAATTCCATTCCGTGTCGGCTAAAAGTATTCTCTCATGCTTTGAGACCTCCGTTCGAGGTAGCTCCTCTCGCGTTCCTCCCCGTGGGGACCGTTCGCGGCGACAGCAATCTTCGCAGCATCTTAAAGCAAACACTCACGCAAAGCCGAATAACACGCTTCTTGTTTGGCTTCGTACTATCCTTATGGAATGGAAGATTGGCTGACTGTGAAAGGAAGCATTCTAAATTTGCCCGTAGACGAGTGCGTGAGTCTGAGAGAGCGCCTACGCGGAATAAACCCTTAAATATATAAATATGTAGGTACGTATATGTGGTATAGGTCGAAGTCATCTCTCGAATCTTCTTCATTCTCGCCTCAATCTGGAGAATTCCCTCTCGTCCTATGGGTTTTGGTCCCGTGTGTGTGGTGGTGTATATCATCACGTGGGGCCGGCAGGCTATCAGACAAACCGAGTACCCCCCCGCGGTATCCACAACCGTAGAAAATTTGCGACTTCTGACCAGGAATTCACGTCCCGCAGAGATTTCTTTTTTCTCAGATACTGCGTGGTGTCACGATCGGCATTTCTAACAGCCTACTCTATATGTGTGCTTATGAAGAATAATGAAATTCAAATTCAGAATATTATTGAGCTTTCCGGCTATTCAGCGCGAATATTTATCACCATAAAGTGGCGTGGTGCCGCCGTGACTTCGTTTCTGATCAGACGAGGGAGAGTCGCGGCACTGACTGTAGTCGAAATCCTTGAATTCTGGCGCAGGAGAGAATTGCCGCGACTATCATCTGACCCGTATATGGTATGCTATAAGATATTAGTTATTAGTGTACCTCATAGACATCGATGCCGAAGGCCCCGCAGGCTGCGGACTCCGCTCCACGTATACGAGGAAAATTCCGGACCGGTCTCGAATCGACGCACGATGAAACACACATACGATATGATATGGAAAGCGCTTACGGCATGAATTCGTGCCATTCTTCGAGAAAACGAGCCTCGTCTGGAGACTGTGAACCTCTCGATCCAAACCTTGAGGCATAACTACAGATCGGCTCCCGCCGCGGGATTCGCGCTGGAATTTCGAAGACTCCCCCGGCTCCCCTGGACTGTGTGAGGAGCGTCGCCTGATGCCGCAGGATTCGGCGGATCCCTCTGCGGTTGCTATTTGTCCGATTAGAATATGACCGTCCGATCCATCTGCGAAATTCCCGGCCCTTGAAGAAGGATGACTACAGTAAAAGCTCGTTGCTACGAACACGGAGGGACCGACGAAACTGGTTCGTTGTAACGAGTTTTCGCTGTAACGAATGCCGCTCAACACTATCCCCACGGCGAGCTGGCCAAAGCAGGAGGAATTTCTTGTTCGTTATACCGAGAAATTCGTTGTAATGGGGGTCCTTATAACGAGCTTTTACTGTATTGGCGATTCTGCATTCAATCCATCCGCCGCAGTTCCAGCAGTACTTCGTATTCTGGAGCGAGGCGGCGTAAGCATTGAGGAATAATTCAATGTTATTCGATGAAAATTGATTTCTCAGAGACGAACTCACGCATAATGCGCGAGCGGAAGAGTAATTACCGGTTTCTGAGCCTGGTCATACAGCGCTTCGATGCTGGGCAAGCGCAATCTATGCACAGAGCCGATGTCGTTCATTCCCTCTTTTCGAAGCTTCTACTCGTACAGGACAGCTAGACTAGGTGGAAAGAATATTGGATTCACGCGGAGGGATAATATCGTAACCATGAACAGCGAGAAAAATTGAAGACTCTACGTTGCTTCCATTCCTCCCATTTCACAGCCGCGGCCGTCGGAGTCGGTCTCTTTAAGAAAGGCGTTCGAGCGGTCCAAGCCGTGAGCCGAGCAAGTAGGTTTCTACCAGAGAGAACCTCTACCATTATGCTTTTACGATTCCGAAATTTTTGATTTGATTCGAATCGTTCCAACCTGATTGAATATTGAAAAAAGTCATTCCGTATCTACCACCATGATTGCTACTACCGCTACAACTCTCTGAAGTCACCGATTCAAAGCTGTCCTCCCACCATTCAAGCTATCTCGTGTTTACTCAGCTTTTATTTGAAATAAAAGAATGTTGTTTGAATGAGATTGAATGGATGCCTCCAGGTCGACCCATGTCGACTGTATGTGATTGTACATTGATCGATCGATACTGTGATTATTTCCGGTCGTATGTTGTTGATCATATTTATGAGACTTTTTTCCTCGTGGAAAAATGATCATAGTCTTGAACTCATGTATACCCGCTGCTCTTGAATGGATCCCGAATGGTGTTGCCATATGATCGAATGCCATTTACTCCTAGATGAGCGCAGAAGCGGCGATCATCCATCATTCATTACTCTTTTCATCACCGGCTATGGGGTTTGACTGCTTGAACGGTTGAACTGGATAATGAACGTCGTCTGTCTTGTTTATCCTCGATTCGACTCGGGTTCACTGTTTTAGTTAGGTCGATTGCATCTCTGGGTATCATTCCCTTTATGGTTGTCGGAGGAATGTCAACCATTCCTCCGAAAACTCATAAATATCGGTCAACACCTCGATGTTTAATTTCGGGAGTTTCGGAACATTTTTAGAGAGGTTCCAAATTTTGTATGTAGATTTGAGGCGGATAGCGACATCGATCTTCCAGGAACAGAGTCACATCCTGAGAGAGATTTGGTATTCCATGAAATGACAGATCGACTGAGCCTGTTCGTATTCCCTAGACAAAAAGAGTGTAAATATCTACGCATAGCTCGCGGAGCCGTGATCCCGACCGGTCTGACGCGGCTCACAGTGCGTTGTTTTCCGTATGTTTCGGGAAGCGAGAGTGAAAGCGTGTGAGAACAACTGATTGCCCCGCCTTGCCTCCTCTACTTGCGTCCCAGATCGATGCTCTTGAACCTCCCAATCGATGCGCAATCTTCTGCGAGGAAAGCATCTCGGTTTCATCGAAACTCGCGTCTCCTGTTCCCTCTGAGATTGCGGAAAAAAAAACATATCTTTGGCAAATAACGTGCCATAGACTTCAAATCTTTGAAGGAGTGTTTGAGCCATGCTGCTCAACTAGGTATCGTGAACTTCTTCCCGCTAACGCTTCGCCGGCTGTTTTTGCCGCCGCTGCTGATGCTTTGTCTCAGACGCTGCTGCTCACCTCTATTGCTTGAGAAGATGTTCCGGTCCTGTGTCCCAAGACCACAATCCCCATTCCTGCATCTTCGGAATACACCCCCCCAGAGAACTTCTCCCACCTGGCGAAAAAAAGATCCAGTCCACGGTTCCGGCTTCTCTCGACTCGATAAACAACGGGTTGTGAAGTGCTGCCTTGCATGGCGAGTTTCCTCACGCATGCTTGTCAGGAACGCTGCTGCTGTGAGATATGACATGTCGAACCATGTTAATTGGATTAGTACGGAAACTTTTTTAGACGTTGTTGTATGATCGTTGCAGATGAAACCGCCGGGGTGATCGCCCCTACATTCACGCCACCAGACGTTCCCAAACGGGTCAAGCTCAGAGGTAGTCAGTTTTCCGGCTCGAATTGGACACATTGACTTTCTCTACACAATTTTCGCTACCCGATTTGTATCGATGCCTCACCCACATCTGTCGCATTCCATCCCCCTGGAGGAGTAAAAAGAATATGCATGATACGCGAAAGTTCCATCCTCCACTAACGGGCGCGGGAACCGCTCATCTCCCAGAGAGTATTTTTGCCGAAAGCCATATCACGAAAACTTCCGGTCGGCGAGCGATCTACCTATGACCTCGCCTCCTCCGTCCGCGGACACTGGGCCCAGTCGGTTGTCGAGAACCAAATCTTGGGCTGCACTCAGCAGCGCCAGGCTATGTATGCTTCAAGAGCTTGCCTATTCGCAAGAACTCGTTTACATAGAGATCAAAAACATTCAATCCCGACTAAGCCCTCAAGGTGTCGCCAGCAAGAGAAAACTTGATGCCTTAACTACGAGCGTGACACCATTCCTGAGAATATTCGAGAACAATCGGTGTCGGAATCCACAATCGTTGATCAAACAGACCCGAGAAACGACGGGACAGAAGTGGAGGATCGAAAGGGTGCTTCCCGAGGCTGTTGATGGAATGAAAGTCAGCGCCTGTGAGGAGTCTCGATCTACGAATCTACACGGTGCCCCACGGTCTGAATGTATCAGGAGAATGGACTCTGAGAATTAGGAAACCTCGTCCCTCATCTGGTCCCCCATGGAATTCCTGTTCTCGGTGTCCGTACTTTGCTGATGTCCGTCACATGTGCAAATTTATGGATGCTAAGCCGGAAGTGTTGGATGATAGTTTACCATCCATAACTCTGTGTGTCTACATTTTTGATTTGGTTCGTTGTCGTTGCAACTGCCTGAGAATGTGACCATTGTCTGGACGTAGGTAATGAACACGAGTCCAAGATATATAATTGGCCGCAGTCGCCTGAAGCGGTCGCAACCTCAGATTGCGAGTGAATCGGTATTGAGATTGCTACCGCGACGCGTTGTTTGTTGCCAATTCATATATCTTCTCTCGCGTAGTTAAAATCTGAAGGAAACAGTAGCTGGATGAATCGTGGGTAAGGGAGCTGTGAAGTTGAAATCCCATCCCCAATGTCGAGGCGTTGCTTCCTCTCACGATATCGCCCGCCCACTCGGTCGCAGGGATCCTTTCCGTCTGAATCAGTTCAATCGGATCGCCTCAGCGTTACGCGCAATATTTCCCTAATCACCGTCATGGAGTCGATATGGAATCGATTTTTTCTGGATGCGGAACGAACGAAACCGGAAGGGATCCTCGCAGATCGAGGGGCGTAGAAAATGGTGTAGCAGTCGTTGTGTGGATTTTGCTTTGTGCGGGAACAATGTCGATAGGTTCTCTAATGAATTTTGGATACGATGCCCACAGCTTCCCAACCTCAGCTGCTCAATAATAATGAGTCAGGGAGACTGCCAACACCACCTCAGTCAAAGCCGCCAAAGTCATCAAACAAATTAGTCTCGGCCGCCGCGAGCATCAAGGAACAACAAGCAAATAATCAAGCTTTGCTATCTCCGCCAAATTACGGGTATGTTCGAAAGTCTCTCTTGTCCCTCTTCTACGAACGACCCAATCACCTTTCGTGCACGAACGACCCTCACTTACAGTTTCCTGACGGCATCGGCAGCCTCCATTCGCTAACCACCCTGTCCTATATCTTTGTGTGTCTTTCCAGTTCTGACGGTGGGAGGAATAACTCTAACGACATGTTCGCCGGTCTGCACTTGGCTTACGAAGTCAAGAAGCTCATGTATGCAATCTTGCTTCGAATCAAACCTTCTCCCGATGAGCCTATTCACGCTTTCGTAGCACCCCTTTCCGAGCTGCTCACATCTGAGCCTTTCCATCTTTCGGGAACGGCACACTATTCTTTTCTCCATGGAACCTTCAATCTTGGTCTCGCAGATGCAGGAAAAGAGATCCGAGAGCTGGTTCTTCTTTCGTAGTTCCTTCCTCCAAACCTCCGAGTTCCGCGAATTCTGAGGGAAACCTCATCGATGGAACCTCATTTAATATTCCGACTTTCATAGGCCAACTAACCGCCCACCGAGCGGAGCTCCATCGAGTGGAAACGAAAAACCCTTCCCGGTCGGTTTATCTGACGACCAGGCAAAGGATTTTGAGAAAACCGAAATGAAATACGACAGCACAGGTGATCGTCTTTCCAGATTTGTCGATTGATTATTTGAGAACATATTTTTTTCGAAATACGAAGCTTTTCTGCGAGCTCGACCTCAAATCTCGTCGTCTTCCTCTCTCAGGCATGTTCCATTGGTGCTCTGCGCGACCGATCGAAGACTGCATACTCGACAGAAACCAGGTGAGAATCGTGGTTTTTCATACGACAAGCTGATGGGTACCCTTGAGCTATACCTACTTTGTTTCGCTCGGGGCACCATCTCATCCTGGTTCATCGATTCCAGGCGGCGATGACGGTGCTCAACGGGCATGTCGTGGTTTGTCTCTTCGCCGACGCCGATTCACCTCTTATAGGTAAGGATGGGTCGCGATCGATTTCAAAGAAAATCCCCATCGATCTCTTGGAGTTTGGTGTCACAATCATAGCTCGCTTGATGTATATTCTCCCGCAGGACTAAGGAATCTCGTGATGCCGCTGCGCGCGTCCAATTTTCATTACCATGAACTGAAGCATGTGGTCATCGTAGGGAACGTGGACTACCTAAGAAGGTTATTTTCCGGAATTTTCGATCGCGCCGTGCGATTTCCCGTACAATGAGGTCTGGCCGAGCTCTCCGACGGCGACTGAAAGCAAGCTTCTTTTCACAGGGAGTGGAAAATGTTGCAGAATCTGCCTAAGATTTCAGTGCTAAACGGGTCACCCCTCTCGCGGGCCGACCTCAGGGCCGTCAACATCAACCTCTGCGACATGTGCGTGATCTTATCCGCCAAGATTCCCAGTAGTGACGACCCCACGCTTGCCGACAAGGTATGAAAAAATATTCAATGATGTTCGGTCCATCATTTTTTTCAACCATCCGAGGCGATATCGAGGCGCTACGATCTCCTGGATATTCGCCTTCAATGGATCGTCCGATTGAAAATTACAGGAAGCCATCCTCGCCTCGCTAAATATCAAAGCCATGACCTTCGACGACACAATAGGAGTCCTCAGCCTCAACTCGACGACGATGGCGCCGGGACACAGCAGCTCCCCACTGGGTTAGTTGCGATTGAGTATCGATGTACTCACTCAGCGGCACGACGCCGCACAAGACCTGAAGCAAAAGCATCCATTCTGAATGCACCCTTCCGCTTTACAGGTAGTCCGATCATCATGCAGCGTAGAGGCTCCGTTTATGGGGCAAACGTGCCTCTCATAACCGAACTCGTCAACGATACCAACGTTCAATTCCTGGATCAAGACGATGACGACGATCCGGATACAGAGCTCTATCTTACACAACCGTTCGCGTGCGGAACGGCGTTTGCCGTCTCAGTGCTCGACTCACTCATGAGTACGACATACTTCAATGCAAACGCCCTCACTCTCATTCGCTCCCTCATAACAGGCGGAGCCACTCCAGGTAAGACAGCTACGCTCTTCTCTTCCCATCACGTGCTCGTCTCCTGTTCGGGGTCTGCTGCAGGGGAGGATTATATCTCCCCTTTCATATATATCAAGGATGAGCAAGCGAGTACGAATCACATGAGTCTGTCGCATCATGTGATGGACACAAATGATCACTAAGCGGATCAATTTCTCCCTTTCTCTCTCTCGTCTAGAACTGGAGTTGATACTTGCTGAGGGTGCAGGTCTAAGAGGCGGATACTCAACACCTGATTCTCTGTCGAATAGAGACAGATGTCGCGTTGGCCAAATATCTTTGTATGATGGACCGCTGGCACAGTTTGGGGAAGGAGGAAAGTACGGCGAATTATTCGTCGCCTCATTACGCAGCTACGGAATGCTGTGTATTGGATTGTATCGATTCCGCGATACGAGTAACTCCGGGGAAGGGTCAACCAAAAGGTAAAATCCCCATAGCTTGCATCGCCGGCCCAGATGAAGCTGCATCTGACCGATGTCCCTCGATCGCGAAATCGGGCTCCGTCAAAGATTTACGGTCTCGTTCTTTATTCACAGATATGTGATCACGAACCCGCCGGCGGAGTTTCTCCTACTACCCACAGACATGGTGTTCGTTCTCCTGCAGTTCGACCCTGGCCTAGAGTACAAGCCTAACCGGGGCCCCGCGAATTCAACTATTCAATCGGTCAACGTCAACAACGCAGGTGGCATTGATATCTTAGATAACCCTCTGGTTCCCAACATTCTCTCGTCCGTCAATAGCGCCCCGAACAACAATATTCTCGGACCAGGACTTTGCTAATCATTGTGATATTGATTGATACTCGTCTTCAGATGTAATGAGCAAGCACAATGTGTTTGATGTTTCTCGTTGATTAGATCGAGCCAAACCGCCAGTGCCTACGAAGTACACACAGACAACAAAGCCACTACGTGGAATAGAAATTCGTCGAGAGCGCGCTCACATTTTTCTGCGCTGGATTGAGCTCATAACATTCGTCGGATCGCACACAGCAAGAAACTAATGCGACGATAGAGACGATTCTAATGAATCGGAAATGAAGCGTTTCAGTCGGACGAGAGGTTGGGACTAAGGTGTACGCTTAAGTTTCTCCGCGACCAAAGAAACATCCGAAGTAACTCTAGCTTCTCGTCATTCCGAGAAGGGAAGCATAATTCGCAACGCACTGGCCACTACTGTAGAGAGCACAAACTCCAGATGATGATTCCGCGACGATCTGTCGCCGTATGTTAAATTTGAATGCGACAAAGCCCAAAATTGAAATTCGATAAGAGAATTCCGCGAGGGACTCCGAATGATCGGGGAGAAGGCTCTCTCAGTAGGCTGCTTCTCGCAGCGTATCAAATGCCTAGGGCCAACTGCCGCACAATAATGCAGAAGGGACACATCAATTGGAATGAGGAAAGAAAGGAAGCCGTGACACGACACAGACGATTCGAAAATTACGGAAACCTCAAAGAGATTTGAAAAATCATCAGATCAGCTGACGAAATTAATCCTGTCGAAAATAATGTCGACGCTGTCTATCGGATATACATATGGGTCACACAGCGGAATGCGACTGTGGACGGACGAACTCAATTCAAACAATGCAGAACACGTGAAACAGACAACAATCACACAGACATTTGAATAATGCTTTCTTATATGCTTTGATTACGAACGGTTGACTGCTCCAAAGACACTTGTTTGTGGGGGGACCACCTCTGGATAAAGACTGTCGACTCAGATACCTCGACTGCAGAGAAACAGATATGAACTCGATCATCACAGCTCTCTGAGCCGCCAGCGCGACGATTACATTCGCGCACAGCTGTACGTTATCACGGAATTCATGATTTCTTTCGGCTCTGAGCGACTAGTAGATGATTTCATTTGGTGGAGGGAGCTCATCAGGAATTTTCTCCTCTCTGCCTAAATGCGCGATCGAGGGCATCACATCAGGGCGGGGAAATTTCTCACATGGAATATTCGTAGAATTCCGCTCCTTACATGTAAGAAGTGGAGACGCGAACAATATCGACACATGAACTGACATGGAACTCTACGGCCCACGGCAACGTTGCGAATCGTGTTCTCAGGAGATTAAATCGTGTCTCCTGTATCTGAGAAACTCGGGTTGCTGTTTCTCCTCAGATTCCCGGAGTTTTCTGAGTTCATTCGTTGACCCTGGAAGAACTTATGCAACGGAGTAGATGCGCACCCTGCGCGTCGATCATATTCAATCCTGTAGACACACACCCCCGTCGGAAAAGCTCATGATTTCGAATGCGATTACATCATCATTAGCTGGTTCAATCACCCTGCTCTACGAGCATGCCCTCTTAGAAATTGTTCAGCCTTCTTTTCAATCAGTCAAGTCATCTTAGCCACCGTATCGATCCCTTCATCCGAGTTCCCCTGAAGTTTTCTAAGCTACTGACTTCCCATACCTAAACTGTGCTGACGGAAAATATTCCCAACAAACCGACAAACGGTTTCGGAGACTGTTTCGTCAAGCCATCTCGAAAAATCAGTCGTCAATGACCTGTGAGGAAAACTGCAACGCTGCAGTAACTGTTCATCATCCGATCGCGCATTTATGCCCGAACCATACCATGCCCGCGATCGGGTCGCATTCGAACGATGAAATCGAGCGAGCATCGCCATCATTGCTCGGAAAACAACACCGACATAACGAACGATAAATAGAAGAGTGCGTGTTGAAAACGTTCCAACTACATGCGCGAGCGAGCCCACATCAATCACTGCTTGCTGCGAGCAAACGTCACTCTCACTGATCTGTAGGATCCAAATTCTGAATTCGGGCAAAAACATCGACAATAACACAATCAGCGGCATCATATTTGGAATATTGACGGGGATTAGAGCAATATTAAAATTGAACTACAAGCGTTAATGACAAACTGCTGGATATCAAATGCGCGTTTCGCTGACTACACGCTAAAATGAACCAATTCGCTGTCAAGATCAAGCGTCTCCTCGACACGAGACCAATCTCGACATTCAAAGTCGGTCGATTCATCTCGCAGAGAGACGTCGAATGCGAGTCACGTCTGTGATTCATTGTGAGCTGGGCGTCTCCTCCCATCCCGACCGATCGAGTTTTGCTCTCTGTCAACTCCGAGCGTTTATTGCGGATTCTCGTAGGCTACGGAGCCCACGGGATCCCTCCATCGCTTGAGGGTGACTCAGTGAAAAATATGTCCACAGTATTCGTTTCATTCCTGATAATGTCGATCCCCGAATGCCCCTTTTCGGTCACGGCGCGACTCCGAACGGCTTTAATGTTACACTAGTCCAGCTGTTCAAATCACGGAACATCAAACAAACAGAAGTTTCGAGTGAACACCGACGTCGAACTTCATTCACCAATCTATCTCCTTGACCAGACACGACCTCAGAACATCTCCCTCAAAAGCATGCTATGCTCCAATCACAACAAAGATATGCGACCGATCCAAAACTGATACAATACATAACACACACGCTCCGAGTCAGCAAAGAAGAGCTCCTCAGGGCAGGAATGCTTTCAGAAAGTCGATCTCAGCGACACAGATCTTCTCCGCCACAACAACGCCATGAAACATAGGAAAACCATGCAGCACAGGCTGCCACCGCACGCGAATGGCATACCATCCGGAAAAGGATAGCTTGGCGCACGAATTTCCAGAACACCATCACGTCAATCAAGCCGTCTCTACGCTTCATCTCTTTCACAAGGCGAATGCAAGAACAGCGAACGAAATCGCCTTTTCCATCCACGGACGATCAATCTGTTACACAGCCATCGAGCGAGGATATCGGCAGGAGTACATTTTCTCGCTAATTCGCCACAGCTTATGACTCCACACCCGTCCAAGAGCCAAGAGTCCAACAATTTGTGAAAGAATGATCAACACACCCGATCAAATACATCTAACCTACGGATACGCCATCTTACCGGTGACGTCCGCAGCAGTCAACCACCTCGTTGCGAGAACATCAACAAGCCCCGAACAGCAGCTTGTGTCGGCGAATCCACACGTCTCCTTACTTCAGAAGGGACCCATGCGAACCTAAACTCGCCTGCCCGTCTGACTGTCCGTTCGACGATTATCCGATGTTGCGATAATTATTCCCGATGAATTTCGTATGAGGAGCAAAGATTGTCCAGACAGGTGTTCTTCCCCGATGACTGCGCCTCTCAATAGGCGCGGCGTGGTCGCTGAAGGGATCACCTGATCTCTGGCTCATGTGCCTCACGAAAAGCTCTCTCGATAGCTAAAATTCCCTTCTGCGGAAAGTATACATGGGATCGGATAGCGAGGCAAATTCCTCGGTAAAACTCGAGGACGAATCAGACGACGGACCGTGCTCGGCTTCGACAGAGCCCGAGGAAATTCAGGGTTGAGAATTATTAGAAGCTGGATTTTGGACTCGCGCAGGGTGTCACACCAATGCTGACCACTGAAGCAAACTACAGAAAGGACTACAGCCGCCACCATTCCAACAAAGTCGTTCAAATACGACTCAATTCTGTCATAAGAGGAGATACATACTCCCGAGATCCATGTGATCACGAACAAGAAAATCAGGAAAAGCCGCACTGGCCCCGATTCATTGACACGCTATGCTATAGATCGTGCAACGATCCTCGGAGGAACCGTGGAGCGCGTTTCTTGATCAAAAAACAAAGTGACCAATCTCAAATTTGTGAATATCGCCTCTCCCATGGATTTCGCAGCACGCCTGCTTCCGTCTTTGATCGCACTGCAAGCAGGGGCGAGCTAAGGAGGGAGTGTTGTATGTCAAACTCCATTAGCCATCGACCTCAGACAAGCCAGCGGATTTGCAAAATGGAACTCCATCTAACAGCTCTCAAGTCATAACTGGGGGCGCACCAATCTCCATGAACTTATGCTTATGGAGACGTTCCCGGGAACGATATCAATCGAAGAAGAATCAACCAATAGACTTGGCGACACGCCGAAGTCCTCCTAACCTGTGGACTTCTAGAAAGCCGATGAACTTCCGGCTCATACGTCACATTTTGAGGTCACTCTCGAGCCTCGCTCCTTGAATGGAAGAGTCAATTTCTCCCAAGCTGCAGGGCAGTCTCCACTCCTCACTCTGCGCGCTTACCATATATGACTCAAGGAAACCATTTCTTTCGCTTCGTTTTTGACCCCATTTCTTCGGAAGGCGCAATCGACGCGCGAAGTTTGATTCTTTCTTGAATAAGCAGCTCTCGATTTGACCGCCACCACGAAGCGCTCCTTGATATTGCCGACTGCAACTTTTTGCGAATCGACTGACACAATAATTTCCACCTGTCCCAATCGCCTACAGTTCTCCTGTGCTGATCCTTGACGTAGTCAGAAGGACAAGCGAATCTTTGAGACCACCGCTAGTCTCCTTCGAAGGCCATTGGTCTCGGAGAATGGTCGAATGATCTTTCAGAGTCAATATTAAGCGCTTACCATCCAGGGTTTCTCCCGTTCCCCGTCCTCAGAATGTTTCTACTGCTTGCTGAATGCCACTGTCCTTATGATCCGACTCAGAGGGAAGCAGCCGGCGGAGACGTCTGCCTCCGACGCTGGACAGCGCGCCGCTGCACGAGCCAGGTCACTTACACCGATCCCTGAGTCGGTCGTGTGGGCTAATAATCCTCTGCGACAACGTGCTCCCTTGAACCCACCCTTCGATTAAGAGCAGGATTCTCCAATCATTCTTTCTGCACCCCCGTGACGAAGGCTGCCAAAACACCGTTGTCATACTCACCGCCATCTCCAATTCCTAGTTTGCCAATTGAAGTAAAGTAAATCGTTCTATTTGAAGAGAGACTCGCCGCCGTTGAAAGCCCGAGCCACTGGAATCCCTTCGACCTTTCATTCAATTTCAACGATCTGAGACAATGATCTCATGGGTGACACCAGTCTATTAAGAGCCTTCAATTCACATCGCGTCAAGTGCACGGATCGGTACACATCATGAGAAAAACCAATTCACGTCGGAGAAGATCACCAACACATACTGCCACCGCCTCGACAATGTTAAGCGGGAAGATCCTTCAACGCGACGCAACCACGGAAAAATGATCACAACGACCGGTCAAAGATGTGGAATACACTCTGCTAGCCGATCATCGTCACTCACCGCTGATCAATGTGAAAACGATGCAGCTTGCCAAGCACTGCTTGCTACGAAAAAGAAGCCAGCTCGATACTGGCGCGAAACAGCCGCTCAAAATTTCAAATACATTCTACGACGCTCTTTCCACAGTATCTCGATCATCCCGAGTCTTATCTACTCTGGACGATCCCTCTGTCTATCTCGAGGAAATCCGAAATACAAGTGGATCGGAAACAAGAGCCTAATTCGACCCAAAGGACGGTCGACATCAAAACCCGGTTCGATCGGATTCATTCGCTATACGCAGATCGAAGTCGACAGGAAAAAACAACAGAATATTCAATCAACATCCGGACAAACCTTATATTTTCACAGCGACAATAACGACGACAACAACAACAAAGATAAGAACACAGGAGACGAAAAAGACAGAGATGATTCAGCTTAAAAGAGATCTTCTTAGTTCAATGGTTGTGAATTTTTCGGGCCCGAAACATCTAGGGAAAACAAAAATCATGAGGAAACAACGGAGAACTACGACACAGAGAGGAAAACATTGGAGAGGAACAGCAGCAGCAGTTCGAGCACTATGACCAAGAGCAAGGACAACAACAACCGAAGAAACGACCATGAAAGCAGCAGCAGTGACAACAACGCTTCACATTGACAAGAAAGCAGACAACATCGAAGACGACTGTGTCTTGTCAAGACCGAATCAGAGCGTCGGATTCCGTCTACTCACTATTCTTGTCCGGAATCGGATAATCCACGGAACCTATCTAAACTGCGACTGTACCACAAACTTTCGACTGGATGTCTTAAGAACGCACACACCGTCATCTATAACTTGATCCACCACCTTATACTGTTCGACGAACTATCTCTGATCGAAACCTACAAATATTCTGCATGTAGTCACCCTTCAAAACCGACCTCTTCCTGAGGGAACCGAATGAAATTACCGATTTCCAATGACAAGCAACCCTAATGACTAGTACGCTCCCAGATTTTACGACAAAAATACAACTCGGAACGGTATCCAAACAGTAGACCAATCCCTCCCCTTGTATTGACCCCGGACACACTTGTTCGAGCAGACGAAGTAAGGCGGTAATTGTGCAAGATGTGGTTGAAAGTAAACTACGCAGACCATCTTCACAGAAAGCTCCGCAGACCATCCGCGCAGAGAAGTACGCGAGAGATGAGAATCAGAGGAACACAGCGACGATTGGAAGAATTGAGAGTCTAGAGGCCAAGAAGAATTCACTCGTCGTATACCATACGTACTGTAAGACTGTAAGACCTTTATCTTGTGGACACAGGATGCAAGACACGCAAAGAAAACATTTCTAAGAACAAGAAACAAGATCCGAGAAAAAAATACGGTGAAACAACGACACGCCAAGTTTGATACATTTTCGGCATGACGACGGATCTGGAGCGATTCTTGCCGTCATTTAGATAATCCAAGAACAATTATTGAGAAGCCCATAGTTCGGGGAAGATAGCAGGTTGTCACCAAGATCAGGCAACACATACAGGAAACCTGACATCATCGGAATAGTATTTCTTCGATCCTACCCACTCGACTACCATCACTGAAAACATCCCAAAACTGAGCACTTTTATCTACAACATCGTCAACAGCAATCATGACTACATCGAGCGAACAACCATCCATTTTTTGCTGTTAGCGGTGATGATGATACTTGAAGCGCGCTTCAGAAAGATCTACTACAACATCGACTAAAGTAATGATTCGAAAAAGTAACAGAACATGAACGATGATTCGTCCTCATGGAAGGACAATGATTGCGTTGACATCTCGCCGTCCGTCTACTTCCATGAGGACAACTTGTTGTCATCAACTTCGCTCGGAGATTGATCACAACGACACGCCGATACCTCTCTCAGACATCGAGGATGTTTGAGCGATGTATCGGTCGCGGCGGTTGAATAATAATTCATGACGCTGACGCTTCTCGGCAGGATTCACTCCAACAACAGGATCAGTGAAATCGCTGATTGCGCTTCATCCTAGACCGAGACGAGTTACGCTCTCACCGCACCGTGAATTCACAGAAAGATAGATTACGAAAAACTCATCGTAACTTTAGTTGACCAGAGCCTGCCAGCAAGCGAACCGAGTTCGCTTAACTCGCTTGATCAGAACTGGACGCTTCTATCCGGATCAATTCCCACCTTATTCCAGCAGGGAATCGAGGGATTTGAGTGAATGATTGCTTCCGGACTTGTCCATATTCTTCATCGGTCGATTGACGCCAATCGATCGTACGATCAATCACTTGATCGATCGATCAAAGAAGAAGCAAACAATAATATGGACACAGCGCAGAAAGAGACATACAGCCCGAAAGCCTGCTACGAGGAACCTTTACACAGAGTTCCGGAGAGCGATCGTATGATGCGCCCGCGAAAAAACAGCCGTAGAGCTGCGACAGCTTCATCCTTCCACATCGGCAGCGAGAACAAAAAACCAACGCAAGCAAAACCAAACCCGAAAACAGCTACCTCTACCGGGTTCTAACAGCAGGGCCATCGGACCGAAGCGGTATTCCCGATGTAGCTGAAGTTCGAGGCCTGAACCTAAAAAAAGTCCTAAAGCTGCCGCTCGCAAGTAAAGAACGCCGCCGCATGCGCCGCCGAATGACCCCGACCTCGACCGGCTGGGGCCGGGGCCAGCAACCTTCTAATACCCGCAGTTCGGTTCTGAATCAGCACTGAACCCGTCGTGCTCTAAACTCTCGCCTAATTAGATTCATTAATCGAGATGATGATGATGACGCCGCCGTCCCTCCTTGCATGACCACCACCGTAACCGCGAGAACGACGATCGGAGGTTCCGAAATTGTCGAAATTCCCGATATGATCCCGACCAGAATATCAAGTCTCGGTGAGGCATATCAATCTTTCGAAGATTCTCCGCGAAGTCATCCGAATTGGAACAAGGCCCTGCGGTTTAGCGCAGATCTCGGTCGTCGTTTGGTCGTTCGTGCGGGCGCAAGTTGAGATCATGGACGCGGTGAGGAAGACGTAAAGTAACGAATTAATTACCTTTGACAACTTCGAAACTGAAATTACTAGCAGATAAGCAAGCCAAGCAAGAGCGAAAATTCGTAATCTGAAAGCAAACCTCATCCCCAGCAGGGGAGCCCCGGCTCAGATCTCGAGGCACCCAAGTGATGAGCGCCGCCACGTACGAAAGATTCTCCACAGCTTTTAATTGGAATTATTGAGTGAATCCAATTTCCAGAGCAGACTCGCAGTTTATTAGACTCGCTAGATCAAAGCTTGATCGATCCTAATCGGACAAGCAACGTATGATACGGAGAGCTGAGTTTCGATTTTTAGCCCCCGAACACTTCGATATAACCTGTTTTAAACCCTCTGTGGGGGTTCCGAATCGATCATTCAAGTCCTAGGGATACGATTCGACGAATAATCATTCCATGATGATTATCGAACAACAAAGATAAGCACAATTGTATTAAAAACCCCTTAGTTGAGTCACAAACGACTAATTCAGGCCATGCCTCGGTGTGGGCAGCCTGAGCTTAGAACGCAATATTTTCCTCTGTTCACGCGATCCAAAGTGAGATGCGCTCCAGCGAATCTGTATCAAAGTTTTTTTGGGTGATCTTGTTTACAAGAAGAACATTCACTGACCCTAAATCCGGCCAGGGGTGTCGCCTGGTCTTCAATATCTTCACGAACATCAGAATTTGAATGATCTGAGTGACGAACGGAATGGTTGTTGAGTGTGGATGTTTTCACCAAACACCTGATTACTACTTTGGCGTGCTTCATTATGCTTAAGATACGAGATGAGACCGAAAGACGAGGAGAGCTGGGAAGAATATCATGTTAAGGTGATGAGGACGAGTAGCGACTGTTCAAGATGTCGAGTACTGCCGATGACGGTAAACCTTGCTTGGAGCAATTAGAGATCAATCTGAACTATCGACAAGGACAAGGTCTTCGAAAGGGACATTCAAAGTTCCGCTGCTCCCATCCAAAGCTATACACGCATGGGATTGCGAGCAATCTACGAATCCTTACCATACGGTACTTCTCTGAAGATCACGCGGAATCACTTCGAATCGATTACTGACAGGCCGAGGTTTCTCAATCTTCACGCTCGAACGCGTCCGATCATCATCGTCAGTCAATCAGGCCGAGAACTTATCCGTAAGTCGAGAGGATCGAACTCTCACATCGATTCCTTCGATCATTCAAGCAGGATACGGCGACCATGTGAATCGCGACTACGATGATGATGCTCCTTCCAAATTAATCCACCTTACCTGCAGAATCGATTCTGGAGAAGAATAATGAGAGAAAAGATGACGAATTACGACTTTAACGACGAAAAGACGACGACGATCATATCGAATATCGAAGCAGGATGCTTTTCGCTCCCGGCGAAGCATTCCGTTCAACCTATGAGAGTATCGGCCTCCTCTGGAGACCTGTTTGAGAACTCGAAATGTATGACATGATGATACATGAAAGCAAAAGACGACCTCCGAGCATGCATTGATGCAGGAACGCGTAGGTTCGTACGCATCAAACGGTATGATCTATTGCACGCTCCGGGGTAGGAGCGCCTGCGACCTGAGTTCTGTCGAGGCGTTTCATATTTCGACAGTAAGCTCGGCTGAATTTCCAAACATCGAGCCAAAAACTAGATCTGTATCGAAAGGCATGAGGAACGTGAATACCAGACCGTGGCCGCGACAGAGTGGTAATAACGGTTGAACGTTCCTCTTTCTGAGCTTGTCTCAAGGTAGAAAATCTCCTACTAATGTGAAACTGGCTATGAAAACACCTGAATATCGATCGTAAAGAATAGTTCACGGATCCATCAAGAAAAGAAACACGCAAAACCACCAATGATTCTCCCAGAATCAGCAACAGAGCTCAATGTGGAAATTCAACTTCCACGAGCGACGAATTATTAGAACAAGAGTCCCAAGATCAACTCAAAACCTAACATTCAAACCTGGAGAATGTCTGTACCCATATCATCAAAGCTGGCAAAATTGATGATACGATTCAACACCATCACACAGAAGAAGCGACTGGCGACCAAAGCCTGAAAAACGAGAGGACGAAGGAAACGATAAGATCCATTTTCATTGTGAACGATCACAAGTATGGCCTTTTCGATTCCCGTTCGGAAATTGCAATTCCCAGCAGGGCTCGAGCTCGGATGTGATGTTGAGCTTATCTTCGATGGAGCATCGAGCTCGAAGAGGCCAGGCTCTGGAATGAAAAGTTTATTCCAACGGGAACGGCAGAAAAATCCCAGTGCCGGAAAAGAAAACTTGCTGTTTGAGTATCTTTACCATCTGACAGAGGGATCTGATTAATAGTCAATCTGATTCAAGTTTCCGAAACGGCGAAAGTGCTGTCTAGGGTCTAATGTCCAAGCCTGCTCCGACCAGGGCAGCGCTTGCACCGCCCTCCCTGCATTTTCGAAATTGAAATCGAGATTCTGAAATGATGTACCTAATCGGGTATTAAGCGAATCCGAAAGCACTTTTTGGATCGGAGCGGGAATGGAATCAATTCAGAATTCGTCGAATTCTAACGTCCGACGATTGTTATGGGAAAGTAACACCCGACTTCAATGGTCCATGCGCCCCGAAACGAGAGATCAAAGTGCTCGGGGAAATCTGATTGCATGTGAACTCGTGAGTTCGGATGTGAGATCAAGAGAAATTTTGGGGAAACCATGGGGCCATTGTTGCTGATGCCAAGAGCGCCACCACCAGCTCTACCATAGCGGTCTTCGAGCTCCCTGAGAGTACTCTTAAAGAGAGGCGGACAGATGTGACTGATGCGATTCTTGAGGGGATGAGTTCTCTTCTGCGGTCAGGGGTGCCGAAATGCAATTGATATCGTTCGGGAGAGATGAGACTTGCCTTTGAGGATCCTTGTTCTCTATACAGGGTACAAAAATTGAGATCTGGAGACCTCATTTGGAACCTACCCGTGTCTGGGAACGCTGAAAAAAATCCGGAGAAAGAAATTGAAAGTAATTTCAACCATTCTCGAGCTCATTCAAACTCACACAGTGTGACTATGAGAATCGATGAGGGAGGATGCTCTCTGAAATGATAGTGTTGCTGATATCGCTTCGAACACTTAGCTCGTCCCATCTCTGAACGATGCACAATCCGAATCAGGATCACCGAGACTTACCCGAAACCCTGACATCCTCCGCATTGACCCGCTGTAAACTCTTACGGAAGCTTCAGCTCAGCTTGCCTCAATTCGGAACAGATGCTCTTCGAGCTGACCCGGTGCACAAAGTACTCCGAAAAAAGATTCCGAACGAAGTTCGTCCCGGGAAATGATCTCTTTCGAGGACGAACTCATCCTCTGAGTCAAGCGACGACCCATCCGTAGATCTGGTTCGCCTTGACTCCGGAAATTCGCGACGCCCTAGCTTCATTCCCGAGACGTCGCATCGTTTACCTTCGATCGAATTAGCTGGGAATGAATTCGGGCCTAACTGCTCCGTCGGAAACTTTTCCAAATGGATTGATTGTTACAGAGCCACGCGGATTGTGAAAATCACTCTGAAACGGCATATCACAACGTTTCGATCCGGGCTTTTCCGATCAACGCAGAACAGCCTCTGAGTCGATATCCACCAAGATAGCGGGGACTCCGACGTCCCTTCGCATCTTGAGGATGATCCGGCTCCGGGTGCTTGTGTCTTCTGTGATGCGGACTCGATCGAAAATTCTATCAAATTGAGATAAAAATTCTAAATGTGAAAGCAGTCGAGAATTCGACGCGACACTTGAAGAGAGAAGGCCAATATACGCATTGAGCACCAAATTGTTACGCGTATCTACGAAAAAAAGTTCACATCAACCCCGCTCTCAATAGGACAACTGAATTCGATTGTCGAGACGCTGATCAAAATCGCGTCTGAATGTCCAGTTGGGAAGAGAACAGATATTTTATTTTTATAGTTTTTTATATTGAGTTGAAAGCAATTTATCCCCGCATCTCTACTCCAATGAGTTCATGAAGCTCAGCTTCATAGTCGGAATCGGTAGAGTTGCGGAAAACCACCAAAACGGCTCAAGCTTTGAGGATGATCTCGGAGCTCGAGCTGAATATGTGTCTGTATGTGTTCAAATTGGAGTAGAAAGCTCTCTTTGAGACGAGACGAATAAATTTTCGGGAGGCCAGAAAAGGCGTACGAGAGTAGACCGAGAACACACATACAAATACTCCCAAAGTACACGTGAGAATAAAAGTGAAGATGCTCTTCGCCCACCCGCTCGAGTACGAAGTATGAGTGCTGTGGTGAATAGTTGGCAGGAGCGTTCTGCCGATCTAGCCACAGCTCTTTGCGGGATACTCAACCATCCAATTGTTGGAATCTGCTCTGGCATCGCCACGTATCTATTCATTAGTGAGGAGGTATCCGATCTCGAAGGATCTGATAATTTATAACATAACAACCTTGAAAAGAGAGATGCTCTACTCATCCGCCGAACAAACATCAAAAGACAACAACCAAAGAGAAATAAACAAGTACCCCATGCTTGCATTCATCCATTCAACGAAGCAAGCAAGCAAGCAAGCAACGTCAGTCTTCATGAGGACTGAGGACCGTGCTCAGAACTACTCCGAATCTATTGAGTACCCTCAATCTTTCGGTACCATTGATCGAGTGGTTCTGGGAGGGAGCTCCTCTCGCAAGGACTCCACAACATTGACCAGCATAATCGGCGCCCAATCGTACTGTGGTTTCGAGTTCGTAGACCTCGGCGAATGGCGCCTATAGGTCCGTTACGAATTAAAGCCTCGCGACTGATTTGAGTCGATCAGTCGCCTGGAACAAACTCAAAGTACTTTTTGCGGAGCTGGAGAAGAAAACGAGACTAAGCATGAAGGGAAGCAGCGAGAAAAATGTCAAGTTTAGAAATGGCAGGGAAGGAATCTCCCGAGCCGTCACAGCGAAAGAGAAAGCAACGGAAAATCCGCAGCGGGAGCTGACCCGTACTACTTGTTGGCCCATGAGGAGTTTTCAGCAGTTTTCTTGAGGAATGCGAGATCCCTCCCCGACAGGGGCGGAGACTCCAAGCCGGAGACTCCCCAAACTTCCTGACAGAGGGCTCGATCAAGGCAAAGAACTAACTGTACAGAACTACTCGATCAAGGCCATAGAGCATGTACGCATCAGGTCCCTGGAATCCGTGCGGCCTCTTGCTGATCCGAAGAGATACAAAGTTCGAAATAGACCTGGACTTCATGCCCAAAAGAACGAGCTTGTGACGAGGTGCGTGACTTTTACAGGCACGAACTCTTTTACTCGTACGACAAGCATCGCCTGCAGAGGAAACAAGAAAAACAATCGTAACGAGCGAGTTTTCAGAGCGCACCACATAATGGTGTAAATGGTGAATATAGTACTGAGAAGCTACGATACAATTAGATATTCACTACCGAGCTACGATAAGGTATAAGCGACAGAATGTGTGAAATGAAAGTTGGGAAAACAAGAGAATCTCTGATTTAATTTTTTATAAACGGCAACACCTTCGTCGATAAACTACTGTATTCCATAGCAGAATCGACGGCGTTCCGGTAGAATAAGCATGAACAAGTCTCCTGCTACTATAAGGTCTTTATTCTGAAAGATTGAGATCATACGCTAATTTCGCCTCTCGCACTAGTCCCTCCCTCACACAAATCTCAATATATGAACATATATATACATACATAATATATAAACTTTATATGAATCGCTTACCTCCAAACAAGCGAACCAAGAAGCGCTGTCGCTTTCTCCCTTGATTTTTTCGAAAGCTATGCTTCTGACCCTTTCGAAGGTGAATGCAAAACTCCTCGTAGGCATACCCATCACGGGAAATTAAAAAGGAAAATCTGACGATGAGACATGAAAGCAAAAGTAGCCCACATACAAGATTGTATCCTCTCTTGTCATGATCTGAGTCAACACAACATAACGCTCATCTGTGAACATGACGTGCGATGAAAGGAAATACAAAGATCGACCACCGGAAAAACATGGAGGTTGACAAAATGATTTGGAGATAAATAAAAAATGTTACCAACGCATTTAGAAACGAAACTGTCCTCATTGTTCAACTTGAGTCCATTTCGCCGAATCGTGAGACGAGGTGTTCCTCACTCTAGTCTGGTACCCAGGATTCCCTCCGTAGACCGCAATCTATTCAGTTTAATGTTAAATCCGAAATGATTAAGGAGAAACAAATCATCCCTCCTCTGGGATAAAATGAGCCGTGAAGGTCAATAGGCTGCTCTGGGGGCAATCCCTTGGCGCGGTCGGACGAGGATGACCGTCGTTCATTCGATAAATGAGTCCCGACTCCTCATTCCATTCAACTTTATTTAGGCAGGTATCACCTTCCTGGGGCTCGTACGAATCCCTACGAGCATTGTCGCGACTGTCCGATAACCCTCATCATTCCGTCCCCATAGCTACCGAATCGCACTGATTGCTACAATTGAAGTACAATATATACAGGATCTGCGACAAACTTGAACAGTTCGTTGTCGCGATGGCTTACGCCGCGACCATCGCAAGCCGCAAGTCAATCGAAATCACATGATCATCCCGAGGGAAGCTGCGAGATGCTACGACATCGGGTCGGTCGAGTTCACAGGATTCCGTACCGCGGTACGCTTCCGCGGAATCAGTTGAAGCATACCGGGCCGACTTTGAATCCGAATTTCTTCCCCGATCCGCTGAAATCTCGGGGCATGAAGTCCACGAGCGGGAGCTGCTCTACTTTATTCGTTTTGAATTCGAAAACAGTCCTTCCGAGACGAGGAGAGTTACGACACTGATCTTCCATCACGATCGGTCTATGGTGCGTGGGATCGAAGTGGTCACCGTTCGCAGCTGAAACATGTTTTCAATGATTGCCCGTCGTTTCACCTCATTCTCAATTAGAGTGGGGGAGATCAAATCACGGAAAACCACCGACCGACAAATTGCAATGCGAGGGAATAGTCTCCAGTCTGTTCCGAAAACCATGCCACAGAGTTTTCGCAAGCATAGGTGAAGCCTTGTCGTGCGCTTCGGCTCAGAAGTCTCAGGAGGCGCAGTTGGACCGGATCGATCGAGGAATACGTCATCTGCAAATCATGAAAACGAGACCGCCGTGATATCGAGGAGCGCCGCGGGCGAGCGGTTCCCGACCAACAAATCTCATCATGGGAGTCCAGACTAACCTTGAAACCGCCTTCCAATTGGCTGAATGAAAGCTTCTCGCTTTTGACGTCCTTGGTGCCCCAAGTCTGCAACGCAGCTCTGGAATAGAGAATCGGGCGGGAATGAGGGCGTCTTCGACTCCGAATTTTTTCCCAAGCATGCATGATCGAATAACAAACCTCATCGTTGTTTCATCGGCATCAATGCAGGTCTCGCCGCTAGATTCCAGATCACAGAATACGTTCACGGCGTCATCCGGAGTTCCTCCGTTGGGATCGATCCAATACCGACCTTGAATCATTAAAATCCGATTGACTTCGATGTTCGGCGAATGATAGGAAGATGAAAACATCGACGACAAAAACTAACCGTTGGGCAGTTCTTTGTGAGCCATGTAGAGATTTTTGCAAGATCTCGCCGGATTCAGCCGGGATCCGATCGGCCTCTTAAGATAATCAATCTCTTTGCGGATTACGTAGATCTGGGCATAGATACCTGATGAGAATGGAAGTGAATGGCGGCGAGATTAACGGCTGTCAGTGTCATGATGGTGAGGGGCAGCGAGTTGGATTGGGTGTTCCTCCTTCCCGACTGACCGAGGAGTCACGGAACAACACTCTGAGCCTGCCTTAGCTCGAGACTGGGACTGGGAGATTGGGACTCACCGCTCAGGGTCTTTTCGTCCTCCATTGTTTTCTCCATATCATTGACTTCACGCCGAGATCGAGGTCCTTTCACGGTGGATTCCCGGAAGAAGGTCTCTAGCGGCAGCTTCGGACCTTCACCGGGTGGTCCGGGCGGACCGGGTGCTCCCTGTGAGTTTCAAAATGTATGAGGACGGGAATAAGGGAAATGTATGTGGTAGAAATCTTGAAGTACCCGCCGGATGCATCGTCATACCATGGGTCCTGTTTCTCCTTTCGGCCCAGTTGCCCCGTCGCTGCCTTTAGGCCCGACTGGGCCCTCGAGTCCCGGCGACCCGGGGGGTCCATCTGCTCCCTTCTGTCCTTCGAATCCTTGGATGCCCTGGAAGTCAAGGTGTCAAAGACTCTCATTCCTTCAGCAGCGCGATTAATGGCATCCATAAGGAATTAAAATACGGAATGGTCAGGTGAGCACTCCACTTACAGGTTTCCCCGTCTGACCGACGGGACCTGCCGGGCCTGTATCGCCTTTCTCTCCTTTTTCTCCAAAATCTCCTTTGCGTCCGCTCTTGCCGGGTATTCCTCTGCGAGTAAATTGGAGTCAATCTCGGGCTCCAATGGGAAATAGGTCCGGCCAGGAAAACTGAATGAGGAACGAACCTGTCTCCCTTCCAGCCTCGCTTCCCTCTTTCCCCTTTCTCTCCCCTCTCCCCAGGGGCGCCCACAGCTCCAGGACTGCCTGCGGGGCCAGCTTTGCCCGGCGCGCCTACGTCTCCAGCCACGCCTGCCTCCCCTGGTAGCCCCGGCGAACCCGTGGGACCCATGGCTCCCTTGAATTCAGAATCCATTCATGTCGATCCAGCTCTGCTCGGCGGAATCAGATACAGGGATGTTCAGTTACTCACCGGTGGTCCTAGAGGACCGTGGGGACCCTTCGGGCCGACTTCGCCTTTGTCCCCCTTGATCCCAGGCAGACCGGTGTCTCCCTGAGCACCTGCCGGTCCTACGGCCCCAGGTTTCCCGGGGGAACCAGTATCACCCATTTTTCCAGGTTCTCCTTGTGGGCCCTTCAGAGGGAGAAAAGAGGGGAAGGTCTCGGATATTCAAATACCAGAATCGACTCGAGAGAATCAGCTCCGTTATTTCGATACAGTACTCACCGGAGGGCCGATATCCCCAGGCGCTCCGTTCACACCGTTTGCTCCTGGCTCCCCTTTAGCCCCCGGTTTCCCAGCTTCGCCGGCGACGCCCGGGAAGCCGGGTGCTCCCGGGTTCCCTTTAGGTCCTTCTATCCCTGGAGGTCCCCGGGGTCCAGAAGGTCCAGGAATACCGGCTTTTCCTTCCTCTCCTTTCGGACCCGGCGGCCCTACCGGACCGATGGGACCGTCTTTTCCGGCCGTGCCTGCTGCTCCCGGTTTGCCGTCCTCGCCTTTCTGACCGCGTAAGCCACTCGGTCCCGTAGGACCTGCGATACCATCATTACCCTTCGGACCAGCAAGTCCAGGTTCGCCAGGCTGACCAGCGGACCCAGGCGGTCCTAGTTTTCCGTCGTCACCTTTGATGCCTTTCTCGCCGGTCAAGCCAGGGATACCCTGCTTCCCCGGAGCACCCGACGGACCGGGGGGACCGATCGGTCCTTCTTCACCCTGAAATTCAGAGTTTTTCTCGTCACGATCTCCTGCCAGTTCTAAGAATGATCAATTTCGGGAGCGTCTGATTTTCCTTACTTTCACTCCCCGGGCTCCATGACTTCCCGTTGGACCAGGTTCCCCAATAGCTCCCGGTGTGCCTGGCTCGCCGCGTAGTCCGATGGGACCTATCGGCCCAGTGGGACCCTACGGGAGAAGTTGGTTGGATACTCCAACGAGAGAGATACATTCCAGAGGTGAGTCATAGTTCTGAATTGCCTGCCAAACTCACCGAGTCGCCCTTGCTTCCTTTCGAGCCCTTCTGGCCAGCGGCACCGACATCTCCTTTATCGCCATCTTCTCCCGGTCCTCCACTCGGTCCCGGTGAGCCCGGTAAGCCCCTGGATCCAGGAAGTCCGTCGCGCCCAGCAGATCCGGGAACTCCGATATCCCCCTAGGTGTTCAATAGGTGAGAGTCTATTGCCTATTATTTATTTATGAGAGCCGGAGTCTGATATCTATTAGTAATATCTCAGGCACAGCGAGATCCGTGACAGGCGGAATCCCCCCAGGTGTTCAATAGGTGAGAGTCTATTGCCTATTATTTATTTATGAGAGCCGGAGCCTGATATCTATTACTAATAGATATCAGACTCCGGCTCTCAGGCACAGCGAAATCCGTGACAGGCGGAATCTGTAGGAATCCCCAGAAGAGTGATACGCCGAAACGAGCAGCGTTGAAGCTCAAGAATTGATGGCTAATTTTCTCGATGCCGCTTCCCGATCCTACGCTTTTTTGACATGAGGATCTTCCGAATTCTTGATCGCACGGCTCGATGGAACCCGCGGGAGATGACCGACGATACCGGGCCTTACCCAAATCTGATAAGCGTACCGGAGGCATTCGGGCGCTCCTCAATGTCGCTTCATACGCAGAAAGGGAGCAGACGCATCCTTACCTTGTCTCCTTTCGGCCCGGGTGTCCCTTGCGGACCTATGACGCCTTGGCGACCTCGCTCTCCGGGAGGTCCTGGTTCACCGGGAGCCCCCAACGCTCCCTTCTCTCCCTGTTTCTCGGAACGAGATGAAGAATATTTTATTTCCCAAAAGTGGTGCTTCTCATGGGAACCCTCCGCGAGCTATCCCTCGCAACAGAGAGATTATCGACGATTATTATCAGCGGGCGTCGAACTCTGACCTGAGGCCCAACAGCTCCCGTCAATCCGATTTCGCCTTTGCCTCCGGGATGACCCCGCGGCCCAGGAGCCCCGGTCTCGCCTGGCGGACCCGCCAGCCCAGGGGGCCCCATGACTCCCGGCTCGCCGGGATGACCGACGACTCCCTGGAGAATCGAGTCGTCCCGATTAGCAATAGAACATGATAGCTCATTGAAGTTCAGTGACGAGGAGCGCAGATTCAAAACTCACCGCTGGGCCGTCTTTCCCAGTTTCTCCAGGAGGACCAGTCTCACCAGGAACGCCGACCGGTCCGGGGGGTCCAATCTCGCCCGTTTTACCAATCTCGCCGTTCGGTCCTGGCAGGCCAACCGGACCTGGCGGACCGATCGGACCAGCGACGCCAGGCTCTCCGGCCGACCCGCGCTCTCCAGACGGTCCGACATGACCATCTTTGCCCGGATTCCCTGGTGTCCCTGGCACGCCGTTGAAGCCTCTCGGCCCTTCAGGACCTTGTTCCCCCCTTTCACCGGGCTGGCCCGGACTTCCCGGTTCTCCGACACTTCCCTTTTCTCCGGTGTGACCAGTTTTCCCCGGACGGCCTCGCAGACCGCGATTGCCCCTCGGCCCCATCGGACCCCTCTCACCCGGGACCCCTTGCAATCCGCGATCGCCTTTGAAACCTTTCGGGCCTGGAGGTCCTTGGAAACCTTTCTCCCCCTTAGGGCCATTAGCTCCCGGATACCCCGGGAAACCGGGTACACCCTGCTTCCCTTTTTCGCCTAGAAGACCGGGAGCTCCTCGTTCTCCCCGGACGCCATCGAAACCCTTCGGCCCCTCGAGTCCTTCGGCACCTTGAGCACCATCGAGACCTTGCGGACCGGTATCTCCTTTCGGACCGACGTCGCCCTTTTGACCTTCAGGCCCGATGATTCCCTGCAATAAGGAATCTCATGAGATTTTTCGGTCCATCAAGACTACCCACTCTCTGGATCGTGGCAGCTACCCCTAATATTGCTTGCAGATCTAGTAACCTTGTCTCCCTTGACTCCAGACGGTCCACGAACTCCTTGGTCGCCCTTGTAGCCTCTTTGCCCTGGGAAGCCCACCGGTCCCTGGGGACCGATGAAGCCCACGTCTCCCTTGATACCCGGTGAGCCCGGACTCCCGCTTGAACCCTAGAGCGAGAAAACCGACTCACAACAACATCATGACGATCTTCCACCACCATTGAAATCGAGCGCGAATCCGCGTTCGAATCTGACGGTGAGCGACGAAACGGTCACTGGCAGAACCGACTAACCGGCAAACCTTCAGCCCCTGGCAACCCCGGAAGTCCGGGTTTCCCTCGCGGTCCTGGGGATCCGATCGGACCCGGGATCCCGGGCGAGCCTTGGGGTCCCATCGGGCCCGACTGTCCTACGTGACCGGGTTGACCGGGAGCACCAGGAGGACCCTGAAGATAGGGATGAATTCCCCCGAGGAGTAATTTCAATCGAATCTCTGTAGTATCACGAGTTACCATACTGTCGACGGGGCTCGAAATTTCGGTAGCTTTCACCACTCATCCTCGCGGAAAGTGGAGCTTCTCAGGAACCTACCTCATTGCCTTTTGATCCCATAGGTCCTTCGGAACCAGGGATTCCGGGGGGTCCTGGGGGACCTGAATGACCTCGCTGACCGGGGAAGCCTCGCTGTCCCATCTCACCCGTGAGACCCGGTGATCCGGAGGGTCCTGGCTGGAATATCAGATCCATTTCGACTTTAAGGCTCTCAGAGCCGGAATTTTCCATTCTCCCATACGACGATTCTCACCTCGCCCTTCGGGCCGTCAGATCCCATGAGACCGGCTTCACCTGGATTCCCTTGGTATCCCCGATCTCCTTTATCGCCCGGTAAACCGGGATGACCGGGATGTCCTTTAAAATTGCTCCGGTGAGTGACTCTCGAGAGTTCGAGTCGCGTTCTGCACCGGCTGATTTACATTTTCTCGATCGAGCTTCCCCTGGATCTAACCTTGCTCTCCTTTCTGGCCCATCGGGCCCGTGGGACCTCTTTTGCCTTCTTTGCCGCTCTGACCCCGCCGACCCATTTTTCCGGGGCTGCCGGGATGCCCTCGAGGTCCCCGAGCGCCTTCGACGCCGGTTTCTCCGATGTCTCCCTTGTCTCCGGGAGGTCCAGGTGGACCGACAGGACCTGGTAGGCCTGTGAGCCCCCGAGCTCCCGAGGTGCCTTTCATCGCTGCCTGTTTCACAAGGTTGCGAATATTTCGAGCTTTAGGAATAACGCTCAAGATTACCGAGATATTTCTCATATCTCCAATATGCGGTAAAGGTTTCATCAGCACATCAGAGTACCATGTGTTGACTCAGCATCTGTCTCAAGTAGTCCGTGTTGTCGGGGCCCTTGATGTTCGTATCTGGTCCTTTGACTTGTCCAAGACCTGTTCGCTGATACTGCAGAGGTGGAACGGCTGCTCAGCAAAAAACAAAAAATAATGGCATTGCATCTGGTCAGCGCGGAAGGTGATCCACGAGAGAAGATACGACTTACTGGTATGACGAAGATGTGACCGGGAGGACCGGTTATGCCCTCGGTTCCAGGGATACCGTCTTTCCCAGGATCTCCTTTCTCTCCCTTAGGCCCCGCGGGACCTTGAAGACCCTGGAATCCTTGGGGACCTTGCGGACCCTGGACCTGCAGGGGAGACTCGGTAAATTCCACTTGATTAGCGACAGAATCGGATTCTATCGAAGTTGGGGTTTCCACGAGCAGGGACCTGGTAGTAGGCGAAGCTGCCGGGTGCTTGGCGACTTCTCTCTGTCGTGGTCGACTCCGTCGTATTCCATGTGGATGGGGGAGTCGTTGACGGAGGACTTGACTCCTAGGAGGGAGAAGAGCAGTCGATGCAATTAGCGCTTGAAACCGCCCCGACGGAGAAACAAAGCGTCTAGCAACTTACGCGTGGATACAGCGGAGGTATTGGCAGTCTGCAACTCGGCATGAAGAGGGAGCACATCTCATACGCCGCCTCGGGCGTCGGCGAGAAAACCAATTGCTGAATGTCACCCTTATACGAGTTCTGCAACTCTAAGGAGTCGAAAAACAAATGGAATCGAGTTCAGTGAGACAATGCGTCAATGGTGGGATACTGATCCCGATTTCGGGCGACGCTCACCGTTGGCACCCCGGGCGACGGTGATTAAGGCGTTGATGGGCTCTGCTTTTCGTGGCCGGAGCAAAGGCGACGTGAATTGCTCGTCACAATCCCGAATCAGAACGACGCTATCCCCTTTTACGCTGAGAGCGACCCGATGCCAGCTGGAATCCCACACAGTTTTTTACAGGAGCGCACTCAGAGGAGTGTAGAGCGACGTCCATCAGACGAAGAATAAAGACCCGTCGCGTTCAGGAAAAATCTCTTCGAAGATTCAAGGACCGAGGTAGCCCCATTCTCGGGGGATGGCGGTATCCTATCGAATCGCCTCTCCTAACCAGAACTGAGTACGTTCCTGAACGCGACCCGTGCCGGTGTTTGCGGGAAGGGGGCGGGGCGCCTCATTTCCTCGGAGGAACTTTCCTAGGTACGCCGGTAAACGAACTTGGGCATTTTCGCTGATGACTCACAGCGCCTGCCTTACCTGCCGTCGTTGAGAACGCAATTGTCGAAACGAGCAACAGAAGTGGAATTGTTCGGACCTCTTGCGACGAAACTGGCAGAGTAATCCGAAATACTGAACGAAACCCTCTGGTCGAGCCCATCATCGAAGATGCTGAAGAGAACTCCGGAAGCGCCCTGGAGCGGAATGCAACTCGGTGACCTTACGTGCTCTATCCGTCGAGATCGCGATCTCATCCGTCGAATCTGGCGCTAACTCACTTTTTCGGGTCTGAGCGTCATCAAAATGGAAAAATCGTTCAGTAGCATCAGGGGCCAATTCTGCGCGGGACCGATCAATTGGGCACTCGTTATTGTGTAGGCCGTATCGGGCCCCACATACATAGCGGTCCCATTTTCGATAAAAGCGGGGCGAGCTTCACAGATACCGGAACAGACCGACACCCCCGCTCGAGGCTGGTACAGGTCCACAATATCTAAGAGGTCTATGGTTCCTGAAAGGCATTCCGCGGATTTAGGGGAGCGAAGATTACCGTCCGGTCCCAGATGAGGTTTCGGAACCTCGAATAATTCCATTGCACGGTGGAAGTTCGGAATCAGATGATTCGAGCACACGATGAACGATGCAATCATTTTGATGGAGCTGAACTCGCAGGACCCCAACTACAATTTATTATCCACGCGCTCCATCGAGCCCCTCATTCCGATCGTCCGAATGAGGGGGACGACATCATGACCGTGAGCTCAGGCGGGTTGCGAGTGGCTCGCGTTTTTCGTACCTTCAGGTATCGCTGTGAGTTGAGCCTCGAGGGGTTTGACTTGAGTGAGAAAAACAGAGAGAACGGTACAAAGGAAGAACGGAGGCCGAGATGCTCGCAGAAGCCAGCCTCGGAGCCCGAAGGTCCGGCGTTTGGAGTCGAGCATCTCGAGAAGCCCGAGGACGGACCTCTCTAGCGCTTCCCCAATCCGCCGGATGAACGTAACACAGCAATCTCACACGACACTTTGACTCTCACGGAACAAGTAAATCTTCCCAGTTCTTGTCGTAGCCACACATACAAAGAGAGGGGAACCATTACCGGTGGGAGGAATCGTGAGACATCCGTGGGCGAAAGCGGCGTTTTCCGCAGAGGGTGCATGTCTTTCCATTGGTGTTTCCTCCGCTACAACCGTAAATTCATCACAGAGCATCCCGAGTCTCCTCGATCGGAGCCGTAGGATCAGGCTCAGTCGAGATTCCAATGACGTCGTCTGTGCATACGAGGATCCAGTCCCCAATCTCCCGTATGCGGACATGCCTCCCGGTGCCGTCGTGCGGACATTCGGGCATTGTACTCAGCTACTGCTCATCTCAGGGATCTTAAACTATCCGCCACCCGCGGCTGTCCGATTCCCGCCGCACTCTCAGAGGAGCGTTTCTTTGCCTTGCCTCCAGTGGAAATCTGGATGTCATTATGGTTTTCGTCGGAGCGGACAACCTCGCAACGCGCATCCTCTCCAATCGTCTTGAGCTCTCTTTTTTCAGATCTGGTTCACGCAAGATCAGTCAAGAGACTCGCGGAATCGTGCAGCGTGTGCGGATCTACATCAGATAGATCTACATCATCCATACTTTTATAGCACTGTCCAATTCCTGTCAAACAGTGCACACAACACGGGATACAAATTGATTCTGAGGAAACACAACATATCGTCAGATAGTACACAGTACAACAGCATTTCATGCGTCAGCTTTTTTTTCGAGCCGCCCGTGCTGACGATTTCCGGGTAGTCCGGAGATATCTTCTCCAGCTACGGTCCCGTCAAAACACGCCTCGCCATCATCACGAGCAGGTTGTTGTCTGTGCCGCGGAATACCGAAGAGGTTCGGGAAAAGTTAGGACATAATTCCGCATCAACCATCGGAGCGAGAGAGCTCAATCTGATAATCATTTGAAGCTGACGTCCGCTGCCAAAGCTTTGAGCTCGCGTGGAGAAGATAGGTATGCACCCTCAAAGCACGGCGCGGCTCACGAGCCCTGCAAGATTCAGCCCTCGAGCTGATGTCGCCGAAACTTCCTCGGGCTCTGAATCGAGCCAGTGACTGTGAATAGCTGAGAGTCGTCTGTCACGGACCGAGTATGAACGTGCGTGGGCAATGCTTGGAGTGGGATCTACGCCATGGTGATAATATGGAAAACTATCGGGAGACCATCGAGAACTCTGTAGCAGGCACAAGTTCCAAGACAGGTGTTAGTTTTCTACTCAGATCTAACAGAAAATACAGTGAGAGGTTCTTCGTCGTTTTAATATAAACTTTACATCCAAATTGATTCTCTCATTCAGCACGGGTGTAGAAAAAGACGTATCTCCGACCGTTTTCCCGCAAAGCAATCTTTTCGTGCACTTCATATTTCTATCATTGGTCTCCGATATGGGAACTGAAGAATGTGGAAGCTCTCCTCAGCTTCCACAGAGACAGCTGAGAAGATGGATATTTATTCCGGATCATGGGGTCATATTCAAAATGAATGCGACACTCATATTCCGGTCACCTATTAAGAGAGTTTCACGGGAGAACGATCAACTCAATTCGTTGAGAAGCTCTTCATTTTTTCGATTTCTTCTTGCCGCTATCTTTCTTCGGTGCTTTCACTTCCTCGGCGGAATCATCATCCTTCTTAGACTTCTTGGAAGCCTGAAATGATTTGGGAAGAGGCGTTGGACTGAATGAGAAGATATGCGGTACATGATCAATAGTGAAGAGAAGAATCAGGGTTATACATCGGGTTGGGGCATATCGGGTTATTCTTGCACACGTACCTTCTTCCTGGGCTTCTCATCTTCATCATCGTCATCGTCGATGGCTGCTACGGCTGCTTGCTTTTCCACGTAGTCTTTCAGAGCTTCCGACAGGATCTGTGAGATCGAAATTCGAGGGACAGCATAAGTCAGGGTCGGAGAGACAGCGACGCCGTCGGCGGGAACATCAAATTCAACTCTCAGATGTGGTTCTTTCGACCGACGCGACGCTCCCTCGCAGTCTGAGATTTGCTGAGCATAATGAGCGCTTCACGGCGCTGATTGACTCGGTACCAGAACGGCGCGCTCTGAACGAAGGCTACGCTGCTGGTCCGCGAGAGCGAGCAATGTGACACGGCGAGTCTTTGTCTCGTTTGCGGAGTTGAAATTTTTCATGATGCCAGAGATCTCTGTCATTTCACAGGTGCCAGCCACTTACTTTCTCACAGTCTTTCAGCGAACTCACGGCGGGAACGGCGTAATGGATCTTGCGAGAGCTGCCAGATCGTCCAGCACCCCCCGTTCTGTCTGCAATAGGTAAAGACACATATTTTCATGCATTGTCGAGGGTCCGCGCTCCGGCAGAGCAGCGCGGCAAATCCACCCCAGATTCGGATAGACCTACGGATAATCCACGAGAGATACACTATTTATACTTACAGACGGTGGTCTCTCCGATTTCTGATTCATCAATCATGAATTCTGCAAGCCAAGGAACACCGTGAGGTCTTTGAGCATATCTCGGACACTTCAATTGCTACGGGAAGCTCTCCGACGATTCATTCGTAGGCTCGATAATTCCGCGTCTGCATCGAGGGTCCATTATACAGTTTCGGTCATAGTCGACATCTCATTGAACTGGACGCTCATTTAGATTCGAAGCGCTCCGAAACATGCAGGGAAAACGTTTAGGGTATTTCACCTGGTGCTGCAGCTCAACCAGAGACCTCGATCTATTTCTAGACGACTCCGGTGAGCAGCGGTGCAAAACTCCATTGTGAGATCTGGCCTTATTAAACAACGGCAATTCTCATCAATTTAGGTTTTCTGTTATCTCCAGGCATGAACATGAGTCCGCGATGGAAATGCCACCTCGGACGGACCTCCCTGACGGAGCATCACGGAACCCTCTGTACAGCTGCCCACAGCACGGACGACCGCGGGTGAATACCGCACCGCAGAGCCATAGGTGTCAAGTGTCATGCTCTAAGTGTCGAGAAATGCTTTCGATCTTCCCACGAACGTCGAAATCGAAGCCGGTGTCGGAGAAGTTCTCAAACCCTTCGGTCAAGGTCAGGAAGTAATCAAAGCAAGATTCTCCCGCACGTGAAGGCTTAGCAGTAGATACATATGTACAACGCTCCGGAATGTGGCCCGCTCCGAAGTCTCCTGCCGCTCTTCCAGCGGCACGCGATTGATGACCGCATCGCACCCTTTCGGCATAGATCGGATCAATTAGAGTTCTCCGACGTCCCCTCAGAAGATGCGCCTATTCCGCTAATCTCGGGATGTAGTGGCTCCAGAGAACAAGAGAGCATTTGTAGAGACTGGGCTTGTACTTACCGTTGATCCATACCGCAGAGATCGCAGCAAGCACAGCGACCAGTATGAAGATCCCCGAAGCGGGAACAGATCCCTGCTGCGCGTTCTTGTCGGCATGAACGGCCACCAATGATGAACGGCGTTTACCCATGATGTGAAGGTTTTTTGTCAGGGAGATCTAACGAGCAACAGATCGATAAACCGACGAATTTGTTTCTAATTAGATTCCTAAGAGAGCTGGACGAACTAGCAGCTAGCGCTCGGCGCTCTACTGATGAAGCGGCAAAGCTGCGACACTGACTGGCTAAGATGCCTGAGGCAAGGCCGACCGAGAGGTCGAGTGCTTCGGGCCCATAGAGGGAGAGTGCAGTCTGAATAAACCAGCAGCGGCGTCGACGACGGCGGCGGTTAGAAGCAGCCTCAGAGTCACAGACTCGAGTCCCGATAGGTGAGCACTCGAGACAGACCCCAGCCAACCTGGCAGCGAGCTTACCGAAGAAATAGCAGCAATGGCTGTCGCTTCGGAGGGAAGCTACCAAGTGGAAGGTCAGAGCCCGCTCATCTTGCACAACCGGGGTAGTGTTATAAGAATAAGTATCAAGTGCCTAGGCAGAAACAAACACAACGAATTTCGCGAGCGCAGATACGACGAAACTCCGCAGAGCCGCCTCTGGACAGAAGTTCTCCGGTGGCTTACCCTCCGATTGACTCTCGAGGATCCAACTTTACTCAAAGTAGTACTCGAGAAACCCAATTATGACGGTCGAGAATATTATTGAATGAGTCAATAAGGAAGAGAATTCTTCCAGAAACACTGACTAGATCGAGTGGCAGTGTCAGACTACTTACGCGAAGGCTACGTGTATCTTCCCCCCCGGGTTGGCTGGAGCTTTGTCTTGTCTTCAGACTTTGGGGGAACACAAGCATGTCTCGAGGCCGGACATGTCCCCGAGGGCTGCTCATCCCACCCAAGTAGGAAGATGTCTTCCCTACGGAGCTTGGTATTGTCCTGTTTCGCCAGGAATGCCGTGCGAAGCTCTCTAGGATTTCATTATCAAACCCGTCGTATGGAGCCTCCTCACGTGTGGGGCACCGATTTCCTCCCGGAAGAACGTTTCAATCTCCCATCCTCCGAATAGTACACATCGCTATGTCTGGTCCGAGCTACGAGAGGCATCGCGAAATCCATCTGGAAAAAGTTTTCGATGTGGGGGTTTCAGAGCTTATCGGCTTTCTGGAGGCCATCCAACGCGTTCCCCCGCCCCCCATAACCTGTTCGGCTCCCGGTCACCTCACTGATATGGCAAAGTCTTACATGCCGAGTCGCATGTCGCAATCGTCATGCGAGTTGGGACCATCTTCGTTGGAGAATACCGTGAAATCCCGCAATAAAAGACCCGTATAGAAAAGACACTCGGTCATCAAGTACCGATTGCTCAGTCCCAGCCGAGCTTATATGATCTCTCATCTCGACACACTCGGTTATAACGGACCTATCCTCGCGCGGCAGAAACTTCGCCGGACAAGAGATTGGATCATTGCCGAAATCACTCATGCATAACCCTTCTGATAGTCGTTGTAGTCGCAGGAGCTTTTGCGGCCCTCTTCCGACTCACTCCGGGCCTCTCGGAGCCCATGTTCGAATATAATAGATCTCGGATATAAGGGACCGTTCTGTGCGATCTTCCAGATCGAGCCGAGTTCCTGCTGTATATCTTAGTTCTTTTAATATCGTGTGAAGATTGTCGGCGATTGGGATAGCGTATGTGAGTAGCGCCTTCGAGCAGCTTCCTCAGCGCCGATAAGTACCCAGCAGCGTACCGAGGGGGCAAGGCGGCAGGCATCAAGGCTCCGACAGCATCAGAATGCCCGACGGGAGTGCCAGAGATCCTACTTTTCCCTCGAATCCAGTCTGATGGAATGAAAGCTCATCTTGGCTTCCATCGATATACAGGACTAGAAAGGATCGATCCAGGAAGTGTTGGAAAAATCGAGGTTTCGGCTCGGGATTTGAGGAGTACGCTGTGGGTACTTGTCGCACTTTTGTTTTGAAACTATGCTCCAATCGGAACGTACAGGATTTTCCAGCACTACCATGTCTATCCTCGGCCTAGTCTAGCCGATAGAATGACCAGTGAGTGGATGATTCACCCTCTGGATGAGTCTCAGGGAAGAAGGAGTAATGAGGATAATCTTCTGAAGATCGAATGAATCATTGAATTCCTGAATCATTGAAGTTTAAGCCTCCTGCTTGACTGAAAGGCCTTGCCTCTCACGGCGGGAGCAGGATGTGAAAAAAGACCTGTCCTGACTCCGCGTTCACGAACTTGATTAAGCCAATAAACAAGAACAAGAAAATTGACCCATGCTAAGCAATCGTCTATCAGTGTGGCTCAGCTCCTCGATGAGCTATCCAGATAATTGTCGGACACCAGGAAAGAAAATATTCCGACCCTTAGCGGTCTCGACTCTCGGCGCTCGACAGTAATGAATTTGAGTTCTTTTCACGCATCCTCTCCCGTAAACTCTCCCCTTCGAAGCGATTTTCCGTTGAAGCCGTTTGGAGGCATCAATTCACTCGGGAAACATTAAAGAGCAGCCCATTGCCCCGTGCAAGTCCAGACGACCTTGGGGAACCGTCCCCCTTATCGTATCCCCTCGCAGAGGTGAATCGGCCTCACCCTGCTGAATGCACGGAGTTCACGAGAATTCTTTTCCCACTCGCAATAAGTTTTTCTTCGATGTACCGAAAGCATATGAATGAGCAGGCGAAGTTTCTGGAGAAGGCTGCTCTTCGGTCTGCGTAGCGGGCTCCCGCCAACGCGTACAAGGCCTTAAGAATTCCGCATCCCGAAAAAGGAACGTACCATCTTACAGAAAAGCTGGATGTGTCAGCGGCTCCGGACTTAGCTCCGCTCCATTAGTGCATAGTCGATCGATTTCTGTTGGGGCGACATTCGTGCTCTTCGTAAGTCTCAAATCTCAGGTGTCGGCGTCTCTCGTGAGTATTTGGTGTACTTTTATTTGCCGCAGACCATCGAATAAACCTTGGAGACCCCAATCCAAACGATTCAGAGGAGAACTGGGAATTTCCAAGGTTTCCTTCAGAATGTCGGCAAGTTATCGGCAAACGACTGTGGTCACAACCACGTCGACCTCCCCCGGAGGGGTTATCACTGTTAATCGGAGCTTTATCTCTTCAATCAGTGGGATACTGAGCTGTCTGCAATTGGTGAGTGGATTGAAGATCGAGAGTTCCCAGGAGGGAGGCATTCGATTGTCGGGACTGACTTAGTCTGGGAACTTAAACTTTCCAAGAAGCAATCACGAACGTCATATTTTTATCTCAGGCGTTCGCTCTGATCATCTTCATCATGACAGTTCAAACCAGAGACCGTCCTTACGTCCCCGCCTATAATATCGGACTCTATTTCGTCAACCTGACTTCGTTCACATACTTGATCGTGTTCACTCTGATCCTCCTCGCTGCAGTACTATCCATAACGGGGACCATCTTGCCGACAACGTTTTTCGTGAGTTGATCGATTGTGGAACACTAACATATATGCCGGTATTATTCGGTTTTGGGTTCATTTCATCATACACTCAGTGGCGGTCAAATTGTCATAATAGAGACACCCTGAACGGTTTATGGACCTCGGGTGGCTGTTATTCTGACAGCCGCAGTGCATCTTTAGCTTGGCTCGAATAATCGATTTTACACCGGCAGTATTTCGTTCTCCATTGCGCGGCTTTCTCGATGTACTCCCTTGGAGGCATCGCCATGCTGATCAAAGGCTACAACGAATCGGTTCTCGTCGGAGCAGCTGTGAGTGTCAGGTCGGAATATTTTTTTATCAGCTCTCGGGGCCCCCTTTCTGAATGCCTTTCATTCGAAGCAAATTCGTTTTCAGGCTCTTTGTCTTGTTGTGGGCCTGTGTCACGTCCTACACGCGATGTTGATACAGCGAGGGAGGGCCTGATGTTGCGACCAATTTCTACCACCACCACCTATGGGGGGAAGTTTCACCTCATGAAGTCGTTATAATTTCTTATTATAATTGTTATAATTTCGTTGAAATATTTGGAGCGGATAAATCATTAATGCTTCCAAGCCGGCGTTCGTTCAAGATTTAGGAAGAGGACGGGTACTAGAGGTACCTCGCTCCGATGAGATACTCTGAAGTCGAGGTGGGGTTCATGAAGCAAGACAAGCAGGCTTCTATAATGCGGATAGAATTTATTCTCTCGGCTACCCTCAGTCCAAGAGCATCCAATCACACAATGATGGGTCCGAGGCTACTGATCGAATTGAGTGAGCCAGACCTTCACAAATGAAACATCTCGATGGCTCTAGGTGCCACGATCTCAACTGAAACAAATCCGGAACGATCCCAATAACGACATATCCTTACAGTGGAGAACCACTGAGCAGCCGATAGTTTTCCACCGATGAGGTCTGAGCTGCAAGCTGCATGAAATTGGCACCGATTGTGTGTTTCGCGAACTTGAGTTCTCGAAGTACATTGTATGGTCATGGAATTATTTGCTATACTCGAGCTTGTTCTCTCGGCTCTCCTCCGTTCGAGCGCGACGGGGGGGGGTTTGAACGTTTTTCAGAAAATTCATTCAGTTTGCTCATTGTACAAGGGTACGCTTCCTCACACCGCGCTACACTTACAGATGGGCTCCGGCTATCTATATACCCAGTTAACTGGGACCCACTGCTCTTCGACTGGAAGACGATCGATTATTTCACGCAAGCGATGGATGGTTTCTTCGATGTCCGAGTTGATGATTGTCAAATCGAACCACCTCCCGAAACTCTGCGCAAGCTGAGTCGACTCGCGATTCAGACGCTCCAAACTACCATCAAGCTGAAAGTAGAGGAGCCATCCTTCATTGATCGTAATCAGTGCCTAGCTATACAGAAAAGCAATCGATCGCCAGAGAAGGCGGTGTTGAATGTCTAGAGGTGGGAGAGATGAACGTACATCTGGCACAGCTTCGATCGGTGGAGCCGCGATGAAAACGACGAAGGGCGTAAATTCCGCGCATCGCAACATTTTCAGCGCTTGCGGCTCAACATCCAGTATCGCGATCTTCCCGCTATTGATTATGCTGGAATAGATTATTGGAGAGGTTCTAGACGGAGTCATCGGTGGATAATAATACGTAGATTCGTAGAACTCGGAAGTCTCCTAAAGAATTTTCTACCTTTTGATCGTTTCTAGCTTCGTTCCATACATGGCGCCTTCATGACTCCCGTATTCGAGGTATTGATTGGTTGCTATGTCCCGCAGCATCTCGTCTTGATCAACAAAAAAGTAGTGATGACCTTTTTCTTCACCACGTCTCTGGGCGCGAGTGGTATCTGCGAGAGAGGTAGACGCATGAAATCGAAAAGGTGCCTCGGGGTACATTAGCGGAAGCCTTTTTGCATATTTCAGAATCTCCCGGGAGATTGAACTCACGTGGAATCGGGTAGGCATATTTGTCAGGGTTTCCTTCGATTAGCGTGTTCTTGATGTGTCTTCGTCCTACTCCATGAGCTCCCAGAAGAACAAGAGTATTGCGTTGGAAACCAGGAACCTTCATGACTTCTTCATAGCAAGTCATATCCATCTCATCAGCGAGAGCGCGCTGCGAACAAAGACGAAACCATGAAGGCATCTATCGGGCTCCCTATATCAAGAGACCAGCTGTATCTTCGCAACGACTCGAGGCGTCTTACTTTGCTCAAGTGTTTCTCCTTGTCTCTCTTTTTCTTCCTGAAGATTGAGCAATTCATGGACTCGTGATGCGAACGATTTTTAGAGTTTTCCAAAGCTAGTTGTGTGAGTCTCCATTCTTGAAGTTGCGGAGAAGGCACGAGTCCAGATGGGCCATCGGGGGAAAACTTGCGAACTTGCCACCAGTTTGGATCATCTTTATTTATAACCTGAAAATTGAAAAAGCGAGCATTTAATTTTTCTGACGGGCGACAAGCGGCTGCTCTTATCTCGGCCTGCATATCATTCGATGTTGAGCAGACGCAGCACTTGTCTGGCCCTCCTAGAAGCGGGTTCAGCCGCAGCCGACCCGAAATCCTTAGTTTGCATACTCACCAAAAGGATCTGACCAATCCTAAAAGGAATCCCTGCTTGAGTGCAAGGAATCAGTTCGTCTTCCATCGGCTCGTAGTTGAACATACATTTTAAATACACCTGTGGAATCAAGGAAAATTCGACATGAATGTTAGGGCTTCCTATCCCAATCCAAGTCTCGACGACGGAAGAGTTGGGTACTCACAGTGGCCGGGGCCGTACCGTGGCTGAGATCTCGTGACTGTAATCGAAAATTCGTTTTGAAAAAAGAACAAACATTTAAGAACGGCTTTGGGTAGCGCTCCACGTTTCGCGTTCAGCGAGGGCAGCACTCACATTAGATTGACCGGAAAGAGGTGGGACACTTCGGTAAGTTGGCACAATTTTGAATGTTACATTGCCCCGTGCATCTCGCTGGATATGGATAAGCCAATGGTTAGGGCTTGGAGCATTCGTCAGTCCTTGAGCTCTGATCGTTGTTTAGTATCAGCGAACTTCAAACGGTTACATCGAGTCCTTGGCGGGGATGTTCAACTCACCAGCAGCCGTTGAAGGCTATCGATGGTCTGGTTAGCGACGCTGACTCCACTGATTTCCAATATTTCATCGCCGACATGCAGGGTAGCTGGAAGGTCATGTGGTTCATTCATTCAAATGGTTTCTGGACACCTGTAGGACTCTGGAATTCCCGTCGAGGAGATCGTTTGTCTCACCTTGTTTGTGGATCATTCCCCCGTGAATGATTCTGGCCACGAGACAGCGTCCTTCGTCGTCTACTTTCAGTGTGATTCCCTATGGATATTAAGGCGTCGACCGGAGTCAGATAAGGTCGATCCTTATCCGAGACTCATGCTCGATCCGCATTCTATGGTACTAACCATTGGCTCGTCGGTGTTTTTTTGGAACTGAACCAATCTGATGCGGGTGATATTATCTGACTCTGAAAGATTCGTTCGCTCCGGGGATTTCGAGTCTAGATCCTGGAAACCCCTCACTTGACCACCGTAACCCTCGAAGGCCATTCCATTACACAATCTGCTGTGGCTGTTCGCATTGGTCGGCATACTCAAATCCAGGAACGCGGACTGGGGATATGCATCCGCTTCGGCTGCGTTCTCGCGGAAGATCTCATAGGCCACCACGTCGTGAGCTTGCAGCAACGACTGAAAATTGAAAACGATCTCGAATTTTGGCCAATCCAGTTGGACCGTGTCCCCTCGGGAGCTGGGGACCACCGCTGATTTTCATATGAATCCAGGGAGCTCCAACTCATCGAGATGTCTGAGATTTTCCTCTTCAATCAGTGAATTAGATCCTATCAAGGTGAACCATCAGCTCCTATCTTACGTGTGGACCGTCAATGTTCCAATTTATTTCCGGGAAGCGTGAAGGCTCAGGGAAGAAAGGGAATGAACTCACCCGCAGGTGCGGCCTCGACAGGATCGCATGGAGCTCCTCCATCTCCGCTGTGAGCTCGGTGGAGCCGTCTTCGATCCAATCGACGATCTGTGCGAACAGAGGAGAAGTTTCATTAATCGAGAGCTCAATGAATCCCTCACCCTCCTTTTCCGCGCTCGGCTCCTATGATCACGATTTGGGGCGATACTCACCTCTTGAGCAATCAACGCAGTGTCCTCATCTGGCAGATCTGTCGGTGGTAACAATTTTTGCTGCTGGATTTTGTCATACAGCTGGAACCAGAAGAAAGCGCTTTTCATGAATCGTGAGTTCGGACTGCACGCTCGGCTGTGTGGCCTGCTCGGAGGAGGGGTTCGCCACGAGCTCATTTGGCCATGGAGTATCTTAGAGCCTCATCCTCCGGGTTCTGCGATATCCTAGCGATCTCGGATCTCGTTCGATCGATTCACTTTGCTCCGGATCGGAAATGCACCAACAAGTGTTCCTGCTCGGCTGACCGCGCTCACAGCTCGGGAATGATTGATAGCGCGCCTTCCGGAGCTCAGCTGTCAGAGGAGCATTGATTGTATGCCCGACTATTCGCTCTGCTGGCACCGACGCTTTCACCGCTACTTCCGGGCTTAGCTTCCATCGTTCGAGTTCTCGAAACTCAGCTCAATCACCCACGCATTCATCGTGCACAATACACAATCACAGCTTATTTTGTGCTGCGTCACTATCTACAGCGACCTTGTTTGACCTTGAGCGCAAAGTCGAGAGCCTGGATGCTCATTCAGAATCATCTCCTCAACGACATATGCGGAGAAGCGAGGAGACCTGCTCCGTCTGATCATGACTAAAATGGAAAACTGTCAAGAGACATAATATTGGCTGCTGGGTGCGTGTTGCTTTCAAGATGAGGGTTGTGCTGAGCAAAAGGAACGATGTCTCTCCCTCTTTGCCTCCCTCCCTTCCCAGAGGAAAGGAGAGACCTTCATCGGCCCTCGCCATATTCCCCGTCGCTTCCACTTGAGGCAGCGTGAGAGCTCTTCCCTCCCAATCGCAACGTCTGTATAGCGAGACTCTCCCAATCGGATTTATCGCTGGCGAGAGGCAGAGTGATCATCCCGATGAGCTGTCGTGCTCCGAAAGCTTTAAACCGAGGGGGCTTCTGCCATGCCCGGAAAGGGGACGGTATTCAACTTTCAGATCGAACGTTCTCGAGATTCGAGGAGAAGACGCGGTGACCCGAGACCCTCGAGAGCATAACACGGCACCCACGCCTCAGACGTCTGAATGTAGTCGATCAATCGAGGCGCCTTCATTCGATCCGCTCCCGTGAAACCAGACCGACGAGAAGTTGTATTGGCCGAAGATCAAGCCGATGATGTTGCGCTCCCGAAAGAATAACGCGAAAGACGCTACGGGTGCGCAGAGTTTGACTACCATATCCGTTCGGAGTACGGAGGCCCATCGCGGGGCAAGCTCGGAGCTGATTGATGCGCCAGCCAAGCTTCTCCTCGGACTTTCCGTCGAGTATTCTAAACAATAGCTGAATAAAAGCTAGAGTCGAGCTCTCGAATGACAGGTCGTCTACTCCACATCCTTGGGGTCGAGGTAATCCTTTCGGAACGCCGACTTAGCTACGTACCGAAATCGATGATGGAAGTCTTTGAGGCGAAAGAAGTGATTTGGCGGATCTGCCATTGTACCAAGTCCCTTCGTCCAGGGAGCTACGTCGCTTCATGAACTGATCACCTCCAAAGTCATTCCTCACATTCCGGAAAAATCCGTACACGAACAGCATGGTGATTCGGCGTCGCGTAAGGATGGAACGAACCGCGGGAGAATTCAACTATCCAGATCATCGAAGGCTATGGCGAGCCGTCTACCACACTCGTAGTACCACGGTGCTCAGGAACCCCAAATAAGGTGAGAGCGGACGTTTCCTTGGAAACCGTGGTGCTCCGAGCGCGTATCTGGGGGTCACCATCAGTGTTCTATGATGTCAAACAAATCGAGTGAGCTATTCTCTGCCCATCGAGCTTGGCTCCAAGTCTTGGCTCAGAGCGATAGACTTCTGAGCCTAGCCATCACATTCGAGGGAAGTTCCCCGGATCGATGCCGCTCATTTGCCCAACGGATCCGAATGAGCCGAAAAATTGAGGTCTACTAGCAGAGTGATCCTCGAGGGGACTCCGAGCGACCGCGAGCTCTGATCTCACTCAGGTCTTCTTGGCGGCTTGTAAGCATCAAAAACACGTATGGAAGCTCGGAAACCTCGCAGGCTGGCGCCGCGTAGAGTGCGCTCACTCGTCGACAGGAACATATCATCTCCTACAGCTATAGTGGATATCGTCGGATAAACGACCGGGCTCGGGGGTGGAAACAGTGGAAAGCTTCACCTGTAGCGTGGAGATCAGTCGCTGGTCCGTCAAAAGGTTGTCCATCATTATGGATTCATAGGATGAATCCTTAAGGCAATCGAGATCGTCCAGCGAGTCTAAAATCACCGAGACAGCATCTGGAGAATAAAATGAGCAGTTCAGGCTCCGAATACGATCGGCAGTTTGATCGTGGTTCCGGGTGCGAGTTGGGTTGAAGGGGAATTCGTACCAATTTTGGCGGTATCTTCCCTACGCAGCTTTTCCGCTCGCTCTTCGCTTATCGTGCCTCCTAGTCTGAAGTCTCTTGTATCGTTCCATCTGGTCGAATTGACAGCTGCCATAACGTTCTCTGGTAGGAGTATATCAAGGTTAGAGTATTCGGCGAGGCGGGAGCGAAAACCTGGAATCCGACATCCGGAACCTTCCGAGGGCGAAAATCGCCTAGCCGATTCCACAGCCTGCATCACGAAGAGAATCCTGTACGGATGCTGGAGTTTTTTTTCGAGCAGTGAATGACAAAACCTACTTTTCGTCCGTCTCTGAGCATTGAGATGCCGGAGTTGACCCACCGTCGACCTAAGGTACTCGTCTGCAGCGCAGGAAACTCTTTGCTTCAGCCAGGGATGCTCGAGCAGTTGTCCTGCTGAATGCCTGCACGGAGTTGAGCCTTATTGGTAAGAAAACTTGCGACGGACCAAATGAGAGAGTTACATAACATATATCCGATGGAATGTCGCCTGAGGCACAAACCTGTCGACCGCGTCGTTGACCAACATGAGCGAAAGGAAATCTTTCGCTGAGCGAGTAATTCCGTCCCAAATCGGGTCGCTCATCTGGAAGTGAGACGTCGATCTAGCTCTGCGGGACCTTCATCTTCACGGTCGATTCGAAGAGAAACGAAGCTCACACACCTCATATTTTGTTCGGCAGATCAGTTCTTCCAATCTAGCGCCGCTCCCGATGAAAGGTAGACTCCCGCGTAACAATGTGTACAAGAGAACACCACAAGACCAGATATCGGCGCTTCTGCCGTAGATGAAGCCTCGGATGATCTCCGGAGCGGTGAAATGCTTCTGTCTTATGCGCTCTGGGGGAAGGGGGAAGGGATTCAATTACCTGGCTGATTTTGTTGTCGAAACAGTCTCTTTCATACATGCCCGAGTATCCGAGGCCGAGTTTAGACTCCCGGGGAGCAAGAAAAACGATGCGAAGACGAGCTTCACGCTGCTGCCCTTCGAAAAAATCCCGAGTCTTCGTCGAGTGGCCTTACAGCCTCATACAGCCTTCATTGAGTTTATCAGAAACGGCGGATGATGATTGAAACGCACTTTGATTCAAGGGTTGAAGGTCGTTGAGCCGGATCGCGTTCCCGAAACAGCCTAGTTTCACAGGAGCCGAGCAGTCCTGAAGAATTTCGATTTTCGATGTCATCGCCATGGAAATCACTTCCCATTCCGATGGCTTTTCGTAATTTCGCCAGTCCTTAACCGACCTGGTTATTTTGTTCATTGGAACTTCATCGAGAGGAGATCGCGAGAGAGTTCGAGAATGCGGCATGAAGACGACTACTTACCTTCGTGGCTAGCATGACGCTCTCGGGACCGATGTCGCAGTGTACGACATCGTGATCATGACAATATCGAACTGCCGACAGAATTTGTTTCATGTAGTGCGAGACAACAGTCTCTGAGTAATTGAAACCCGCGCTTGCTCGTTCTACGACTTCATTCAGCAGATCACCCCCTTGCAAACTGTGAGGAAGATTCCAGTCAGGCTAAAGGAATATCGGAATGGTCTCAGATTCCTTTACCTTCGGAAAGATGCAAAACAACTCACTACTCAAAAACCATGAAGAAGAATCCCCCCGAACTGTAGGTTTCTAGAAGTTGTACGATATGATGGTGCTTCAACAAGTGGCAGATGTCAGCCTCTCTGTTTAGACCTGGAAAAAGGACTCATGGCTAATGCCGGTGGCGGCAACATGCGACATCAGCGGGAAGACATCCCTAGGCTCCTACCCTCTTCCGTGAGGACTGCTGATGTAGCCAATCTCGTCTTGTCCACCATCCTGACGGCGTATTGTTTGCCGGTCGCATGGTGCACGCACCGCCGGACAACGTTGAAGGCACCTCTGGTTGAGGAGAAAGTCGAAGCTTACAAATTGGGTCCTACACTCGAATTAAGATCCCGATTGCGCGAGAGATCCTAATTCTACCCAACAATTTCCAACTACTTCACACCGCTCCAGCATGCGCTCGAATAATAGCCTCTTCGATAAACGCAGGCCTGTGAGACTACTCGCGGGCGTTGGCTTGGACCTGTGATTCGGATTTTAAGATTCGCGGTGATGGATCGAGTCGTCATCCTGATTCCCCCGTGCTAGACTGGACTGGCTGTTCTAGGGTTAGAGAAAGTTTTCGAGCGACATGATTGACTCAGCATAACTCGCCTTTCGATGACTTCGAGGATGTCGTAGGCATCCTCGAAACAGAAGTTCTCTGTGGACATGTTCTAGGACGTTCGCCGACACGCCTTGCGATCCTCGATCGAAGGTTTCACGGTTGGAGATCATACATCAGAGAATCAGTCCCAACACTTTTAGCGGATCGCAAAGTTGATCCGGTCATGTCGCGGGCATTATTTGAGCAGGAAAACGATCGTTAATGTCAACAGGTTGCAGCATTTCGGTGCCGTGGAGTGCTCGATAATTCGGATAGGGCTCAGGGCAATTCATAGTAAGCGCCGTTCATATCGAATGATTGAGATGAAGCAGGTGACAAGGAGCTTTTAGATTTGGCACTCTCGGCTTCCGAGCGCAAAGCTCGAATAATGCACATGAGCTTAACACGGAATTTCGGAAGAGCGTATGAACTAATAACAAACTCGCACCACGTACACTTCAACAGAGGTGGGAGCAGTTGGGAGTGGAACGGGAATAGAGGGCGCTGCGGTAGAGAAACAAAACTCCTCGTTCGGTCGAGAGCCGTGGGTGGCGTTGACGGGAACGGGAGCGGGGTTCAGTCTCGTACCCATCGAGGGAAGTCGTAGAACGGGATCATGAGAGGAAGCTTCGCTGGAATCCCAGGAGGGAGCAGCTGTTTTCCTGAGTCGACAGGTCGAAGTCCGACTGGGATGGACGTATCCTCTAAGGGTTGAAAAATTTCGAAATGTTGACTGCAATTTTCGCTTTTTTTTTTCTAAAGAGCTGAAACATATAAGGGTATCGCATATCTATATTGTAGGTCATGATTCGATGCTCCCGGCCCGAGTTTGGCATCGAGCTCAATTCACCCGAGCTCCTACATTGAGCAGCGGATAGGATCGCTGACCACACAAAGGGCGCAGACCGGACTGCGGCCCTGCCACCATTGGGTCGGGGACAGGCTTCAGGTTTCGCGGCATAGAGCCCATTGACGTGCTGTCTCCACCTCGGTCACGGGAAAACATGGGCCGCGAACGAGAAAAAGCTGGCCGAGTCCTTGTTAGGGTTGTTTGTTCCACGCGTGAAGGATCCTTGCACCGAAGCTAGCTTAGGTGAGAACGATCGCTCCCACCGCAACGACGGGATCAGATTCACCTGAGGAAAGTGTGCGGCGCTCCTTCAGCGATATTCTCGAGTCGCGTGAAAATGGCGAAACGCGGGGAGTAGTCCTCTATCACCCGTCATTCCTTCTGAACTACCTGGCTCTGGGACACCCACTGGTTTTAACCGGAGCGACATCCTTCAGCTTCTCCTCGGACCTACTTTGACGTGAAATGCCTCCGGGGGTATATAGAAGTTTTGTGATTTAGTCGATGCTCTGGGAAAGGAGGATATCGTTCAGAAAGATACATGTAAGCAAAGCCAAAACTCATCATATCAGACTGGCTAAATTACTCTCATGATTCTCCCGGTTATGGGCATGTTCCCACGTTTCTCGATCTCAACCATCAAAATAGGCATAGGTACTGGAATCTCTCTCCTCGGGTGGACAGCTTACTCGATTGTTGAGAACCGTCGCCCGATCCGAAAAAAATGATAAGGCCCTCTTGAGTCTTCGCTCGGCCGAGGTTCGTCGCGTCCAACATGTGAATGCGCGTCCCTCCCGGTGCAGCCGATCGACCATAGTCTTTCCATAGGTCGAGAGGAGAGGATCCGAGGTCCTCAAAAGAAAAAGCTTCTCAAAGAGAGCAAGTCCCCCGATCTTTGCTCGACCTCTGGGCTCGACGAGATGCAACAGGAGGGGAGAGGGGGCAGAGTCTCAATCGGAATCTCTACTGCCGGAATCGAGTAAAACTTCTAGTCGATGAAGCGGCCTAGATAGCAGCACCGAATATCTTTCTTGATGACATAAAAGTGGGACCGAATCGCACACGTCATCCGCTGAAATCATTCGGAATGCCCTCGGACTATCGGGATCGGAAAGTTATCGTGAGCGGGCTTTCATCCTTCCAAAAATTACTTTAATCTTAGGATTCTAGGGGAATCCCACACGATAATATCGTCGCCATCTGAGCTCGGCGGTGTGGAATTCGGAAAAGCTTTGGTGCAAATATGCGGCACCCTCCGTGATTCGTTAGAGAGAAGTCCACGAACAAAGCAGAAGTAAGATATATATATCATACAGAACTTGGGAGCTATGTCCAGATTGCTCATGGTCACACTCGTCACCTTTCGTCCCTCTTCGTATTTCACCTGAAAATTTCCGGTGAGAGAGATTCATCCGTCCATCCGTCCATTCATTCATTCCAGCCGGGCTCGTGATCCCCACTGGCGGACGCGATTCGGTGAGGATATCATTGGTCAACGACACTACCGTGTATGGTATCTCCACGGACCTTCCGGCCGGACTCACAAGGAGTTTCTACGTTTACATATCGTGTGCTCGAAGGGCAATTCTTCCGCTTACCCTAGGGACACCTCGAAGCGACTGCGGAGTCGCCCTGCTCTATCTCAGATCCGGGTATAGCGAGAGCAGCATACGTTCCGATGACTAGATCCTCGATTATGTTTAACCTCGCTGGAAGAAGCAGGTGACATCTTTTGTGAATCGGCGCTGACCACTCGACCACCCGTCGGTTTGTGAATCGGATCAATGAAGTCGATACCCGCCCTGGGTTGTTCCGACATCTCAAGAGCCGCTCGTAGTTCTTGAGACTCACCCTCAGTCTTCGTGCTTAGTTCAAGCAAGTTTCGAGTCGCCCATTGTGACAGAGCGGTGAACAGTATGGAAAATCACCTTGTCTACTTTTTCGCGAATCTCAAAATCCTCATTTGCGCAGATCGGGGTACCACAACGACCGGGCCCAGTCATGACGCTCGATCACCATGATATGACATGAGAATCGTCTTTCAGGAATAAATTCGGTTGCACATTCATTTGAAGCGTTACAACTATTCTCCGAATACCTTATATGTACAGAGGAGGCAAATTCGATCCAGAGCTAGATAAGATCTCCTTCTTCTGCGATCGCCGCCCCCTGCGCCTCCACCACCATCTTCCGCGGTCTCCACCGAGACAGCTCGATTCGCCCATTCCGCTCTCTGATCGAGTACAGAGCTCACAGTAAGTAGTCGGTCCTCGTTTCCGTAATCTCGATCAGCAGGTTTCCGTGAGTCGAGTCCCACGAGATCTCAAGCTCCTCACGCGTTATTCGGATAGCAGACGGAGTTCGATGACGTCGAACCACGGCTGTCTGGGGACGTCTCTTGCCACACTATTGTGAGTCGCGGACGCAGTGTAGGAGCCTAAAGGCTATTCCGGCTCGGGGGGCAATCGTCAGAGCCGATGCTCATCGATCGTCGAAGTGCGATGGCGGTGCTGTAGCTCGCGTCTCTGGTATCAGGTTCGACTCCAGGAGAGGGGATCTTGAGCTCCAGGTCCAGACTGAAGAGATATCTGAAGGTCTCTGCGCGCCTCATCAAGGCCATCTCTCTATCTACCAGGAACCGACACTCAAAATCATGTAATATGTATATATAATGCTTGATTCTTGATTTATCGCAAGTCAATTACACGTGGCGTCAGGTACTCCGCAGCTAGTTGAGTCCGGGTCCCGACTCGCCCACCATCGCATGGTAATGCGGGCAGCCTTGGCCATGGTAACTACAAGCGCATGTTCCTCTCGGTTCGGGCAGAAGGAGCGGTGGGAGCAGGGAATGAGATATCCGGTGAAGATACGTATCATAGTATGATTAAAAACGGAAAACCAACGTCGCCGGGAGGGGGTGAACTAACCACCATTGGTCACAAGGCACCATCCGAATCGTTGAATGAAGTCTAACAATTTGCGACGTTGTTCTACGCGAACTTCAGTTTGGCTCTCAACCGAAATCAATTTTTGTTGCATTTGATCGACGGAAGCCGCAGTCTGCCCGCACTCGAGGCTACACCCATCGAGATCGACGGGAAAGGATTGCCAAGGAATTCGACCCAATGATTAGCGCACGCAGAGAGAACGTAACCATCGAAACCCTCCATCTGGGCGTCCGACTCGCTGCCCCGCTGGATTTGTCTGTTTAGTAGACAAACTGAAGTTCGCGTAGAACAACCTCGAAATTTCGTTAGACTTCATTCAACGATTCGGATGGTGCCTTCCCTGTCTACCTGACCGCTCGGCGAGCAGTCGTTTGTCGCCAGTCATTGGGTCCAATCGACAACTCATCGCTCGGACTACGATTTTCCCGCAGCTATACGCGGTATTTGATGGTGACGCAGCGATTGTTACGTTCTCCGTGCCCCGTCGCGGGCCTTACGATAGATCGGTTCCCAAATCCGCCTCGGATAGACAAGAAGTAGACCCCTTCACTCACATTGTGACATGAGCCTTGAGCAGATGATACACATACCTGGCGATGGTGAATTGGGCCGAGAGCACAAAAAGGTCACCGACCGCTGTTTCGACGGGACGAGTTCCTGTCGTCTCCTCATAAGCTTCGAGTCGACTTCACGGGTATCTGCGACTAAATGATCAGCTTCTCTCTGGGTACCGGTTTCCTCGAGGGAGCGGGGAATATGATTTCGAGACTCACATATCGCAGGCTGCAGACATACCGAGGTACTACGTGGCTAACTTTATGACGATTCAGTACAGGCTTCTTCACAGTCGAAGGTCTCCCATCGTTCGAACAGTCAGGCGACCGACCGGTGCCCGATATCCCTGGTTGTACTTGAGGAATCTGTCGACCGTTCACCGCGAATGAAACCTTGGGAATTCCTCTCTCGGCTTCAATCGTTTCTATAGCGCGGATACCGGGAGGCAGTGAGGCAAATGTTCGTATACATAGGTGCTTGTACGGAAAGACTTTCAGAGAAATGTATCCTCGGCGCTCCGGAGAAATATGCAGTCCATCTCGCTAAACGATTCCTCATCATTATCCGAAGTCTTGCTCTTGTTGAATATGACTCTATTTCCCTCGCCGCGATCTCCGATCTATACGAGGTGTTAACGGCGAGCTCCACGATGAGCAGGGAAAGCGCATGCATGCTCATGTGGACGGCCCACTAGCTTCGCCGTTTAAGGACACTGCAATTCCGAAATTGCTCTGGTATCACAGTCGGGAGCGTTCCATCACATCTGAATGAGGATGTTTGCCCGGAAAATGATTGTTTACAAGTCGAACAGGGTTCACCCATTATATTCGCTTTGTGTCCGTGACGGTTCGAACGAACAGTCCCCACTGCTGCAAACAGACGGGCTGGCCTTGGCCTGCCTGTCCCTACCAGGCTCGTCTTGTAGGCCGTTTGTTTCTCTCGGGTGTTCCCATAGCTGAAATTCGGACGACCAGCATTACTAAGCGAATGACACCAGCGCCCCCCTGAACAGAAATCTAGTTTCCGGAATCTTCGCTCGATTACCGGACTCCCTGGATTCCGGAGTAAGCATGCGCTGTCCGGGGGAATTCTCTTCAGATTTTGGCATATCCAGCCATGACTCCGTTGCCACTCCCTTAGAGTGCTCCCTTGGGATGAAGACCTCCTATGTGGAGATGGGGCCGATGATTCGTCTGCAGGGATGGGGATGCCTCCTCATCGTAGGAAAATGGAATATCTTGGTCCAAGTAGGCAGGAATCGAATCTGGAACGAGTCGGTTTGGTATAGGTATCTCCACTTCGCATCTCAATTTCACTGTTCATGTATGTATATGTAAAAATTGCGCGCTGTTCAGAGGAGAGAATCAAGATCGAAGGAATTCTTGGGGGAAGCGGAAACCAAGGATTTATTCAATGTATGTGAGATATTGTCATCCTTCCTGAACGAATAAGCCTCGAGATTCCCATACGCTACTCCGTTCCTAGGATCCTGGAATCACCCGCCGGACCCGCTCGGGCGATAATTATATTGTACTTGCGCTGGTGATAATATTCACTAGAAAAGAATGCCCCCCAAGTGCATGAAACTCGGGAGGATCTTTATTCGATCTCCATGACTCAAACTTTTCGACGTGACTCTTAAAGATATACCGCAGCCCAATCAGCCGTCGAGGCCTGCGTGAACCAGCAAAAACATTGGAGGAGATCGTGGGAGGGATTCCGCGGCATCGGAATCATTGGCCTCATTACTTAATCGATGCCACTCGCTAAAGACCCCCAAAGCCTGCGGCGCGGGGACAGCGTGCCGGAGCTCGACCGGCTGCAAGCCAGGGAGCCAACCACGGCAAAGCATTTTCCCGGGGATCGAGTCCCAAACAGGAATGAGCTCGCCGCAGGATGTTAGCCCGAGACTTCCTCTCAAATACGCAATACAACGTGAATAAGTTCAATTCAAGCTCGAAAATGAGGTGAAGACCACTCTCACAACGCGGTCATCCGTCGTTCACGTCGGAAGCATCGTCGAGAAGTGGCTTATCGGTCAAGCGGACCTCAAGGTCACACCTGTTGAACTCGCTTGTGTATGTGCGGGCAGCTACCTATAGAGTCTCCCCAACATACTACGAGCCATTCTCTCTGATTACTGCGGCTGCGGATGTGGGTCGGTCAGTAGCTCGCAGTCTCTTCAGAGGTAATCTCTAAGCCTGAAGAAGCAGCCGTCGGGTGGGGATTCGGTCGATCGCAATGACGGCGGTGCTGCTGGTGATGATAAGAGCGGCAGCGCCTGACAGTGGAAAGCGAGAATCGAAAGCAAAAAGACCTTGACAGAAAAAGAGAATGAACAAAATGTTGCTCATCGCCTCAAGCGGGATGAGAGGTTGAAGAGGAAGTGAGGCCGCCGGCTACCGACCGATGTCCACCGACTCTACAATTATTGTGACATCAACGAGAACGGAGGCGAGGGGCAGAGCCTCTCAGTAAGGACCGCCGTCGTCTTCATCTTCGTCGTCTCGGTATTGAAGTGCGCTTTTGTATACTGCGGCGGCGGTGGTGGTGGCGACAACGAAACGGACCCGGGTGCTTGCAAGATAGCTGACGGTTGGACGAATCGACTGTCTGCCCGCCAGCCCGCCGCCCTGCTTGACTGCTTGGCCGGTTGGCAGGCGGGCAGGCGAGCAAGCAAGCCAGCCAGCCGGCCTGCCACTGAGCCGTCTTGACGAACGGAGGAACGAAAAGAGCGAATATCCAAAGCAGCACGACAACTGTCAGCTGGGTTCGGGGATCATCGACTTGCCTCGGTTGTGACTTCATAGCAGCAAAGGTCGTTAGGCCGATAAAGGTGGACGGCTGGGTCGCGAGGACCCTTGGAAAACCTTCAAAAAAAGAGAGAAAAATGCCAACGAGCTCACCATCAATCAGAGATACAGAGCTGCATGCTGGAGGCTCTCATCAATATAGTCGCCATCTTTCCATGACGAATGCTTCTCAGGACACAATGAACGTGGCAAGTTCGAAATCTGCGCGACAGCGAATCGAATCTTAGGAGAGAGGAGCTCGGGACTGAGTTGACAAATCATACACATATTACGATGAAGCCCAGTTGGCTAGAAGAGACTGAGAGCGATGGGAAATGTGACTTTTCCCCATTTCAGTGGTCAGTTCGAGGTCAGAAATCGAAGTCTCCGAGTTCATTGCCGAGCTCCCGGAGCAACTAGGCTCCAGGCTAGTTTCCCCTCCTTAGAACGCTATGCAGATCACGTTCCCGAGCTCTGGGCTACATATAGGAGCTCTTTCGACGGCCGATGACTCGATATTTCCGAGAGCTCCTCGTCGGAGATCGGGGAAAATTAGTTTCCTCATAACAAACGAATTGAAAGAAGGTGAAATCACGGTGTGAGTCCCAGAGGGAAATGCAATTCCGATTGGAAACGCGCGCAGTACCTTTGGTGTTCTCCCTAGGACCTGCGCGATTCAAGATTTGCCCTTGCCCGGAAAGACCAAGAGTCGGGCCCGGTATATAAACCTGTCCCCATTCACAATAGGCAGAGTGGTCGTGGTTTCTCGTGAGTGTCTGTCTGGAAGTCTCTTATTCTCTTTCGCCGCGGGCTATCCGACGGGCCCATACCATCTCATGCCCGACGTTCATGTCGATCATTAACTATCCTAATGTCACCTGAGGATAACGATTGTGTTCAGTTAGACGTGTCTGTGATGTGGCGTTATCAGCACGAAGAGCTTTGGATTGAAGTAGAATGATTCAAGGAGGGTTCCGAAGTCCCGGCTAGATTCCTATAAAAACAGGTTGCCATTGCTCTTTGCAGAAGGATCACGAGACTCCTTCTTGTCGCGCAAATTTGTGTTGATCCGTCCCGTCATCCATCAAGATGGCAGCACAAACGGATCCTGATCCGACTGAATTCCTCTACATCTCCGCGGAGATGAAGAGGAAAGACGCGACCAAGCCGTACGATGGTAAAAAGATGACCTGGGTACCGGATGAGAAGGAGGGGTTCGTCATTGGAAACATTGAATCCACTCAAGGCGACAAAGTCGTCGTCGAAACGCCGGACGGCAAGAAGACTTTCAAGAAAGACCAGCTTCAACAAGTCAATCCCCCCAAATACGAGAAGTGCGAAGATATGTCTAACATGACTTATCTCAACGATGCTTCCGTCCTCCACAATCTCAAGGAGCGCTACTATGCGAATTTGATCTACGTGAGTGAATTCACCCGTTTTGTACGCGACGTCCATCATTAGATGAGCTGAATATTTCCCCCGGGAAGGATCTCGATCGAAATTCACGGACAAGCTGAACTTTCCTCCGCAGACCTATTCCGGACTGTTCTGTGTAGCAATCAACCCCTACAAGAGGTTTCCAATTTACACTCCTCGTGCTGTCATGATCTACAAGGGAAGGAGGAGAACCGAAGTCCCCCCTCATGTGTTCGCCATTTCTGACGGTGCCTACATGCACATGTTGACAGGTTAGTGGCCGATGGGCTGGAAGCGAATCTCCCACGCTTTAATTTCCACGCGGTACTCAGGTAGTCCGATATCCTCCGGGGAGAGGGGGAGAGGGCTGCAGCCTCATTTTATCAGACTTTGATAATCGCGATACCTGATGTCGGAATTTCCTTCCAGATAATGAGGATCAGTCCATGTTGATTACGTGAGTTCGACGTGGATAATTTCTCCCGAAGCGAAAATATTCCCTCTGAATGCGTAGCGGGCTGTTCCCCTGGATGCGTCAGGAAGGCGGAGCAATTTTATTGAAAGGTCGCTTTCTCTCCTTCCGCAGCGGAGAGTCCGGAGCTGGAAAGACTGAGAACACCAAAAAAGTAATTTCCTACTTCGCCAATGTCGGTAAGAGCGACAGGAAGCCAACCGCTGCAGACGCCAATAAACCTTCACTCGAAGACCAGATTGTGCAAACCAATCCCGTACTCGAGTCGTTCGGTAACGCTAAGACCACCCGTAACGATAACTCCTCCCGTTTCGGTAAATTCATCCGTATCCATTTCGGTCCCAACGGAAAGTTGGCTGGTTGCGATATCGAGACCTATCTGCTCGAGAAGGCTCGTGTCATTTCGCAACAGCCCCTTGAGCGGTCTTACCACATTTTCTACCAACTCATGTCCGGCAAGATCCCAGACATGAAGAAGAAACTGCTTCTGAGCGACAACATCAAAGACTACAACTACGTGTCTCAGGGAAAAACCGAAATTCCCGGCGTGGACGATGCAGAAGAAATGGGATACACCGATGAAGCTTTCGACATTCTCGGTTTCGACGCCGACGAGAAGGACGGTGTCTACCGTATCACCGCGGCGGTCATGCACTTCGGTACGCTCAAGTTCAAACAGAGACCTCGCGAAGAGCAGGCTGAAGCCGATGGAACCGACGAGGGAGAACGGGTCGCCAAACTGCTCGGTGTTGAAACTGCCGATCTTTACAAGAACTTGACCAAGCCCAGGATCAAGGTCGGAACTGAGTTTGTTACCAAAGGTCAGAGCCAGGCACAGTGTTACTCAGCTATCGGTGCCATGTCGAAGGCCATGTTCGACCGAACTTTCAAATTCCTCGTCAAGAAGTGTAACGACACTCTTGACACCAAGCAAGCACGCAAGCATTTCATCGGTGTGCTTGATATTGCTGGTTTCGAAATTTTCGACTACAATGGTTTCGAGCAGCTCTGCATCAACTTCACCAACGAGAAACTCCAACAATTCTTCAACCACCACATGTTCGTGCTCGAGCAGGAAGAGTACAAGAGGGAAGGAATCGACTGGGTCTTCATCGATTTCGGTCTAGATCTGCAAGCTTGCATCGAGCTCATCGAGAAGCCCATGGGAATCATGTCCATCCTTGAAGAGGAGTCTATGTTCCCCAAAGCTACCGACAAGACCTTTGAAGATAAATTGAACAATACTCATCTGGGCAAGTCGGCGCCCTTCCAGAAGCCCAAGCCCCCGAAGAGCAAAGAGATTGGACCTGCTCACTTCGCTATTGCTCACTACGCCGGTACCGTATCGTACTCGATCACCGGCTGGCTCGAGAAGAACAAGGATCCCCTGAACGATTGTGTCGTCGACCAGTTCAAGAAGGGTAACCTGAAGCTGCTCCAGACCATCTTTGAAGACCATCCTGGACTCGGTGCTGACGCGAAGGCCGAAGGAGGCGGCAAGGGAGGTGGCCGAAAGAAGGGTTCTGGTTTCCAGACTGTCTCCGGTTTGTATAGGGTACGTGGTTTTCGTTTGACGAATTCTTGATCTTGCAGCTCATGGGAATATTTTTTCGTTACTGTTTCTCCTAACTGATTCGGATCTCCGTCGTAAAACAGGAACAGCTCAACAAATTGATGCAGACCCTCCACTCCACTCATCCTCATTTCGTCCGTTGCATCATCCCCAATGAGATGAAGAAGCCTCGTGTCATCGATGCCCATCTCGTCATGCACCAGTTGACGTGTAACGGTGTGCTCGAGGGCATCCGTATTTGCCGCAAAGGTTTCCCTAACAGAATGGTCTACGCCGACTTCCGTCAGCGGTGAGTTAGAGACTCATTGTATTGCGAATATATTGAGGATCGATTGCCCTCAAGGTTTCTTTTAACCCAAATCGAATCTCAGCTACACGATACTCGCACCTAACGCTGTTCCCAAAGACTTCGCCGGCGAGCCCAAAGAAGCCGGTTCGCTCCTTATCAGCCAGTCGGGTCTAGACCCTGACGAATACCGTATTGGCTTGACAAAGGTACGTTAACTCAAAGAAGTATTCCGTGCTCCAGTTATACGATTCTTGCGGCGGAAGAAGCGAAGAAGCACGAAGATCCAAAGGATTCCTCCGTTGCTGTAATTACTCGAATCAATCTCGACAAGGATGAATATCGCTTCGGTGTCACAAAGGTAGAAAGCCACGGTAGTCGGCCTCTACGTTTTCCGTCTTCTCGTTTTACCCCGAGCATCGGGAGTCGCGACGCGTCTGGGCGGAGCGAAAGTATCGGTCTCGGCCGAATGGGAATCCCGACCGGCGATTCCGTGATGACGCCAGTTTCTGTTTCTGAGACGCGTGAATGAATGTTTCATGTTCTTCGCCGAGAGATTTCTATCGGGTCGATATTGGAGAGACGAGAATGTCTCTTCAGACTAGGAGCCCGGATCTGACTCGTCCTCAGAAGCGGCGTCGATAAATGAAATGCCCCTTGTCCTCGTTCAGGTTTTCTTCCGAGCTGGTGTCCTGGGTCGTCTGGAAGAGATGCGCGACGAACGTCTCGCAAAGATCATGACCATGATCCAATCCGCTTGCCGTTGGTATCTCTGCAAGAAGCACTTCCAGAAGCTGAAGGAACAGCGGTGAGCATTCTCTTGAGTTCGGAAAACCCGAATTCCTCCAGGGATTGCGGGATCGATCCGGTGTATCGAAAACTTCTGATCTCCAAATTATTTCTCTTGCTCCGAGTACCTGACTGATCCGTGCACGAATTCCGAAAGGGGACTCATGCTTGATTTTTCCATTTTCAGCGTTGCCCTGAAAGTTCTTCAGAGAAACCTTCGTCAATTCGCCATGATGCGCAACTGGGCCTGGTGGAAACTCTTCATCAAGGTGAAGCCGCTCCTCAACATGACCAAAGCCGAAGACGAGCTCAAGGCGCTCGAAGACAAGCTTAAGGAGGAGCAAGACAAGTTCACCAAGGAAGAAAAACTCCGCAAAGAACTCGAAGAGCAGAACACCAAATTGCTCCAGGAGAAGAACGATCTTTACATGCAACTCGAAACCGCCAAGGGTGGAGCGGGTGAGATCGAACAGCAGCTGGGCAAGATCAACTCGCAGAAGAAAGAGTTAGAGAGGCAGATCAAAGACATGGAGGATCGCCTGTCGCAGGAAGAAGGAACCGCACAGAAACTGAACCAAAATAAGAAGAAGCTCGAGAGCGAGCTCAGCTCTCACAAAAAAGAAATCGAGGAGCTCGGCATGAACTTGCAGAAGGCCGAGCAGGACAAACAGACTAAAGATCATCAGATTCGTTCTCTCAATGACGAAATCAAGCGACAGGAGGAGCTCGTTGCCAAGCTCAACAAGGAAAAGAAAGCCTTGCAGGAAACCGGAGGCAAGAGCGCCGAAGACCTCGCCGCTGCGGAGGACAAAGTCAACCACCTCAACAAGGTCAAATCGAAGCTCGAGCAAACTGTAGATGAGCTCGAGGATTCGTTGGAGCGTGAGAAGAAGAGCCGCGCGGATCTCGAAAAAGCTAAGAGAAAAGTTGAAGGCGATCTCAAGCTCGCTCAAGAGGCCCTCGGTGATTTGGAGAGAGCCAAGAAGGACCTCGAGGCTCTCGTCCAGCGCAAGGACAAGGAGATGGCTGCGGTGCAAACCAAACTCGAAGAGGAGCAATCGCTCGTCGCCAAGCTCCAGAAGCAGATCAAGGAGTTGCAACAACGAGTCACCGACCTCGAGGATGAGCTCGAAGCCGAACGCCAGGCCCGTCAACGAGCCGAACGTGCGCGACAGGAGCTCTCCCGCGAGATTGAAACACTCTCTGAGCGATTGGAGGAGTCCGGCGGTGCGACTTCGGCACAAGTCGAGATGAACAAGCGCCGCGAAGCGGAAATGGTCAAGATGCGTCAAGAGCTCGACGAGTCCAAGAGCCAGAGCGAGCAGATGATGAACGCTCTCCGGGCGAAGAACAACCAGGTCGTTCAAGAGATGACTGAAGCTATAGACAACCTCACCAAGGCCAAATCGAAGTGAGTTCCTGGCCAGACGGCTAGCTTTCGAAGCTTCGGAACCAGAGCCAATAACGATATTCGATATCCCCACGGGAGTACCGAGAGGTATCATTGCGGTTCATTCCTCTATTCCAGGGCCGAGAAGGACGCCATGAGCTTCAAGGGTCAGGTCAGCGATTTGCAGAGCAGTCTCGATCACGTCTCCCATCAACAGGTCGGTTGAAATGAGTGCGACGGCGAGTTTCTCGTCGATTTTTGGTCGGGTTCGGGAGAACGGCTATTTGTCAAGAGGGTGGTTTTTGAGTGGCGTGGCATTAATCATCTCCATGAGCTGACTTCCGTGAGGATTACGACCACTAAACGATACCGCCTAATTTACTCGATCGGGAAGCTGAATACGCGGAGGCGTTTTGCCGGATCCCGAGGGGTTTCCCAAAGCTCCCAACGGCATGCGTAATAACCGTCCTCGACTGTAACAGCGTCTTATCATTGCAGTCGAACTCCGAGAGGCAAGCGAAATTGCTCGAACAACAAGTCAACGATCTCCAGTTCCGCTTGGACGAAGCTAACCGCAGCTTGAACGACTTCGATTCTCAGAAGAAGAAGCTCAACATCGAGAATTCGGAACTGCAACGACAACTCGAAGAGGCAGAGAGCCAGATAAATGCTCTCAACAAGCAGAAAGTAGCCCTGGCGAACCAGGCTGAAGAAGCCAAACGTTCTGCCGATGAAGAATCGAAGGAGCGTAACGCGATCATGGGCAAGTACCGCAACGTGGAGCGAGACCTCCAAGTTCTCCGCGATGCTGTCGACGAGGCTGAAGAAGCCAAGGCCGATCTCCAGCGGCAGTTGTCCAAAGCCAGCGCCGACGCTCAATTGTGGCGCGGGAAGTACGAATCCGAGGGACTTCTTCGACTCGAAGAGCTCGAGGAGGGCAAGAGGAAACTCCAAGCCAAGTTGACTCATGCCGAGGAGACCATCGAGTCCTTGAACGCCAAGGTCGCCAATCTGGACAAGACCAAGAGCCATCTACAGGGCGAGGTTGACGACATGCAGGCCGAGGTCGATCGTGCTCAGCAGCTCGCTCAGCAACTCGACAAGAAGCAAAAGTCCTTCGATCGCGTTATCGCTGAATGGAAATCGAAGACCGACAGTTTGGCGTCCGAGCTCGAAGAGTCGAAGAGGGAAGCCAGGAACTTTTCGACAGAGGTGTTCAGACTCCGCGCCCAGGCCGATGAGGCAAACGAGCACTGCGAAGCGCTGAAGAAAGAGAACAAGAACCTCCAGGACGAACTCAAGGAGGTCATCGACCAACTTGGCGAAGGAGGCCGATCCTCTCACGAAGTTGAGAAGAACCGCAAGCGTCTAGAGATCGAGAAAGAAGAGCTCCAGCATGCGGTCGAAGAAGCCGAAGCCGCCCTGGAACAGGAAGAGAACAAGGTGCTCCGCGCACAGCTCGAGCTCAGCCAGGTGCGTCAGGAGATCGAACGCCGAATCCACGAGAAAGAAGAGGAATTCGAAAACACTCGAAAGAACCACCAACGCGCCATCGACTCGATACAAGCGTCGCTCGAGGCCGAGTCCAAAGCCAAAGCTGAGGCGCAGCGAGTCAAGAAGAAGCTGGAGTCCGACATCAACGAGCTCGAGATTGCTCTGGATGGCGCGAACCGATCGAAGGTCGAGGCCGAAAAGAATGCGAAGAAGTACCAACAGCAGATCCGGGAAATCCAGAATCAACTCGAGGACGAGCAAAAAGCACACAGTGACACCCGCGACAAGTACGTTGACGCTGAACGCAGAGCCAACCAATTGCACGGGACCGTCGAGGAAGCGAAGACTCTCGTCGAAAACGCCGATCGTGCCCGTCGAGCCGCCGAAAACGAACTCTACGAACTCAAGGAAGCTTGCGGGGATCTCAGCGGAAACGCATCGTCTCTGCTCATCGCCAAAAAGAAACTTGAAGGAGAAATGGGAGCTCTCCAAGTAAGTATTGAATCACTGAACTCTATTAGTTCCCTTCTAGTCGCCCATCTCGTCGGGGTATTTCGAAACACCAGTGGTGCGGTTCAGACCTCCCGTTCTATCCGTTCGGTCGCTTCTTGAAGTGTCAGAGATCCTACGATCTCGATTTATCCTTACAGAATGATCTGGATGAGATGATCAACGAATGCAAAGCATCCGAAGAGCGTGCGAAGAAAGCCATGGTTGACGCTGCTCGTCTTGCCGATGAAATCCGTGCCCACGCTGAAGTTGCGGCAAACGCTGAAAAGTCCAAGAAGAACATGGAAGCTCAGATGAAAGAGATGCAGGCCCGTCTCGAAGAGGCCGAGAAAGACTCGATCAAGGGCGGTAAAAAGTACATTAGCAAACTCGAAGGCAAATGCAAGGACCTAGAGCACGAGCTCGAGAACGAGATCCGCAAGGGAGCGGAGCACGCCAGGAGCTCGAAGAAGGCGGAGCGAAGAATCAAAGAGTTGCAGTTCCAAGCCGAAGAAGAAAAGAAGAACTTCGATCGAATGCACGAGCTCGTCGATCAGCTGCAGAACAAGCTGGCGACCTACAGGAAGCAGTTGGAAGATTCCGAAGAGATCGCCTCGATGAATCTCACCAAGTTCAAGAAGGCGCAACAGGAGCTCGAGGACGCCGACGAGAAAGTACGCGCCGCAGAACAGCAGGTCCAGAAACTCCGTGCCAAGATCCGTACCGGAACCCCAATCTAGACATCGGAATCGATACATACCCGATGGAACCTCAGATGCAAGCACAGCGATGATTTCTTTCTCTCGAAACTCATACTATAATCCATAACTATCACGGTCATGTAAGCGGGATAACACGAACCATATTCATGAGAGCGTGCCGAATAAAAACAAAGCTGAATCCTACCCTCGGAAGCGACATTATTGTGAAATCTCTGTCCATAATTCAGAAGATCTGTCACAACGACTTACTTTGCTAGCAATCTTCTTTCGTCGCATTGAGACTGTTTGGATATCACAGGCCCTCGCCCCGGAAGGAATATATGACTCGTCGTAGGCTCTTCTCGGTCTCACGAGTGGTCTTGAATTCCGAAGCAGGACATCGTTATGATCGAGCGCCGCTCACCGGAACGGCACTCTTGAGCAGATGCTTTCGACAAGCGAAAACTCAACAGAGGCAAAAGAGGTGCACGAATTGATTTCCTTCCATGGAATGACACCTCCCCGGTGAACATCTCACAATTGAGTGATTTGCTCCATTGTATATTTATTACTTGGAGGAAATTCGACAATGCTCCAAAACACGGGGAAAATTCTGAGGCTGGTGTGATGACATGGAATGCAATGTGTATCACCGACAGGCGCGCTCGTCGGCATCGTTCCGAGCCATTCACTCGACCAGCGTGGCAGTCAGCAGAATGCCAGCGCACACAACAAATGAGGAAGAAGCTTGTACTAAGAGACCTCTGACGAGGGACCCTCTGCTCGGAGACCTGCAGCCAGCAGGTTTTATCTCTCTAAAAGGGTATGCTGTCGCAGCTATGGCCGCTTGTAGTGCATGCTATGCCGGTTGGCGCCCAAGCGAGCGTTCGAATAACAGACAATGCGGGCAAAAGAGAGAGATCATTGACATCCGAGAGAAAAAGGATAATACCACTACGTATTTCCGTAGTTGCCCTAATTTTAGGGGGCGACTCCCGGTGTGATCTCCCCTTCCTACCAGACGACATATTCGGCCGTCGATTTATGCTGCTTCATCACTCCTGTGCTTCGAGCAAGACATGGCCGCGGACCCTGATCCTCGATTGTACAGAGGCTCGGCGTATTTCGTTTACATGCATATGTTTGCCTCGGCTCATGAGAGTCCGCAATCGGCTCTGACAGCATTGCTTACGTGTCTCGATATCCGAGCCTTTCTGAGCGGGAATAGATTAATGACGAGCTCCAAACCGATCGGAGGAAATTCGCTATCGTGCTCAGATAACTCCCGCGTTTTTCCTTGGATCACCTGGAACATCAGGCTGATTCAAGCTGATGCTCATTCAAGTCCTACCCGAAAATAGGTGAAACACTTTCTCGCGGGAGTGGGAAGCTCGACAAGATGTCGCCGGTCCTCTGTGTTGCTCTCTGTCGCGCGCTCAGTCTGGAAGTGAAAATGGTTCACTTGTTAGAAAATATCCTCCCACAGCCACATGCCAACGACTAACACAAGGGGTCGCTGGGCTTTTCTTGCTTCGCGAGCCGACATCGTCGCGTTGCCGAGCTGGAAGGCTGCTCCTGACCGTCCGACAGGTACCCACTCGACCAAAGCCACAATGCCTCAGACTAGTTTTATTACAGAGCAAATCTAAGAATAGATTTGTGACCTGCCACCGGGCGAGCCTGCTCTGAGCGGTGTTCTTCGAGTCTCTTCACTTCGCGCACGACGACGATCGCCGGAAAGAGTGCGGTCGGAAGAGCCGATCGCCGATTCGTCATTTCGTTCCGCCCTCCGAAACAAGAAAATACTAGGAGTCGAAGAAAAGTTCGGGACAAATTTACAATCGTTTAGATTTTTATAGAGCTCTTATGTTCACAAGTCTCGAGGAAAATGTCTCGTGGGAGTAGGGGCGTGGGTTCCGACCAAACATTCGGCTGAACTTTCACCGTTATCGACCATTAACTAGACAAGGGCTGACGGTGACTTCCGACGACACCCGACTCGTAGAGTCATCGGAAGTCTGGGACTCTAATCAGAAAGAGAAGTCCATAAGTACGTACGTACTCGGAAGCGGCACGTCAGCGGAGGCGAATCGAACCAGCGCAGCGGCGTTGTTATCCGAGTCAATTCAGTATTTCGTGATCTGTGGTTGCGAGTGACGAGCGCTCCCTGACTCCGTGAATGATCCATCAACCCCGAGGACTGTCTCCCCTGAGTTCCGATAGAAATCATTCATGACGGCATGTTCTCGATCGAGGGTATCCATCAAGTGCGCCCGATCAACCTCTGCACCGCGGGGACTCCGGCCGTGAGGCTCTGTGCCAGATAGAGACCTAGAGATATCTTGACGTACCGCTCGATCGATCGATGTCATCGGTCAAAATGCGGGAATCGGGCGAAATCGGGCGGTTCATGTTCCACGGAAACCCTACTAAGCCTTTTCTGCGACCAGCCCAGTACTGAATTTTTGCGCGTCGGCAGGCTCGACGAAGCGTTCTATCACGCGGTTGCTGCTCTGAGTGATACCTTTCCGACAAGGGCTGGCTCATCTTATTGAACAATGGCCGACATCACGGAAGACTTGGATTTTTCGCAAGTACACCTGTAACTTGAAAACCATTGACTATTGGCTCAGACCTATATTCACTTGAGCTCTCGTTAAGTTCGATGCATCCATCTATCAATGAGCGGGGGCCTTCGAGCTTAGAAGACGTCGGGAGGGATAGGCTGTGTTCCTCTGGTCGCTCTCTCCATGCAGCCGTTTTAAGAATGAACCACTTGTTGAGCCGCCGCTCGGACAATAGTTGTGCTTTCTCGCGCAACATCCGGAAGCTCGAATGCAGCAAGGTCATGCCGAGAGTCGAGAGACCTCGTAGCTGTCACGCGCGTAATCAGGGGGCCGAGGGTATCCATGGCTCCCGCTTTCACTTCAAATTACATTTCTTGCGAACCTCCGCGTAGGTCGAGCAAGCCCCAGGGGAGAGGCGCACAGCGGGTTTCTCGGAAGATTGCGGGAGCACTCCGCGCCGTATTCGTATTCAGCGATTCATGCGAGTCTCAACTTCCGAAATGATCCTCGGAAACCGAAAGTAAGGGAGACCCGGACATTTATCGATCTAGGAATGCGTGATGGGGGTCCCTAACGCGGAGCTATCCGGGGAGAGCAGCCCCTGCCTCTTCCGAAGTTCTCGAAGATGATTCTTTGACTCTGGGTCTCGAGGCTATGTCTCCTGATTCCCGAAGCCCATGACTCGTGATGCTATGAGCCCGGGGTGGAGCCATGAGTTTCCGTGTCGCGGCCGAAATCGCGGACTCTCGCCTCGATATCTGAACATAAACCGGAGGCTTGTCGATTCGAGCGAGGGACAATCGATTGTGCCATCTTCCACGGAAGCCCCGACGAGCTTTGCGTGAAACAATGTGAAACATGTCGAAGCTTAGTTCAGTGGACGGTGCCGGGCACCTACCAGAGGCCGCAGGCCGGGTAGCGGTCCCCCGCCACCCGTTTCGAAGATTCTTTAAGCCGAGGCGGTCTTCCACCCGCACTACGCCCGCGCCACATGAAGCCCGAGCCAGGGAAGATGCATCATATCGTCGGAACCTGCTACCGCCGACGCACCAAAGAACCGTCATTCGAACCTTTCCACTTTCACTTTTCCGCTCGGAGGAATTGCAGCAGGTATATAAAGGCGGAACGCTTCGATTCCTCGTTAGAGTGCTTGGCTTAGCAGCGTAAGTGCACGTTTGTTCCGTATTCCGTTACTAGACGATCGCCTTTTACGGAATCGTGAAACCCCCGTTGTATGTAGAACAGTGCTGCTGCTCGCAGTCATCAGGCACCATGGATTTCGCTATGAGACCCTTCTGGAATCGTGATTCGGAGCGGCTCGTGAAGTGAATCGAGTTCTCCAACTGAGCCGCGGTCACGAACGTAACTCTATCCATTCTTGCAGGTGAGCCATTGGCTCTCAGGAAAGTTCTCGAAAAAGACAAGTCGCGACGCTGTCAGAGTAAGAGAAAAGCACCGCCAGTGATTCACCATGGCAACTGATCCCGATCCGACTGAGTTCCTCTACATTTCTGCGGAAGTGAAGAGGAAGGATGCGACCAAACCGTACGATGGCAAGAAGATGACTTGGGTACCGGATGAGAAAGAGGGTTTCATAATCGGTAATATCGAGTCCATGGAGGGGGACAAGGTCGTCGTTGACACCGTTGGAGGCAAGAAGAACTTCAAGAAAGATCAGCTCCAACAAGTCAATCCTCCGAAGTACGAGAAGTGTGAGGATATGTCCAACCTCACTTATCTCAACGACGCGTCCGTGTTGCACAACCTCCGCGAACGTTATTACGCCAACTTGATCTACGTGAGTTGATCTCGAGAGTCTACATACTATGACGCGATAGGCCTTCGAGCTCCCGTATTCCTCGTTCGAGTTTTATTCTCATACGCTGCCGCCTTACAGACCTACTCTGGGCTTTTTTGTGTTGCCATCAACCCTTACAAGAGGTTCCCGATCTACACGCCTCGTGTCGTCATGATATACAAGGGCAAAAGGAGGACCGAGGTCCCCCCTCACGTTTTTGCAATCTCTGACGGAGCTTACATGCACATGCTCACGGACAACGAAGATCAGTCCATGCTTATCACGTTAGTATCGCACACGATTCCATGCATATCCTGAGCTTTGCTGAATCAAGAGGCACATTCTCACTGTCAGTTGCCTTTTGCAGCGGAGAATCCGGAGCCGGGAAAACCGAGAACACGAAGAAAGTAATCTCGTATTTCGCTAACGTCGGAAAGAGCGAGAAGAAGGAGGTCGATCCCAACAAGCCTTCGCTGGAGGACCAGATCGTGCAAACGAATCCCGTACTCGAGGCATTCGGAAACGCAAAAACCGTCCGTAATGACAACTCTTCCCGATTCGGTAAATTCATCCGAATCCATTTCGGGCCCTCCGGGAAATTGGCTGGAGCCGACATCGAGACCTATCTGCTCGAGAAAGCTCGTGTCATCTCCCAACAACCCCTTGAGCGGTCCTACCACATTTTCTACCAACTCATGTCTGGCAAGATCCCCGACATGAAGAAGAAACTCCTCTTGTCCAACGATATTCACGACTACTACTACGTGAGTCAGGGCAAGACCGAGATCCCTGGAGTGAACGATGCAGAAGAAATGGGCTTGACCGATGAAGCTTTCGACATCTTGGGATTCACACCCGAAGAGAAAGACGGTGTTTACCGCATCACTGCCGCGGTCATGCATTTCGGAACCATGAAGTTCAAGCAGCGGCCTCGCGAAGAGCAAGCTGAGAGCGATGGCACCGATGAAGGCGACAACGTAGCCAAATTGCTGGGTCTCGAGACCGGTGAGCTCATCAAGAATTTGACCAAGCCAAGGATCAGGGTCGGAACTGAGATGGTAACCAAAGGTCAGAACCAAGTTCAGGTCATATCCGCCATCGGAGCGTTGTCCAAAGCTATGTTCGATCGCACGTTCAAGTTCCTCGTGAACAAATGTAACGAGACTCTGGACACGAGGCAAGCTCGCAAGCATTTCATCGGTGTGCTTGATATTGCTGGTTTCGAAATTTTCGACTACAACGGTTTCGAGCAGCTCTGCATCAACTTCACCAACGAGAAACTCCAGCAGTTCTTCAACCACCACATGTTCGTGCTCGAGCAGGAAGAGTACAAGAGGGAAGGAATCGACTGGGTCTTCATCGATTTCGGTCTCGATCTGCAAGCTTGCATCGAGCTCATCGAGAAGCCCATGGGAATCATGTCGATTCTCGAAGAGGAGTCCATGTTCCCCAAGGCTACCGACAAGACCTTCGAAGAAAAGTTGAACAGCACCCATCTCGGCAAGTCGGCTCCCTTCCAGAAGCCCAAGCCCCCGAAGAACAAGGATGTCGGACCCGCTCACTTCGCCATTGCTCACTATGCCGGTACCGTATCGTACTCGATCACTGGCTGGCTCGAGAAGAACAAGGATCCACTGAACGATTGTGTCGTCGATCAGTTTAAGAAGGGAACCCTACCCCTCGTGCAGACGATATTCGAGGACCATCCCGGTCTCGGTGCCGACGCCAAGGCAGAGGGCGGGGGCAAAGGTGGACGCAAGAAGGGTTCCGGATTCCAGACCGTATCGGGACTCTACAGGGTAAGCGAATTTCTACTGAATCAGTCGGTGGAGCAGTGCCCGTGACTTGGTGCTACAGGTGTACACATGTCGGATTGACTGTCGCTCGTCAAACAGATTTTAAACATTGCTCTCTTGTAATCGCAGGAGCAACTCAACAAATTGATGCACACCCTCCACTCGACTCATCCCCACTTCGTTCGTTGCATTATTCCGAACGAGTTCAAGCAGCCCCGGGTCATCGACGCTCATCTCGTCATGCACCAGCTCACCTGTAACGGTGTGCTCGAAGGAATCCGTATCTGCCGAAAAGGATTCCCCAACCGGATGGTGTATCCCGATTTCCGGCAACGGTTAGCTGCAGACGAGTTCACATGACCTTGGAGTAATATCGAGCGGCATAACCAATAATTCCGTCGTTTGCATCCTAGTTATCGTATTCTCGCACCAGAGGCTTACCCTCCGAATTTCGCTGGTGACGCTAAGGAGGGTATAACTCGCTTGGTCCAGAATACCGGTCTCGACAAGGACGAGTACCGGGTTGGGAGCACGAAGGTACGAAACGAATTTGGCGGATGACTGACTTGTGAATTCTTGAACCCCTCCAGTTACACAATTCTTGCGGCAGAAGAGGCCAAGAAGCACTCCGAAGCCAAGGATTCTTCGATCGCCGTTATCTCTAACATCGGTCTTGACAAAGACGAATACCGATTCGGTAGCACAAAGGTAGAATTTTTGGCCGAACGAATGACTTTTTCGTTCATTTCTTTGCTTTCTTTCTTTATTTCGTCAGTCTCTTTCCGATCTTCTTTTCTTAATTCTTTAACGATGTAATGGTTCACGTCCCCTGTCGTCTCCTTCCCCGTCGTCGTTATGAATTATTCGGAGAACTTCGAGCTAAGTATGCTTCAGGTGTTCTTCCGCGCCGGAGTCCTGGGTCGCCTGGAAGAGATGCGTGACGAGCGCCTCGCCAAGATCATGACTATGATCCAATCGGCGTGCCGCTGGTACCTCTGCAAGAAACACTTCCAAAAGCTGAAAGAGCAACGGTTCGTAGAATGATATTGTGTCTAGACAGATTCGAAAGACGCATCCGGGATATGTGCGGATGCCCATCTGGAGGATTTCACTAATGATATCTGTCTCCGAAGATTGGCGCTCCGCGTTCTGCAAAGAAACCTACGTCAATTCGCTCATATGCGCAATTGGGCTTGGTGGAAACTCTTCGTCAGGGTCAAACCCTTGCTCAACATGACCAAGGCCGAAGACGAGCTTAAAGGTCAGTGTTCGTTCTCGAAGCACGGACAGAATCTAAGCCCCGTGAGATGAGAGAATGCTCCTCACGGATTTTCTTCTTTAATCCACAGCTCTGGAAGAGAAGCTCCGAGAAGAGCAAGAGAAATTGGCCAAAGAAGAGAAACTCCGCAAGGAGCTCGAGAACCAGAATGTCAAGTTGCTTCAGGAGAAGAACGAGCTCTTCTTGCAACTTGAATCCGAGCGTACCGGTGCCGGAGATATCGAGCAACGCCTCAACAAGGTGCAAGCCCAGAAGACCGAAACCGAACGTCAGCTCCGTGAGCTGGAAGATCGTTTCCATCGTGAGGAGGAAAACGCTAACAAGTTGAGCCAGAGCAAGAGGAAGCTCGAGAGCGAAATTTCCGCTCACAAGAAGGATATCGAAGATCTTCAATTGTCCCTGCAGAAAGCGGAGCAGGACAAACAATCGAAGGATCACCAGATCCGTAACCTCAACGACGAGATTGCCCACCAAGAAGAACTCGTCGCCAAGCTCAATAAGGAGAAGAAAGCTCTGCAGGAGAGCGGCGGGAAGAGCGCCGAGGATCTCCAGGCTGTGGAGGACAAGGTCAATCACTTGAATAAAGTGAAAGCTAAGCTCGAACAGACTCTCGACGAGCTAGAGGATTCTCTGGAACGCGAGAAGAAGACGCGGGCGGACCTCGACAAAGCCAAACGGAAAGTCGAGGCTGATCTGAAGCTTGCTCAGGAGGCGGTCATTGATCTCGAAAAGAACAAGAAGGAGCTCGAGCACACAGTCCAGAGAAAAGATAAGGAGCTGGCGGCTCTCGCGACCAAGCTCGAAGAGGAACAGTCTCAAATCAGCAAACTGCAGAAGCAGATCAAAGAGCTACAGCAGCGAGTGGAGGAGCTTCAGGAAGAGCTGGAAGCCGAACGTCAAGCTCGCTCGAAAGCTGAGAAGCAAAGAGGCGACCTCGCCCGCGAACTTGAGCAGCTCTCAGAGCGTCTCGAGGAAGCCGGCGGAGCGACCTCTGCTCAGATCGAACTCAATAAACGCCGTGAGGCTGAGCTCGGGAAATTGCGGCGTGATCTGGACGAAGCCAACAACCAGCATGAGCAGACAGTATCAGCTCTTCGGCAGAAGAACAACGCCACGGTCGCCGAGTTGAGCGACGCCGTTGATAATCTCAACAAACACAAGGCTAAGTATGTAATGCGAGTTTTCCCGAATCCCAATCCTTGCCATGAGCCGTAAGCTCCCTGTGAACGACGACGATGGAAATATCCCTGGAACTAGGAGCTCGTTTCGGGGGGGGGGGTGAGGGGTAACGAAGCCATTATGAGGGAATCGGCATTGATTCGAGATTTTAAAGAACGAAAAATTCCATAAGGCTCGAGAAAGAAGCCAGCCAATTTAGAGCTGAAGCCGAGGATGCCAGACAAACGGCTGATCACCTCCAACGCGAGAAGGTACAAGAATTCCCGTCGGAGATGGCTTGCGCTTTTGAACGCAGCGTACTGATCCTACCTTAATGCGTTTCGAGTTCGAGTGGCTCTTTGGACTAGGCGAAAGTCCATTTCCCGATGAACGGGGACGGCGATCTTGGCATCCTATCATGATCTATTTTAACATGTTTCGAATAACTAACTGCACATTCGATCCCCCCCTGACCGGAACCTCTCTTGAAGGCTTGAAAAGGACTGCGCGGCCTTCAAGGCTCAGGCCATCGACGCTCAGTCTTCGTTGGATCACGCTATTAAGCTTCAGGTACACTTCCGTAGTGGTTCCGTCCTCAGCAAATGTCTTGACGCTGTTTTCGGAATTTTCGTTTATGCATCTTGAGGCATCTTGCAGGAAGCTGTCCTCGGATCTCACGGCATACACTAAGACTTTTCTTTCCCCCCATAATCGATATAGGCCAACTCCGAGCGTCAAGCCAAGATGCTCGAAGTTCAACTTCAAGATACGCAGTTTAAATTGGATGAGTCCAACCGAACCGTGAACGATTTCGACGCTGCGAAGAAGAAGTTGGCCCTAGAGAACTCGGAACTCCAACGCCAGCTCGAGGAAGCGGAGAGCCAAATCAGCCAACTCTCCAAACAGAAAGCTTCCCTGGCCTGTCAAGCCGAAGAAGCGAAGCGATCCGCTGATGAAGAAAACAGGGTAAGGGAGCCCTCTCCTTCCATGAACTTGCGATCGCATCGGACTTCATGTTCGTGTTACGATATTCAGACTCTCCGTTCTCCACAGGAGCGCTGCGCCATTCTCGGTAAATACAGGAACATCGAGCACGACCTGGATAACCTGCGTGAGGCTCTCGAGGAAGAGCAGGAAGCCAAGGCCGACCTCCAACGTCAACTCTCGAAATCCAATGCCGAGGCTCAGCTGTGGAGGAACAAGTACGAGTCCGAAGGAATCGCTCGTATCGAGGAGCTCGAAGAGTCCAGAAAGAAACTGCAGATCAAGTTGCAGAGCTCTGAAGAGTTGATCGAAGGACTCAACGCAAAGGTATCCGGTTTGGAGAAGACAAAGAGCCATCTCCAAGGAGAAATCGACGATATGCAAGCGGAGGTCGACCGCGCTCAGCAGTTGGCTGCTCAACTCGAGAAGCGTCAGAAGTCGTTTGACAAGGTCATCGCCGAATGGAAAGCGAAGACCGACGATCTCGCTGCCGAGTTGGACGCTTCACAGAAGGAATGCCGCAACTACTCCACCGAGGTATTCAAACTCCGAGCTGCCTACGACGAGTCGCAGGAGCACTACGAGGCTGTCAAGAGAGAGAACAAGAACCTACAAGATGAACTCAAGGACCTTCTGGATCAACTCGGCGAAGGCGGACGATCCGTCCACGAGCTCGAAAAGGCTCGCAAGAGGCTCGAGCTCGAGAAGGACGAGCTGCAACACGCTCTCGAGGAGGCTGAAGCTGCGCTCGAACAGGAGGAGAACAAGGTTCGTTCCCGATCTACAAAAGCACCGAAATTCATGCCAATTGGCAGGGTGGGGGTCCCTGCGGGCGGCGGCACGACGAGACTAATTCCCATTCGTCGACTTACAGGTACTCCGCGCTCAACTCGAGCTCAGCCAGGTGCGCCAGGAGATCGAGCGTCGTATCCAGGAGAAGGAGGAGGAATTCGAGAACACCCGCAAGAACCACCAACGTGCCCTCGACTCCATGCAAGCCTCCCTCGAGGCCGAGGCCAAGGGACGTGCCGAGGCACTCAGGTTGAAGAAGAAACTCGAGTCCGACATTAACGAGCTCGAGATCGCCCTTGACGGAGCCAACAAGGCCAACGCTGAAGCCCAGAAGACCATCAAGAGGTATCAGCAGACGATCAAAGACATGCAGTCGCAGATCGAAGAAGAGCAGAAGGCTCGAGATGAGGCCCGCGACCAGTATGCGAACGCTGAACGCCGTGCTAATCAGCTGCACGGTTCTCTCGAGGAGACTAAGCAGGTGCTCGAACAGTCAGAGAGGGCTCGCCGCTCTGCTGAGTCCGAGCTGATTGAGCTCAGGGAGCAGCACGCCGAATTGGCAGCGAATAACGCGTCTCTCGGAATGGCCAAGAGGAAGCTTGAGGGAGAGATGTCCGCGCTGCAGGCTGATCTCGACGAGATGATCAACGAGTGCAAGGCCTCTGAGGAAAAAGCCAAGAAGGCGATGGTCGATGCTGCTCGTCTGGCCGATGAGCTTCGCGCTGAGCAGGAACACGCTGGCTCCCAGGAGAAGATGCGCAAAGCTCTCGAGATCCAGATGAAGGATCTTCAAGTTCGTCTCGATGAAGCCGAAGCCGCGGCCCTCAAGGGAGGCAAGAAGCTCATCGAGAAGCTTGAACACAAGTGCCGACAACTCGAGTCCGAATTGGAGACCGAGCAACGCCGACACGCCGATGCCGCCAAGAACGCGCGCAAGGGCGAACGCAGGAACAAGGAGCTCCAGTTCCAGGCCGAAGAAGATCGCAAGAACCACGAGCGCATGCAGGAACTCGTCGACAAACTCCAGCAGAAGATCAGCACGTACAAGAGACAAATCGAGGAGGCTGAAGAGATCGCCGCCATGAATCTCGCCAAATACCGCAAGGCCCAACAAGAGCTCGAGGATGCGGACGAACGTGCGAACTTGGCAGAACAAACCGTGGCTAAACTTCGCGCTAAAAACCGTTCATCCGTGAGCGTTGCCAGGGAATAAGATGCGGTCGCGAAGCGAATCGGCGGAAAGAGCCGCGTGCTCTTTCCGCAGCGATCGGAATCACTCGATCGAAACCTTCGGATTTTTTGAACGTGGTGCTTTCTTATTTGAGCTTCAAATTCGTCGCATTGTATCTTGGCGCCTTTGCATTCTAGAGGCCAGCTTTGCGTTCCTGCAGTAGATGCGGATGTGGGGGGACGTCGACAAGATGAGAGCGGAGGCTTGTTTCACGGGAACTCCTTCACGCTGCTTTATCTCGCCAACATCGACAGAGAAGAATCAAACCTTCGCTCCTCATGCTGCCGGTGAAGCTCCGCTTGAAATCGCCTGCTCGACGCAACGCCGGAAGCGACTTGCTCTAAACATTATAATCGCTCATTTTGGCAGAAAACATTCAATAAATTCAGAATATCATCGACGATAGACTTCTCCTTTGGCTGAGCACACGAAGAAGAGGAAGAAGCTCATAGAGCTCGATTGGGAACGAGAATATTCATTAGGTCACGGATCCTCTGCCGTTCAGCAAGCAAGAATCTGAGCGGACCTTCATGAGAACGAGGAGCAATTTATCCGGGATTTATCATGGGAACGGGCACCTACTGCATTAGGATCGCCTTCGAATCTCCTCAGATACATTGGTGTTGACAGCTTCTTTTTAAGCACCAGACTCGAATACCGTGTCGCTTGGAGTCGATATCATCAGTGGAGAAACTGACCGGAGGCTCAATCATAGATCTCCCAGCCATCGAAAGGGGCTGATTCGGAAGGGATCCGGCGGGTGCCGACGAATCATTCATCGAATCTGTCAGATCTGACTGAACGAGTCTTGAGAAGGTGAACAACGAGTTGGTGACAATTGGATAACGAGCTTGTAGAGGGTGGCAGAAGGGGGAACTGAGGTAAAAACGAAGAAGAGACGCGATAGGAGAGATATGAGAGAAAACAAGAAGTCATATAGCCTCCCACCCATCCACCCACTCAGCCGACAAAGTCAAGCGACACATTTGTCACATCACTAAGCGACAACTCAGCGACAGGCGTGGGAAAATCCCTGTCTTTCTGTGTGAAATCATGCTGAAAGCGAAACTTCGAGACGGATCAATTACCACGTTGATGAATCACCGATTCGATGATCAGATAATAATTATGGATGGGTCACAGGAGAAGAATAAGCAATCACAGATAATTATGCTTATTGTCACCATGAATTATTATCAATCATCATCATTGGATTCTCGTCTGATTCAGAGCTGATTTTTTCATCGACATCGGTCGTGATCAGCGTGCATGAAATACAGACTCAGAATATTCAGGATTGAATGTGTGACTCCAAATTTTGCCTCGAATCGTCGAAATAAGAGTGGATGACCTGCGGAAGCAAGGCTGGAAATCGTTCTTGTCATGCCTGCCGCAGAGCCAGCAAGATCAGGTAGTCGGAGTCTGTGAGCTGGCCGTCATCATTCTAAAACAAAGTGAACATCGCTACCAGAGAGAACCGACAACGGTAGGAAGCAGTGGCAGCAATAATACATAGAGAGCATGCAGTGGTGACTGCGCCCGTTACCGAAATAACAACCGACAGGGGAGTCTCACCGGACGACGCCTTTCGAAAGGACTGAGGTGCTCTGATGTCGTCTATGATTTCGGGGCATTTCTAGCGATTCGGACGACCACTAGCGAGACCGCCTAACCCGGAATTTCTTAGACGACCTGCTGAGTTCGTGAATCCGTTAGCGAAACCCTTGAGCAACTGATTCTTAGTCGTGCGTGAAGTTTCGATGGGGATCGAATGTTTCTTCTCTTTCCTCTAGAGAAAATCTGACGCAGAATAGCCATCTCATTGACAACAATTGAAGCATTTCGACCAAAGTTTCTCCCCAACTCGTGAATAGCCCATCTCTCGCTGAAAAAATGTCTGGAACTCCGGAGAGCTCCTCGAAGATTTTCGCGACCCCAGTGGTGACTCTGATCCAATATACAGAAAGCATCGAGTGGCCTTAGGGAATTCCAAGGACTTCCTCGCTCGCCCCGCAGATTCCCTGCTAGATTTCGCACACAGCGATCGTGATGAGGGGTTCAATGAGGGAGACCGGATCGAACGAAGATCGCTTCATTCTAGAATCGAGAATTGCTGTCTTTGTTTTTGGCGAAGGCCTCCCGGCCAGATAGAGAGCATAGGCCTAAGCCACCACCGCGTCGTCAACCTTCCGGAAGCCGACCAAAAGCTGTGAGCGGAATGCGGGGCTTCGGAAAAAGGCTCACCGGCATCCAGATATCATTCTGTTAGACGAAGAATACCCTTTGAATAACTGTGCAATGAAGCGGCCACCAGCGCTCATAACGCTCTTTCGCATTTAGGAATCTTCCTCTGGTTTCCACCGAATCTCGGTCGGATTCACGTATTCATCGGAAGGGTGACATTCTCCGCCGCTCCTAGAGCAGTACACAGAGATAATTCGCCGAGCAGGTCCATTGTTGCGACAAGCAACCGAGGTGGGAATCGAGATAGATTATCGTCGACTCTGTATTTCATTGGATGGCGAATGATTTGTTTATACGTCGGCTCACAGTGAAATGTTTCTAGAATGCAGTCCGGGCTATTTAATCGTCAGTATGCCCGAGATCGGTACTGCTCACAGTGCGTCGCGATCAAGCGCTAGATGCGATAGATTCGTGGGGAACGACTGTTCCTCGGATCGGGGGAAGTATCACATTCAGAGCAGCGTTTCGCCCACATGGGCGTCCGATGCCTTGCCCGCGAAGTCAGCCGCGATAGCAATCGAATATCAAGTCGTTGTAGCTTCCAATAATAATAACTAGTCTCAATTATCATGACAACCACAGTTATAATAATTGTGAATTATGATAATTGTAGAGAAATCGATCTCGATCTTCGGTCAATCGTTGGTTGTAAGGCCCAGATGGGTCGACTCGTTGGTACCGTGGAATCCATGATACCTGGACAGAGGAAGCAGAGACATAACTCGCAGATGTATCGGTTACGAGTTCGTGTACAAGATTGAATTCAGTTTCCAGCGACTAACGACAGTCGATCAATGGTCTCCACTATGTTCTCCCAGAAACGGGTCTGGCTTCAGGAAGGGAAGAAGCAGACAGATTAGAGAAGTCTGTTTAAGGCTACAGCTAGCGCAAATGCCGGCAACCGCTCTTAGGCTTCGATGTGGCCCGGGATGTGATCAGGTGCGCTGAGGGAGACACCGTATGTCAGGCAAATAGACAATGGAAAGACCCGCCTTCAGGCCCCGCCTATTCAAGAACCCTACATTAGACTCTCTCCATTACGACCGAAGGAATTACAGCAAGTATAAAAAGCTACGACACCAGCGATCGTCTCAGAGTAATTTGGCTTTGCAGCGTGAGTGTCACACCATTTCAGTGTTTAGCAGATCGTCTTTGTTCACCCCGTTGTGCTTCTCTCTCGTCTCCCGTCGCTTCGCTCCGACTGATCAACCTTAGAACTGTTCCCGATTGGATACTCTAGTGCGCTTTGCCCCGTTTCCAGTGTCTGTCAATGGATTATTCAGCACGGATCGTGGACTGGATTCGATTCCTAATTATTATTCCCCCAACGCTTCTCGAGAACAGCCGGGAGCCTCGGCTACCGTTCCTAAATGATTGCTTGCCCTCCAGCCAGCGCAGGAAGATTTCGAAGAATCCCCCTGCCCCTAAGATCTCGCTCCCTGGGGGCCGACCCCATGATTCCATGTCTGAGCGCGTTTGATTCTGATCTCTATCCGCTGCCGAAACTGATCCCGAACGCTCTCCCTCTCCGTCCCCGAGCGGTTCATGCAACTTGATAAGTCTGCGATTGTTGAAACAAGGCCTATCGATCGTTTCAGGTGGGCCAGTTGACTCTCAGACTTCGTTTCACCTTTTCTTGATCGAAAAGAGAGTCGAAACTCGCGAGCAAGATGGCTGCACAAACGGATCCCGATCCAAGTGAATACCTTTACATCTCTGCGGAGATGAAGAGGAAGGACGCGACGAAACCATACGATGGTAAGAAGATGACTTGGGTCCCCGACGAGAAGGAGGGTTTCGTGCTCGGGAACATCGAGTCGCTGGAAGGCGACAAGGCCGTTGTCGATACTCCCTCCGGCAAGAAGACCTTCAAGAAGGACCAACTCCAGCAAGTCAATCCGCCGAAGTACGAGAAATGCGAAGATATGTCTAACATGACTTATCTCAACGACGCTTCCGTACTCCACAACCTCAAGGAGCGTTACTTCGCCAATCTGATTTACGTAAGTGAAGGCTTGAGGCATACTCGGAGGGGGAGCCGAGTTGAATCCCGTGTTGATCATGATCGGCTCTGGAGAGACTTTGAGTGAAACGAGAACCCTGAGATAGAATTTTCCGTCACGCAGACCTATTCCGGACTTTTCTGTGTCGCCATCAATCCCTACAAGAGGTTCCCCATCTACACCCCTCGTGCCGTCATGATCTACAAGGGCAAGAGGAGGACCGAGGTCCCCCCTCACGTATTCGCCATCTCTGACGGTGCCTACATGCACATGTTGACTGGTGAGTCCTTGTCGAGAAGCTGGAACCCAGTGGCGGAGACCTCCTGAGCGATTCGGAGTGGTACTCAACGGACTTTAGAGCAATGGGCCTCTTCATGCTCCTGGTTCGAGGAAGCAATTTAGTTTCCTCGGCGTGAGAGACCCCGAATGTTCTCGACATCTCCCGAGACGGACTTCGAGCTGCTACGGGATTCGAATACGTGCGATGATACGTCGCTGCCTACACGCTGACGTTAGTATCCAATCTGAAATCTGAATATTTCCAGATAACGAGGACCAGTCCATGTTGATTACGTAAGTTTCCTGTTGAATCGCTTGTCCACAGCGAGGAATACGAAGAAGTGAACATATTAGACCCGATCCCAATACGTCGAGCGTTGGGTTTTTTCGAGCGAAACAGTCTGACGAAGTGATCTATCCACAGTGGCGAGTCCGGAGCCGGAAAGACTGAGAACACCAAGAAAGTAATTTCCTACTTCGCCAACGTCGGTAAGAGCGACAGGAAGCCAACCGCTGCCGACGCCAATAAGCCTTCACTCGAAGACCAGATCGTGCAAACCAATCCCGTACTCGAGTCGTTCGGTAACGCTAAGACCACCCGTAACGATAACTCCTCCCGTTTCGGTAAATTCATCCGTATCCATTTCGGTCCCACTGGAAAGTTGGCTGGTTGCGATATCGAGACCTATCTGCTCGAGAAGGCTCGTGTCATTTCGCAACAGCCCCTTGAGCGGTCTTACCACATTTTCTACCAACTCATGTCCGGCAAGATCCCCGACATGAAGAAGAAACTGCTCCTGTCGGACGAAATCCACGACTACTACTACGTGTCTCAGGGAAAAACCGAAATTCCCGGCGTGGACGATGCAGAAGAAATGGGATACACCGATGAAGCTTTCGACATTCTCGGTTTCGACGCCGACGAGAAGGACGGTGTCTACCGTATCACCGCCTCTGTCATGCACTTCGGTACGCTCAAGTTCAAACAGAGACCTCGCGAAGAGCAGGCTGAAGCCGATGGAACCGAGGAGGGAGAACGGGTCGCCAAACTGCTCGGCGTCGACACCAACGAGCTGTACAAGAACTTGACCAAGCCCAGGATCAAGGTCGGAACTGAGTTCGTGACCAAGGGTCAGTCTATGGGACAGGTCTACTCGGCCATCGGCGCCATGTCGAAGGCCATGTTCGATCGTACGTTCAAATTCCTCGTCAAGAAGTGTAACGACACTCTGGACACCAAGCAGGCACGCAAGCATTTCATCGGTGTGCTTGATATTGCTGGTTTCGAAATTTTCGACTACAACGGTTTCGAGCAGCTCTGCATCAACTTCACCAACGAGAAACTCCAGCAGTTCTTCAACCACCACATGTTCGTGCTCGAGCAGGAAGAGTACAAGAGGGAAGGAATCGACTGGGTCTTCATCGATTTCGGTCTCGATCTGCAAGCTTGCATCGAGCTCATCGAGAAACCCCTGGGTATCTTGTCCATCCTCGAAGAGGAGTCTATGTTCCCCAAGGCTACCGACAAGACTTTTGAGGACAAGCTGAACAGCACCCATCTGGGCAAGTCGGCTCCCTTCCAAAAGCCCAAGCCCCCGAAGAACAAGGATGTCGGACCCGCTCACTTCGCCATTGCTCACTACGCCGGTACCGTATCGTACTCGATCACCGGCTGGCTCGAGAAGAACAAGGATCCCCTGAACGATTGTGTCGTCGACCAGTTCAAGAAGGGTAATCTGAAGCTGCTCCAGACCATCTTCGAAGACCATCCTGGACTCGGCGCTGACGCGAAGGCCGACGGTGGCGGCAAGGGAGGTGGCCGAAAGAAGGGTTCTGGTTTCCAGACCGTCTCCGGTTTGTACAGGGTACGTTTCCAGAAGCTCCTGTGATCGAACTCGGAGTCCTCCGAATGAATAGGAGTGCTCCGAAATGTATTCCCATTCTATTCTATCATCATTCTAATTATCTGTCTGCCTCCCTCAACTCCCGTCGGGAAACAGGAGCAACTCAACAAGTTGATGCACACCCTCCACTCTACTCATCCTCACTTCGTCCGTTGCATCATCCCCAACGAATTCAAGCAGCCTAAAGTCATCGACGCTCATCTCGTCATGCATCAGCTCACCTGTAACGGTGTGCTTGAAGGCATCCGTATTTGTCGCAAAGGTTTCCCCAACAGGATGGTTTACGCCGATTTCCGTCAACGGTAAGTGCGATGGAGCTCCGTCCGGTGCGGCAACGAGTCTGGTCACCCGGGACGATCATCATTTAACGATCATTGGATTATCTCAGCTACACGATACTCGGTCCCAACGCCGTCCCCAAAGACTTTGCCGGTGAACCGAAAGACGCCGGTTCTATGCTCATTAGCCAGACAGGTCTCGATCCGGATCAATATCGAATTGGATTGACCAAGGTACGCCTTCTAATTGAGTATTGCCGTCTTCAGTTATACAATTCTTGCGGCCGAAGAGGCCAAGAAACACTCCGAAGCCAAGGATTCTTCGATCGCCGTTATCTCTAACATCGGCCTTGACAAAGATGAATACCGATTCGGTAGCACAAAGGTAGAAGGCCATCAGATGGCTTCTACGTTAAGTGTTGTACCCCGATTCGATCGGGAGTGGACGTTGTCCTATTTGTCCTAGAGTCGCCTGACTCATGGACGGTCGCTGGTGGGAATACCTCGCCTCGCTCTGGGAAAGTCTCAGAACTCCCTCCCTGGAGTGCCGGTCATGTGCCGCTCTGATGAGACGCCGGTCTACAACGATTGTTTTTCTGCACCAGATCTTCTTCCGCGCCGGAGTGTTGGGTCGTCTTGAGGAGATGCGTGACGAACGTCTCGCCAAGATCATGACCATGATTCAATCAGCCTGCCGTTGGTATCTTTGCAAGAAACACTTCCAGAAACTCAAGGAGCAACGGTGAGCGATCCGCCATCGAGGTTTCGAATTCGTTCCGCTCGATCGAAGCTCTAATTTCCTTCTCATTTCGCAGGTTGGCCCTGCGCGTCCTGCAGAGGAACCTTCGTCAGTTCGCTCAGATGCGCAACTGGGCCTGGTGGAAACTCTTCATCAAGGTGAAGCCGCTCCTCAACATGACCAAGGCCGAGGACGAGCTTAAGGGTAAAGAGAAAATAGCGAACATTCGCAGATGTCCTCCGTACCGTACAGAGTCGATGGACGTTCTCGAATTTTCTCTAAAAGTTTTCCTGTTCGAATGCAGCTCTCGAAGACAAACTCAAGGAGGAGATGGAGAAACTCGCCAAGGAGGAGAAATTGCGCAAGGAGCTCGAAGCGCAGAACGCCAAACTCGTCCAGGAGAAGAACGAACTCTTCCTGCAACTTGAATCCGAGCGCACCGGAGCCGGAGACATCGAACAACGTCTCACCAAGGTCCAGTCCCAGAAGACTGACCTCGAGCGACAGGTCCGTGAGCTGGAGGAGCGCTGCCACCGCGAGGAGGACAGCGCCCAGAAACTCGGCCAGAACAAGAGGAAACTCGAGGGCGAAATCTCTGCCCACAAGAAGGACATCGAAGATCTGCAGCTCTCCCTCCAGAAGGCTGAGCAGGACAAGCAGTCCAAGGACCACCAGATCCGAAACCTGAATGATGAGATCGCCCAGAAGGAAGAACTCATTGCCAAGCTCAACAAGGAGAAGAAATCCCTCCAGGAGCAGGGCAGCAAGACCACCGACGACCTCCAGGCTCAGGAGGACAAAGTCAATCACTTGAACAAGGTGAAGGCTAAACTCGAGCAGACCCTCGATGAATTGGAGGATTCGCTCGAACGCGAGAAGAAAGCCCGCGCCGACCTTGACAAGACCAAGAGGAAGGTCGAGGGAGACCTGAAACTCGCTCAGGAAGCGGTCGCCGATCTCGAGAAGAACAAGAAAGAGCTCGAACAGACCATCCAACGCAAGGATAAGGAGCTTGCGGCCTTGGCCACCAAGCTCGAGGACGAACAATCCCAAATCGCCAAGCTCCAGAAGCAGATCAAGGACTTGCAACAACGGGTCGAGGAACTCCAGGAGGAACTCGAGGCCGAACGCCAGGCTCGCTCGAAGGCTGAGAAGCAACGTTCCGATTTGGCTCGCGAATTGGAACAGCTCTCCGAGCGTCTCGAGGAGGCCGGTGGAGCCACCTCCGCTCAAATTGAGTTGAACAAGCGTCGCGAGGCTGAACTCGGAAAACTCCGCCGTGATCTGGAGGAGGCCAACTCGCAGAACGAGCAAATCGTCTCCGCTCTCCGCCAGAAGAACAACTCCATGGTGGCCGAGATGACCGACACGATCGACAACCTCAATAAGCAGAAGGCCAAGTAAGTTATGGGACCGTTAGGAATTTTTTTGAGACTTTCCGAATCCCGAACGATGTCCGTACAGTCTCGCTCTATCGATAAACGAAACTGAATGGGGTCTGGGCGGGGAGAGACGGAGTGGATCCAATAATAATGCCGGCTATTGGAAAAAAAACAGCATCGATATGATTTCGATCCCTGCTGTTCATTATCGAATCTCCTAATCGCTTCTGCTCATAAAAGGCTCGAGAAGGAAAGATCGCAATTCAAATCTGAGGCCGATGACATGCGCCAAAACGTTGAACACGTTCAGCGGGAGAAGGTACAGCGTCTATGCCTCGAAATGAAAATTCAGGCTTCCCTCTGATGAAAGGCACTTTCGAACGCACCTTGTTGAAGCGAGCAAGCGAGCGAGCGCTTCTTGCGGAGCGAGCAAACTAATTAACTGTCCAACTGAAAACTGACCGCACATTCGAACCCTTCTCCTAAGTAAAACCTCTATTAAAGACTTGAAAAGGACTGCGCCGGTTTCAAATCCCAAGCCGTGGATGCTCAGTCATCTCTCGACCACGCTATGAAGCTTCAGGTATTTCGCGTTGCATTTTCGAAAGTAATACTCCTCCTTCCCCTTGAGTAATAATAATGAATCGCAGCAGCTTCGATTATGCTGCAAGAATTCCGCGAGAACGATTCCCCCAGAGGGCACTCCGGAAAGACGCGACGTTGGTTTTCGTCATTCGGTTCGTCGGAGGGGATCGAATATTTGCATCCACCTCAAAGCGAATCCATTCATTCAGCGTTTGACAAGCATCTTGCTCAGAGAATTCGTGCATGCGTGGCTCGACGTGAGACCCTGAGAGCCATTCTGAAAATCTCTGAAATTGCAGGCCAACTCTGAACGTCAGGCGAAAATGCTTGAAGTTCAACTTCAAGACACGCAGTACAAGCTTGACGAGTCCAATCGCACAGTCAACGACTTCGATGCCGCCAAGAAGAAGCTGGCTCTCGAAAACTCCGAGCTCCAGCGACAGCTCGAAGAGGCCGAGAGCCAAATCAGCCAGCTTTCGAAGCAGAAGGCCTCACTCGCCAGCCAGGCCGAGGAGGCCAAGCGTGCTGCCGATGAGGAGAACAGGGTACGCAAGCGGCTCGGATTGCCAAAATTATTATTGTTGAGCTGCTCAATTTATTTGACATCGACTCACGCTCTAGAATTCCGTGTAGGAACGAGCTGCTATTCTTGGAAAGTACCGCAACATTGAACACGATCTCGACAACCTCCGTGAAGCCCTCGAGGAAGAGCAGGAAGCCAAGGCTGACTTGCAACGCCAACTTTCGAAGGCGAACGCCGATGCTCAACTCTGGAGGAGCAAGTACGAATCTGAGGGGCTCGCTCGTCTCGAAGAGCTCGAGGAGTCCAGGAAGAGACTGCAGATCAAGCTGCAAGGCGCTGAGGAACTCATCGAGGGTCTCAACGCCAAGGTGTCCGGTCTCGAGAAGACCAAGAGCCACCTCCAGGGTGAACTCGACGACATGCATGCTGAAGTCGATCGCGCCCAACAATTGGCCGCTCAACTCGAGAAGCGTCAGAAGTCGTTCGACAAGGTCATCGCCGAATGGAAAGCGAAGACCGACGATCTCGCTGCCGAGTTGGACGCATCGCAGAAGGAATGCCGCAACTACTCCACCGAGGTATTCAAACTCCGAGCTGCCTACGACGAGTCGCAGGAGCACTACGAGGCTGTCAAGAGAGAGAACAAGAACCTCCAAGATGAACTCAAGGACCTTCTGGATCAACTCGGCGAAGGCGGACGATCCGTCCACGAGCTCGAAAAGGCTCGCAAGAGGCTCGAGCTCGAGAAGGACGAACTGCAACACGCTCTCGAGGAGGCTGAAGCAGCACTCGAACAGGAGGAGAACAAGGTTCGTCGCCGATTTACATATGTGCTGGAATTCTTGCCAATTGGCAGGGTGGGGGTCCCTGCGGGCGACGGCACGACGAGACTAATTCCCATTCGTCGACTTACAGGTACTCCGCGCTCAACTTGAACTCAGCCAGGTGCGCCAGGAGATCGAGCGTCGTATCCAGGAGAAGGAGGAGGAATTCGAGAACACCCGCAAGAACCACCAACGTGCCCTCGACTCCATGCAAGCCTCCCTCGAGGCTGAGGCCAAGGGACGTGCCGAGGCACTCAGGTTGAAGAAGAAACTCGAATCCGACATCAACGAGCTCGAGATCGCTCTTGACGGAGCCAACAAGGCCAACGCTGAAGCTCAGAAGACCATCAAGAGGTATCAGCAGACGATCAAAGACATGCAGTCGCAGATCGAAGACGAACAGAAGGCTCGCGACGAAGCTCGCGATCAGTATGCCAACGCTGAACGCCGCGCAAATCAGCTTCATGGCTCTCTTGAGGAAGCCAAGCAGCTCTTGGAGCAATCGGAGCGGGCACGCCGAGCCGCCGAGGGTGAGAACCTCGAGCTCAGAGAAGCCAACAACGAACTGGGTGCCAACAACGCTTCTCTCGGAATGGCCAAGAGGAAGCTTGAGGGAGAAATGTCCGCGCTGCAGGCTGATCTCGACGAGATGATCAACGAGTGCAAGGCCTCTGAGGAAAAAGCCAAGAAGGCGATGGTCGATGCTGCTCGTCTGGCCGATGAGCTTCGCGCTGAGCAGGAACACGCTGGCTCCCAGGAGAAGATGCGCAAAGCTCTCGAGATCCAGATGAAGGATCTTCAAGTTCGTCTCGATGAAGCCGAGGCCGCGGCCCTCAAGGGAGGCAAGAAGCTCATCGAGAAGCTTGAACACAAGTGCCGACAGCTCGAATCCGAATTGGAGACCGAGCAACGCCGACACGCCGATGCCGCCAAGAACGCGCGCAAGGGTGAACGCAGGATCAAGGAGCTCCAGTTCCAGGCCGAAGAAGATCGCAAGAACCACGAGCGCATGCAGGAACTCGTCGACAAACTCCAGCAGAAGATCAGCACGTACAAGAGACAAATCGAGGAGGCTGAAGAGATCGCCGCCATGAACCTCGCCAAATATCGCAAAGCTCAACAGGAACTCGAGGACGCCGATGAGCGCGCGAATCTTGCGGAACAGAGCGTCGCTAAGCTCCGAGCCAAGAACCGCTCCTCGGTGAGCATGGCTCGCGAGTAAACTCCTCCTACGCTATCGTCATCAAACGCCTCACGTTACTAATATCGTCTACGCATCCGATCGATCATTGTTGCTGTTCGCATGATATAACAAGAGCAAATATCTTGGCGCCTTTCACCCGCAAGCTTAGAGAACGCTGAGCATCGACCAATGGGAATCTTCCATGCAGCTACGAGCGTGGCTGAGAGCAATGGCCGGAAAGACTGGGAAGGGAATACCACACGCTGCTTTATCTCACTGACATCGAACACGGATCAGCCCATCTTTCGAGAGCCCGCATCTCAAAGCCGGCAATAAATCGCTGCACGGAAGAGCCCTTATTGTGTTCTGGCAAAAACGTTCGATGATCGAGAGAAACATACAAGAAGTGGTAAACTGATGGAGGTTTCGCTTTTGAGTACTCGATAAACTTCGCGAATATTAGCTATGTCATCCTAAATAAATACTCATCATTTGCATAAGTAAAGTTAGACTTTTCTATATTTCGACTCAATTCTGCGCAAGGGCGATCGTCTTTGTCCTTCGGATCGTCTCTCTTCTCCTTGCCAATCGGAGCCTCTGTACTCCACCGAGTACACCCCGATTGTGATTTCCTAATTAATCCAGACAGATACAAGTCCGGTGAGCCCCTCCGAAGACAACTCGGATTACTCCTTCTGTGGGTGGCGTATGCCTTGCCTCTTCGATGTTGAAGATCGAGAGGGTACGACGTCCCATTAAAACTTAGGCTCTTGGAAGCGTACTACGTCAGAGCCGGGATACACCACCGAAATTTCAGGTGTAGAGAAAGGTCGTGCTGATCAATAATCATCACAGAATAATCCAGGAATTCGGGGAGCTCTCGTGTGAATTAGGCTGGTGACAGCCGAGATCCATGCAGTCGAGCTCTTTCAACCGCTGTGTATGCGCCAACCATGTACGGATCCGGAGCTGGAATCGATAATGACAATGATGAGTCAGCGCGCACGCCCCAAGATACGGCCGCAGCTGCTGGACTGAGCTTCAAACCCCAAACAAAGATCAGCATCAACATTGTTTTGAGGGCTCTCCTCCTTCGCGTAGAATTTCTCTGATGTACTCAGTGTAGTACGAAAAAAGACTCGCTTCCCTCGTGTGCAGGTGACGGCATGAGCGGCGGACATGTCTTCCGTCGATGAGGCAGACTTAGAATCAACTCGGAGCGGATAGGTGGATCGACCCGCGGGAGTGGCAGTACAGCGCATTATTTCAGCCAGGACTTCTGTACATTCATTGGGTATATCTGCTATCTGAATTTGCCGAACTCCAATGCAGGTACGTCGTTAGGGAAGAATTCACTCCCTGTCGAACACTCCAACTTGTAGGAATCGAAGATCTCCGAACGCTACCAGGGGTTCGCGTTCGCTCTGACTGAGACCGAGGATCGTCCGCTGAACTGACAGCTCAGCGGGTCGTCGGTGGTCGCTGGTTCTATGAGGAGGATAGCGATTTAATGCCTTCGGCCAGACGTTTCCCCTGGAGAATCTTCCCGTCTCTATAAGAGTTCCTAGATAAAGTGCAAGAGACCTCGAACTTCGCCAAACGAGAGCCATTCAGTGAATTTTCGAGCGGGCTAGAGACATTCTCAGCTGGGTGGCCAGATGATGCTTTCCTCCTATCCATCTCTCAGCGGTGCGATTGAAAATTTGTAGAACGAATTCTCACTGATCGAGTGTTGCGTCCCGGAACTCGGAGCCTAAGTCATCCCGGCGGCTCTCCCTCCTCCTTCGGGCCGACGACTGCCGACGTGTACTTAGGCTTTTTCAAGTCTTAGACTGAATCGAGTGAATTGGTGCTGTAGATAGTGAAGCAGTCGTCATACGATCGTTCGTTCACGATGATGCAAGCCCTCGATACCCAAGTGAGTTCCTTTTGTTTTGAGGCTAAACCACGGCTTGTGTGAATAACATGGGTTCGATCATACGAATTATCGAGGGGGAGGGGTGGATGGTTCGCATGCTTGCACCACGGATCGAGTGTCCGCCGGAGGAGACGCGTGAGATGCACCAAAATCTATCGCTCTGGTGATTTCGTTCCTGAGAGACTGACCCGATCATTTCAGGTGAACCCTATGTCCGGAGAGGAAGTGGACGGTGGGGTGGCGGGTGCTGGGGTCAACCAGAGGCCTACCACGCTGCAATGGGGCGGCCCGAACGGCGTGTCGACCAACATGGGTTCGCCTGGGCCTCTAGGCAGCCTCACACCCTCCCCGGCAACGAGGAGCAAAATCGAGCAGATTAAACAATGGAGTTTATCCACATACAAGTGCACGCGGCAGATACTAGCGGAGAAAATGGGCAAGGTCAGAATCTTCTTGATGCACTGCGAAAACTCGAAAATTCCGGCTATGCTCCACCGCATGTCTAAATGGATGCTCGATATCCCGCAGGGTATTCGGACGGTGGACGGAGAGCTAGAAGCCAACATAGAGTTGCTCCGCGAAACTCATCAGAAGTATCTGAATATTCTCCGACTCGCCAAACTTCTTACAAGTCATTTTTACAACACCGTGGCGACGCAGGCCGCTCTGGGCGAGTGTTTCTCCGACTTGGCCCAGAAGAGTCCGGAACTGCAGCAAGAATTTCTCTACAACGCTGAGACACAGAAGAATCTCTCCAAGAACGGAGAGACGCTGCTCGGTGAGTTCACTAACCTCTTGGCTCCTATGAAGTCCATCCTTCTTGAAATGCCTCACGATTAGTAGGACTCGTCATGAATTTAGAATCCTCTCTCCAGGCGCGTTGAACTTCTTCGTTTCCTCCCTTTCGACTCTTTGTAACAAAACCATCGAAGATACTCTGATAACGATTCGACATTATGAGAACGCTCGGCTCGAGTTCGACGCTTACCGATGCGATCTCGAGGAGCTGTCCGCCCACGGGGGTCCAGCTCAGGCCACGAAGGTATGCGGGTTTCCTGCTCATGCTGGGAATGATGGGTGCAGTCAGTACAGTCGGATGTTTAATTCGATAACTTTCCACGAAATACTCTAATCCCCACATCCGAAACTCTTAGGTTGTGGAGGCAAAAGCGAGTTTCGAGGCGCAGAGAGACAAATATGAACGCCTCCGTGGAGATGTTCAGATCAAGATGAAATTCCTCCATGAAAATAAGGTTTGCCGAAAACAACCGAACTGATTCATATCGCGACGAAATATTCAGAGGTGGCCATTACAGCGATGGATTTGTTTTCAGGTTAAGGTGATGCACAAGCAGTTGCTCCTTCTACACAATGCCGTGTCTGCTTATTTTAGCGGCAATCAGTCATCTTTAGAGGCCACCTTGAAACAATTCAATATCAAGGTCAAGACACCAAATTCGTCCTCTCCAAGTTGGCTTGAGCAATAGATAAGCCCCCTCACACATAAGGATGCATTCGCAAACGATCACTTTGTAAGACGACGGCCAGCGATATAGGCTTCTCGTTATTCTAGTCTCAGTGCTGTCAAGAGTCGTCGGTCCTTCGCGGACCGCATCGAAGCATGTCTTCTCTGAGCTTACTCATCCGGCGATTAAGACCGCAGCTGATCAGTTGTCCTCTGACTCGGCTAGTATTACGCCTTGTGTTTCCAGCTCCTTCTCGGAGGAACGCCTAATTTACAGTCTCCCGTGGAAATATTTCCGGCTCGTTCAAGGCTTAAGGTTCAGTTTGTATGCTCTGATCGCACGGGAGCTCCTTGGCTCAGAGAGGCATTATTCTTTCCATTAGAAATTATTGTGGTATCTTGATTTGAGAAATGTTTTTAATTTATTGAAAGACCCGTCAGAGCTGAGCGTTGAGGCTTCGAATATGCACTACGGGAATATAGAGGGAGTCAAAGATTTATATAAGCTGAAACCCGGTGAAGACGAAGTTGTGATTTATGAGTGGACTGTTAAGCGCCGACAGATTCTACTTCGGTAAATGTTGTCTCGCGACAACTGTTTCCTTGGATCAGATGAGGCAATCCTAAGTCAGCAAGACGCTCTTTAAGTTGCACTTTCGGCAGATCTCGCCATCCAAAGATATCGATGATGTCTCAACCCGTTCGCTTACATTTCGAATCTGTTGGACCACTCGGTGAGCAGGAATCGCTGCGAGGGAACATTTTGGTCGATGATCACATCCGGCAAAACCGGCGACGCTCCGGATACGAGAATTATATAACGAAAAATAAACTAATTTTTATACTTAGAAATTTCGACAAAGTTTTTCGGCGGGTTCCGGGGACACGGAACGGGAATGTTTCTCAGGCGGGGTCCGGATAACGGAAAGGCGACCTGTCATCAATGCGGAGTTCCAGGACTGTCTGCTGGGAATGCCCCTCGCCGTCGATGATCTCCGGACGTCTTCGACGAAATGAGCTCTCGGGGTCGGGGGGTGTTTTGGGAACTCGATACATCAAATGGAGGTATCCCGGGAAGTATTCGATGCGAAAAATCAGAGGCGGAACCAGCCTTGCTTGCCAATGAAGCTGACCTTTCCCATATTCCTCTCACATTCTGAGTCACTCCTCACTGACTGTTTGCAGTCAGATGGCTGTTCCAGAGTTCTAGAGCGACAGACCCTATCCCTACTGTTCATAGCGCTTTCCATATTATCAATGCTTGGGGCGCTCCTCTGCCTCGTCTACATCAGTAATGATTCGTTCTTCCTCCTGCGTCCGAGAACGAGTCTCGGATCTTCAGGAGACTGAGATCGCGTGATTGATTTCTTTTTGAGTTCTCCGGTACGCTGCATCAATCCGGACAGGAATCACGGTGGGAGTCGAGAAAACTCACGCCTCTTAAGTGTCAATGGGAAAGTCGCGCGAAAAATTCAGGGGATATGATGAGAGAGAATCTCAAGATAGGCGAACCTCCTTCGGACTCCGTGATCGGCTCACGGACACCGCTGCTAATATTCAGGAATGCATATCCGGAGGGTCGTTCTTAGTCGTCCCGCGACGCGGAGACGGTGGTAAGAGACGAAAAGGCTCTTCGTGATCCCAGTGAAGTCCGTTCGCCGTCAAGCTTTTCATCGGTCCGAGACATTAACGGCCTACGAACCCTGGATATCAATTGATACTGAGATGTTCGTGATCGATAGAGCAGTCGCCCTGGCGCTCATGGAAAGCGTCCCATGACGTTCGATCGAGAAACGTCAGCCGCCCTGATCACTTTCAACGAAACGAGGGAACGAAGACCGGCACGTATGACTCCGCTCGGTTGCCGCGTACGAGCCGGATGAATTATAGTTCTTTAAATTCAGTCAGTTTTGAATAATTATTCAAAACTGACTGGATTTCTCAAGGAACATGAGGAGCGTCACCAGATAGGGATCCTCCTTCACCTCGAGAGGGGAGAATTGGGCTCCCCGAGGACTCATTGGCTGCATCCAAGAGTGGTGATTAAAGTGTCTATCGTCTATGGGCTACATAAATTGTTAAATACCTCGATCTCATACAAACAGAATATTGAAGAAGATTTCTATGATCTTTCCATGTATCGGATTAATTGGGTACAGAAGTCTATAACTGCAACTCGAGGTTCGAATATTACGGAACATATCCGTGCTCCAGCATGAATACTCCTTGATTGTCATAGACTCTTCGAAGGGTCTCTCCTCCATCGATTCCGTACCCGAAACGCGGGCTGGCCACCGGCCGGAGGGTGTGAGTAAGCGAATACCTCCCCTGTCGGTGAAGACTCGTATAGGCGTCGTACGAGAGCGCCGTTCGCGGGTCGGATTTCTCCGACGAGCGCATCCCTTAATGGCTTTCGAAAAAATTGGTTCAGCTCTCTTATGAATGAGCAAAAAAGCGAAGTGGTCGAGGTTAAATCAGGCCGGTCGAGACCGCTCCGGAAACTTGTCCCGATTCTGAAGCCGGCCGGCAAACCCCAACTCTCGTCGCGGGGTCCGCTTCAATCAACCCCCGGCAAATCACGCCGGGTCGCCGCGAGAGGACACTCCGCTTTTCACTCCCCGGGATCGTCCATGTGTGTTTCACTTCTCGTCAGGGAGAGAGGGAGCACTGGTGTCTACTTGAGTGGGCTCACTGTATCGAAGAGAGTCACGTTTTCCATTAGTCCGTGCACCACCACGAGTCCAACCTGTTAGTTAGCGCTGTGATACATGGACTCAACTCGAGCAGAGCAGCGATAATATGCCGGCCACAACGCAGTGAGTTAACCCTTTAGCCATTTTTGAGTTCATCCGTTCACGATCCGCTTCGCTGCGGGCTCCGGAGAGTCAATCGGAATTTTCGCGACACTAGACTCCGATGGTCCGTCGCTGTTGACAACGGAAGCGGCATTCCATCCATTCCGCGGATATCTTTCCTCGGGCTTTGACGGTGGCGTCGATGCCAGCATCCGTTCGCCTTGCTTCCCTGATTTGGACCCGCCCGCTTCTCTCGAACGGATCAGAAATAGGCTTCCCGCTCTTAAACATCCTCACTCTCCGAGGCACAGGCTCGCGCATAGCTAAACCGAAATTTCACGCTTGCCTACAGTCTAGAACAGACGACCGGACGTCCATGAAAATTTGAGAGACATGCCGTCTAGACCGTTTCCTCCCGCTCATAGGCAGGATTGATGGCAAATTGCCAAAGAGTGCATGAGGAGGCTCGGAGGAATCGCTTCACGATCCCCGGATGTCCAAGTTCGCCGGTTTTTGTCCTCTTTACGGAGCGATAGGCTCCATTCAATTATTCAATTAATCGATCGAGCAAGTAATCACGCTAGAGAAACCTGCTAGGGGGATTTCGGGAGCGGTCGTCCTGTTCATCGCTCCGAACCCTAGATTGGGTTGGGGGAATGATAATCGATCCGAGAAACGTTCAGAAGAATAAACTCTGAGAGCTTTGTTTTACTTCTGCGCTTGGAAGTGGCGACACAATGGCAGAGAAACGCTGAAGCTCGGTGATCCGCCGCGCCGTCACTATCGGTATCCAAGGTTGTTTGCGGAGATAAGAGGGAGAACGTCACTGGGACGATGGAACCATTGCTAGTGATAGCATTCTGACACGATGTCTGGAGTTGGAGTTTCTCCCAACGAGCGGTATAAACATGCAGCAGCTCGGTTTCCTCATTCAAATTACCCTTCCAGGAACATTTCCCAAGAACGCTTCGCGAGTGAAGGCTCCAAGGGACGGAACATACCGTCTAACGCTGAAGATCACGCCAAGATGCAACTCTTCAATGTACAAGGCTTGGTAGTGTCGAAGAATCAGTATACTAGAGAACAGATGAGGAAAGTTCTCTGGTTCAAGCCGTTGGAAAAAGATATCTATGTTGGGTCGTTCCCGCGTGCCGGTGAGCCATCATCATCAATGTCCGATAAATCGATAATTAGAGATTGATCACGGGTTCGCCCATGGCTCGGTGTGAGTGTCTCTTCACCGCCCTATTCCCCTCCGCAGGCGGAAGCTGGGTGCAATATATCATTTGGAGTCTGCTGAAGGGGACAGATAAACCTCTCCCAACACTGAAAGAGATGCGGAGCCTTTATTTCCCATGCATCGAACAGGTGGACCCGGACGTTGTAGATCGCCACTTAACTAAGGTATGCTGCTGGAGTCTTCATATTTTACTGACAGCCGAATTCACAGATTGTGAGCGGACAAGGTGTTTTGCGAATATTGGGCTATGCTTCTTATGCCCGTAACTCCAGTCCGCCTCCAAGAACCGATAATTTTCAGAGAGATGAGGGTCGCTTGATTCATCACCACCTGCCGAAAGCTTTCGTTCCCTCCGAGGTTCAGAAGAACATTTATATACTGAGGAATCCGTACGATGTTTGCGTGTCCTACTATCATCATCTGAAAGTGAAGTAAGCATCCGATACGCTGAGTTTCATTTTCTACGTGCACCGCTCCACCGACGGAGAACTGATTACGTCACAACAGCGGGCAAAAGCTCCTGATTTCCTGCGGCAGATACGCGATACCGGCCTGTTTGTCGAGCCGTAGATGAGGAATCGAGCGCCGAAACTTTGCCTCTATGACCCAGAAAGTGGTCAAGCAACTCGCGATTACGCTTGACGCCATAAAACTCGACAAGATATCTACGACAACGGCTGATCTCGCGATTCCCTATCGCCAGGTGTGCGCCCCTGCTCCGAGATTCGCACAGTAAATTCATTGCAGCAGAATTTTAAATGATGATCTCTCTTCCAGCGGCAAATACGATGCTGCCTTCAGTGACTTCTTCGAATGCTTCATACGGGGCGAGGTGCCGTTCGGGGACTACTTCGATCACATCGCCGGCTGGTATGAAGCCCGGAACGAGCCCACCACGAAAGTTCTCCTCTACGAGGAATTGATGGCGAACCCTGTCAGGGCGATCGTTGAAATTGCCGACTTTATCAAAGTATCAGTCAGTCCCGAAGCAGTCACGGTAAGCTCGACGATCTGGAGCCCTCGATGAGCAGATTTTTCGCCGCGGAGAAAACAAATCATCACCTCTGATTATCTTTACAGGCCATAGCTACTGCAACGAGCTTAGAATCTCTTCGGAGGAACGAAACCGAAACTGTTTCGGTAGAACATTACCGTTACGCGAGGAACGGCGACTGGAAGAGATTGATGACAGACGAACAGAAATCTCGTCTCGATGTCCTCGTCGAACGCTTCCGATTTACAGATATGTACAGAGTTTGGGCCCAGAACGCGTTCATCTAACGCGCATCGGGATTCTCATGTTACATCATCCCTCTCGACTGGGAAAGGAAAAGCATGGCCGGGAGTAGGACGACCGCCCCTCTTCACATTCTCCACGCGGCGCATGTCATGCTTCGATAATTATGCAGACTCATCTCCGAAGTTCAATCCCAAATAAAGCGTTCTCACTCACTGAATGGCGTGCCCTTACACGAAAGAGCGAATTTATCGGCACTCAGGCCGACACGGAAGAACCCATCGTTTGCATGGAAAAAATTCCCTCATTGACCAGAAGTCATTTATTTTGTTCGCTTGAAAACCTTACTACAAGATTCCGTATCGACAGCGTCAAGTCTCACCATTGTAATGATTAAGGAACGAGCAGATCATCGATGGCCCTCAACACGCGAGTTCAACGCTAGGGGAGTGTTCTCGGTCCTCGGAGCTATCCATCCGCCAGTTGTGACGGAAAACACTCGATCGAACATAATCAAAGACTCGATCAGGAAGTCCCCGTTCACACACAATCTTCTTGCCGATCATATATATATATATGGAAAATCATATGAGCCTGACTCCACGACCCGGGGGGCATTTGATCGTTTACGATTCGCGCGTTCGATCAACGCTTGAAATGTAAGTCTCAGATCGGCTATTCGTCGTTCATTTTTCCACAATGTCATGGGGTCTATCCACCAAACCCCGACCCCGAATGAAGATCTTCAGAAACAAGTGAGCGAATGCAAGAGGGCTATCTAAATGAATTTATCTTTAATCCATAAATAACGGAAGACACATAAGCGGAGCTACAATAAATAACTTATTAGAACGCTTCTGGTACAATTCGATCATAATTAGGAAGTATCTGAGCTAGCAAGCTGAATACGTGAGTCCGGCAAGACACCTTTGCCGATATATTTGAAATATCTACAAAACTGCTCACGACCGTGATCGTATTTCTCTTAGTTCGCCTACGTTAGGCTTAGGGAATATGTACACTCCTAGATCTCTAGTTCCTTTTGCTTGAGGGCGGGGGACCGCTCCGTTCGATTCTCAAACGAAAGTATCCTTCTCCATTTCTGGAGCTGGTGCATCTATGGCGTCGCATCGGAGCGAGTGCTCTCTTCAGCACAACAAACTTCCAAACAGACACAGAAACCGCATAGCACAACAAAACAGAATCCCCAGTGACTTCATGTGTACGGTCAGTCGTCATTTTGATGCCAATAATACGGAGATGGGTGGCGATCGCGGGTCCGATTGCGAGGCGATTGAACTTCCTTTCTCGTTGCTGATCCTATCTGATAGAGCATTACGGCCTTTTGAGCGCCTTGATGAGGTACAGTTTGTCCCCTTGTGGACTGGTGTAGATAGGAGATTTCTTATAATGTTCTACCAGATCCGTGAGGGTGCCGAATTTGCGTTGACCTTCGGAAGGAAATGAATTTATGTTTCGCTTACACAAGTACACATATCTCGCGATCATAAGACAGCAGGCGATCATCGAAAGGAGAAACTTCATGAAACTCTAGGGAGAGACCAACCTATCCGGTAGGTGTTGCCCTCGACGTGCACTTTGAAGTGCTTGTTCCTTCCGGGAGCCTTCATGGAAACGGAAAGATCGCCTACATTTGTTTCGGACACCCTGACGAGGAAGTCTCCATCGATTCCGAATTGGTTTAGAAGAGCATCACATTCGTTGCGAGTTATTTGACCATAGTACCACGGTTGTTGGGTATCAGCCACAGCACCGTTCTGAGCATTTGAGCCCTGCTCGAGTTGAACATAGTTTTTGGGTACTAGTCCTGATTGGCCGGTTGAATTGATTGCCAACCACCAGTCAGGGTCTTCTGTGGGTTTATCGATGATGTCGAGGCGTTCACCCTTAGAGAACGAGAGCTCTTCTTCATTTTGAGCCTGGAATGAATAGAGAGCGACGACAACATCGAGGACCGGGGCGCTATTGACGCCCACTTGGCTCACGTTCACGTATCCGTCCTCTTGCCCCGCGATGTTTACGTATGGAGCTTCGAGTGTCGCGCTGTTCGTTTTAGCCGTGCCGACGCTGCCTTGTTTGCCCTCTTCTCCGACGAGGTTCACATAGTTCGAAGGGAACCATCCTAAGCGACCCTGATGTTCCCCTCGCCACCACCCGTCAGACGATTTTTCGAGTACGGCCACTCGCTGACCCTTGACGAGAGATATCTCATCCGACTGTTTAGCGTCGTAATTGTACCTGATCAGAAATCGAAGTCAATTAGATGCCGAATCTCGAGCGGGGACTATTCACTCCAGACTCTCAGAGCCTCGAGATCAAGGTTCATTTGCCGGAGGAATTCTTCCGAGATTCTTTTTCAAGCACTCACCTAACGGTTGCAAAGCCTACAGGATTTGACGCCTCCTCGATACCAATAATATGAGTCCCATGCGCACCGCCATTATTTGCAGTTCCTGGGGGACTGGGCCGGGATCTCGGAGACTTCTCCTTGTCCTTGTCTTTAGCCACGCGTCTTCGAATACTGTCGAACAGAGATGGTTTCTCGCGTTTGACGTAGTTCGAGGGCACGAAGCCTGCCTGTCCCCGAGAGTTCTGCACCTTCCACCTGAGAGAGATATGATTTCTTCACTCGTCTTCCCGGAGCTGGAGACATTCCATTCGGCAGGGTTTCACATCGATGGGACCTTTCCGACATCATCCGAGCTCCCGCAGCATCATCTCCCTCCCGAGATTCAAATTCGGTAACTAGCCATGGGGAGATTTCACGCCGATCATGATCTCCGTGCTGTGGCTGATAAGACAAATGATCCGATCGGAATCTTAGGCTCACCAATGCTTAGAATCGTCCAGAAGCAGCAGCTTGTCTCCTTTCCGAAGGTCCAGTTCTTGGGATCCTTGCGCCGTGTAATCGTATTTTGCGACGACGTATTGTTCTTCTGCTGCAAAACAGGCGTTCATAGGGGCTGAATCTATCTCCCCGATGATTGATCCCTCTCTCCGATTCCTCTCCAATAATAATCACCATAGAGATACCTCTCAATCTACACATGGCTCTCTAACAGAATATTTAATTATCGAGGCGGACCGGGTCATAGGGCGGACACATCGGACATTGGAAGCGACTCGCGAGCTTCCGTGCCGCGGAGAGAAGACAGGGGCCGTGTTATGAGGGATCCATAAAAGCGACGCCTACGTGAGTATTGAGAGAATACAGCTACGAACAGCCCATCGGACGCCCGCCGAATGGGATACGGAAGTAATCAAGACTTCATGGATCTCGCCAGCCCAGAGAAAGAACGCTATTCCAGAGGCCGAGCTCGAAGCGCGATGCGCTGCCGCTATCTACGGCGGAAGCATAAGAAGACGATGAAACCATCACGCTCGGAGCCTCCTCAAAAGCAGAGGTAGTGGAGTTTCAGCGTAATGTTTCCGAAAAGTCCCAAGAGAAAAGAAGTCCGAGTCAGAGAAACCACGGAAAGCAATGGTTTCGCAGCCGCCGGTTGCTCTTACTCTGTGTACATATTTCTCTTTCTCGCGATATAACATTCGCGGGGACCCAGCAGAAGAAGGATCTAAAAGCCCAACCGGATCTCCCAAATCGCATCGGTGGAGCCCGGAGTGCGAAAGCTCCACCGGAACACTCCACACCCTGCGTCCAGCTCGCTCCTATTCACTTCGTCACTCACTCACTCTTCCACTCACCGGTCGACATTTTGGAGCGTTGTCCTTGTCGAGTTTCTCCCGAATCTAATGGGACTGCCCTCGGTGGCTTCTCTGTGCTACAGGCGAAGCATCATCACAAGCAAGTCAAAGCGGACAACCACCGCAATATTAACAGGCAAGCCAACCACGCACAGCAGTCACAGCATTCAAGACACTTCGTTCGGACGACGACGCTGCCAATCGCTCACGTTAGAGCGAGAGGTTGTATTCTGTGTTGTTGTGCTCCTGGATTGTGATTTCTGTCTGGTCTCTCGCCATCTTCTTGGCGAAGGAGGGAACGAGTGTGTCCTGGTGGGGATCGGAGGGCGGAGCAGCAGCATCCTGTACTGGAATCGCGGCGACAGTCCAAAGTTGTTGTCGAGGCTCACTCATTCGGGTCGCTCGGTTCCCAGCTGGAAATCTTCACGACTCTTCCCTGACCGGGGAGGGATCGAAAAGACTCTTCATGAGCCAGACCTAAACTCTTCTCGCTTGGCGAGAATTTATTTTACCCCAAGGTAGGATATTCTACCTTGCGATGAGCGATGAGAAAAACTAGGCGAGCATCGCGGAGAATCCGTTCTCGCAATATAAACGGAGGCAACATCGGAAACTCGGCTCACCGAGAACGAATTAAGTTCCGGAACGAAATTCACGATCATGCCTGATGATGAGGAGAGCGATCGGAGACATGACCGCGTGACATCACCGCGTGATCGCGCCTCCTCGTTGTATTCTGCCGCTCATTTCTAAGACCTGTGGAGCAGATACTGATGGGTACTGAGTCTGAGTGAGCTCAAAAACGTCCAAAATGTGTGATTATCGATGAGGGACCTCCTGGGAGCAGTGAGAAAATAAAATTCCTCACTACCAGGCCTCAAGGATCATTGACGCGTTTGAATGATATCAGACTGCTACGTTGGTATCTCAACAACATGGGCGTTTGAGGACCATACCTGGGAGAGCACTCAGGAAAACCGCCTGTGAGAGCTAAGAGAGCCGTATCGAACTAAGAAATCGGCGCCCTCTCGCGGTTGTGGTCGGAACTATATTGAACAGCTGATGTCGCCGACAGAAAACAGATTTCGAATTCTTTGAGGAAATTATGAGTGAATACAAATTTTACGTTTTCTTCGGTGACGGAATCCCTATCCGGTCGATCGGCATTAGGGACTTGGAATTCCTACGATTCTGTGGTGAGTCATGCTGGGTTCGATCCAAGAGGATTTCAAGCTAGCGGACTTCTCTTCTCTATCACTGTCTCTCTGCATTTATCCCCTTGCGTGGTTGCCCCCCCCCTCTACTTCCAGCCATCGAAGAACCATGGTTGTGCTTCACTCCGTATATGTCCCCGCCCTCTTGTCGAATAGACGCTTGCGCTCAATAAGATCGAGGTCTTCCTACGGTCCCTGAATTCCTCCCGGGAACCTTACGATGAGCTAGTCTGATTGATTTCTGGCAGATGTCCTCCCCGTCCTCGGAGCTCGAAGACCTTCTGCGTGGGCTAAATAGTCGGCAGCTTCCTCTGCCACATCTCCGGAAATCCTTGCAAGCTGTCGCGAAGGCTGTTAAGAAGGACCCATCGCTAATCAAACAACTACAGGATCAAAAAACCATCGAGTCAGTATTGCACTATATCGAGAAGCCAAGAGTTGCTGATCTGGCTCTGAGTGTCTTAGCGAACTGTCTCGTTCATGAGGGCATTCGGACGGATGTATTGGAAACAAGTTGCGTCCTCAGTCTCGGTGAGCAGGATCTAAAACCAATAATCGCAACATGAAGATCCGCGGGGATCTCTGTACAATACCTAATTGGTCTACAGAGCTCGATTCATGGACTTCTCTTGCAGTTCGCATCGTCACGAATATAGTGGACGATCCAATCCGGAACCGAGCATGTCGGGCCTTGGCGAACATCGCCTTGACGCGACGTGGGGCTCAAGCCGTACACCAGGTTAAGGGGTCCATACTGGCTGTCGTCGATTTCCTGAACACTACGAAGTCAAAAGATTCACAAGCAAGTATTCGCAATCGATGCTTTAGATCCCGGATTTTTCCCGGCCCCGAGAACGGGGAACACCTGAGGGGACACCATCTCCTGAGGCTCCGTTGGGGAACGTTGTAACAATTACATTCCCGCCCGACTCTAGGCTACGGCTATGCGTGCGCTCCGCGTACTAGGCGGTACGAGCGCCCACAGAGAATCGATACTGGCAGTCGGCGGTGAGTCTCCCTCTCTACGTCTGATGTTCCTCTCAATTTATTCGCATAGCTTCGCCCTTCGGTACGGCAAAACGCCGCCGATCGCATGTATGGGTTATGCAGGTAGAGCCTGAAGTCAGGTACCGCGCTCGTCGGGAGCTTTTTCAACACGGACGACCCAAGTTCGGTCCGAGATACTCCCTCGGTGAGTCTTGTCCGATCTCGAAATGCTGCTAACTAAGCACCCATCATGATCGACTCCGCAGGCGTCTCGGCTCTCGGAAGATGCCTCCAAACGGTTGCCGAACCTCTTCGAAGACCTTGCGCGGAAGCTCTCCAGCAATTAACGCGGAGCTGCAGTTTAGCGTGCGCCAAACAGGTGAGTCTCCTTTACCTCCCTAATCCTGGAGCTCCGCAGTTACTCTACCGAGAGAGTCCGTCTAGTCGCGGTCTGAGTCGGAGTTACGCTTCCCTTGTCAGGTGAAAGATTCTGGCGCATTCCCGCTATTGGTCGAGATGTCTCCAGCAGTGGAGGGCGCTCTATTCACCATGCTCAATATGGGGCACGTCGATGAAATGCTCGCAGACGTGGGGGGCTCAGGAGTGATTTCGAAGATCGTTCTGTGTCTCAATGATCGGAAACTAGCCCCGCGGAGTAAGTATGATGCAGTCGACCGAATCAAGCTCAAGAGTTCATTCCGGAATCTAGGGACACCTTCGACCAATCATCGGTTTCAGAATTGAATCAGGTTTTCATCACACTCTGTCGATTGTGCAAGGATCCGTATAACCTCATCCGAGTCCGCGATTCTGGGGGGTTGCCGATATTGGTGAATATTCTCCTGGATGCTGAGAGGAAGAAACTATGGGTCTATGCAACCTACACTCTACTACAGTACCAGTGAGTGCCGCTCACGCTCCATTTGAATCATTTGAGCGAGTATAAGGGATCTCTAACATGCCAATTTTTATCGACCATTCGGTCTACAGAGAGCCCGGTGCTCGAATATCCCCTAATTTTCCTCTTCTTATCTTCCCCGAGAAAGGCATGATGATACAGCGTTGGCAGAGCTTGTCAAACTCAACCTCCTGGAGGTCCTCGTGCGATACTTAGATGACTATGCGGTACAGAACTGTCAGGAACATCAACTCGAAGATGTCGAAGAGGAAGGCAATAAGGAAAAAACGACGAATGACGGTGGGTTTACTTTGCCCGGTGAGAACTTCGTTTCTCTTCGCTCGGGCAACGAGCGGAGGTCTTCGTTTCATATTTGCTGATTGGTTATTGAACCACAGGCCAATCGGATCGCTCTAGCTGCGTGTCCAATCAGTCGGGAGAGCATGACGCGCCCTTCAGCCACACGGATACCGACACAGCAGCATCATTGGGGTGAGTGATCCTCTATCGCCTTGCATCGCGTTCAGCGCACATTGCAATGACGATGAGAAGCAAAATATTCAACTCTCGCATTCATGTCACAGGTCCGACCATGAGGCGACGACCGACGAGCCCCTGTCGAAACGCCCGAAGTTGTTCTGTGTGAACAGTCCAAGTTACCTGGAGATTATGCAAGCCAAGAGTCTAGCTTTCAACTATGATATGGGAACCGAGGAATACGGGTCGGGAATCGCTCTCTCCTTACCGAGTGTTCTTCCGGGGCGCTTGTCGCTTAATTTTTCATTGTTCTCTCGCTCAACTGCCATTATCAGGAAGACTTCGCATTTCAGTGATTACACAGGCCTGCCTGGCTATTCCGGAGGTATGTCGCCGCGTTCAGCCCGATCTCCCGTGATGCCCGATTTCGACAACAGGAGCAATACTGGCAGTCCGAGTCAAAGCGGAAGTGAAGGCGCAAGTCCATGCAGAACAGATGACGAAAACGAGGTGGGTGTGTCGGAGACCGCGGAGCTACCATCCCTGTCGATCCTATGAGGCGGCATCTGACGATATGTATACGTGTTACTAGTTTTGGGACTTCGAGGCTCTTGGAGGAACGAGGGCGGCCTCAAGCTCAAAACCATACGGGGAACAGCTTCGATTCAGACTCGGATTTCGCGTCCCGGACCCCCGAATCTCGAGCTCGCGAATTCCTCATTGGAAGCGACAAGCAGTCTCTCCCGGGCCTCCCTTAAGCTGAACGCGATGGGTTCGAGAACATTGTCGAGGCCTCGGGTCGCATGCGGATGTCCCATTGCGGAAGTTAAACATTAGGGGTGTTCATCAGAGACTTGATGTCGGGGACTTTTTCTCGAGATGATCGGCGGGCGCGAAACAGTCTGGGAGGAGTCGAGGCTGTACGAATAATTGCCTTGCGTGGTGTTAAAACCGTCAGAGGAGTCGATCCGGACTCGCTTAGTAACTGTCCTGGCTCACTACTTGATCTGCGAAATGCGCGCTCTATTTTTTCCAACTCTACGAGGGACGAAGTTGATAAAGTCGATCTGGAGGTCCAGCGATGAATGAAATCGGAGCCGTGACGTTATCTTACAGAATCCAGCTTATTCTCCTGTGTACGATAGCAATCACTGTAGCTCATCCACCGAGGATGAAGAGGAGGAGAAAAGCTTCAGCTTTATACATTCCCATCGCAGGTGGGTCAAGTCAAGAAGGATTCTCTCTCAGACACCGAATTCTCTGTACTCAGTCTCGGATTTCTCTCAAATCCGCAGATACAACTCCCAAGTTATTTCTTCCGAAAAGAAGTCAGCGTGGCGATCCGTAGGTTCAAAAAGGACGGCTTCGATCGGAGCCAAGTCAGAAACGGTCGCTCCCAAAGATATTATGCTTGACCACGTACTCAGAATATTCGAGATCTACACCTTCCCCAGGTGTATAGAACTCTTGGCCGAACAGTGCACGGCGGTTTGTGGGGTTCTGCTCCGCTATATTGCGGCGGTTCCCACTTCATTGAGCCGCGCTGAAAAAGTAGTTTTGGTCATCTGTCAACACAACTTGTTCTTCAGATATTTCTTAAGTGAGAATAGTTTATTCGAATGGATGAAGATCCTAGCGAGACCACACGACGAGAACGAATGCTCTCGCTGTTTCTATCTGTCATCGGTAGAGCATCAAATTCTCCGGAAGCTTGCGACTGTCGCCGAGAGTGGTTTCGGCTCTGGAGAGCTGGCCAGAGCCCTCGTGGGCGATTCGACCTCGGACGCTAGCAAAGAACAAACTGCCCTCTCCGTCGGTTTTATCGTGCGCCAACCAAATACTTTGTTCAACTTGCTCTTCCACTGCCGCGCGTTAGATAAGTTGTTCGACATTATCGAGACTCACGCACAAGAGCTTTCTAAACACACGGGTGATTCCTCTAATGAGGACTCCAAAAGCCAATCTACGACGCATAGCGAGCGCTTCAAGACAGCCGTACAATCGCTGAAAGAAATTGGTAGGACTTGCAATTTCCTGCTTGAAGAGGTCAGACAACAGAGTCCGGATATCGTTTGTCGGGACATACGAGAGCAGCTCTCAAACGGGACGGAAGACGGGGTCACTATCGAACTGGACAACGGAATTTCGCTGCTCGCGAGCAAGAAGCTATTGGTGGGTGGCTCTCGACTTCATTTCGATGGATTTCGCCCTTTTCCTGATTCTTTCTGACGGATGGCCAAGACTTCCATTCTCAACCGGCTCACATTTAATTCCAGATTGAAAAATCGGTCTACTTTGAAGCAATGCTGCGATCTGATTGTTTCGTCGAAGGCAGATCAAGTTTCGTGAGACTTCCAGGAGTCGACGAAACTCCGCTCCGGATGGTTCTCCATTGTTTGTCCTGTAAAAAACGATGCTGCGGAAGTGTCCCAGTATTGGAGACAGCGGTAGATGTAAGTTCTTAGATTCCTGATTCGGACGCATTTCGTCGGGTTCGGTAAGCGCATCACAAGAGCCTCATACCTTTTCCAAGTGTTTACAATTGGTCGAGCGACTGATGTTGACCAGTCTCGCCGAGATCATGCTGGACACCGTCATGGCGCTGATGGAGTCACCGAAGGATCTCGTGGTTGTCTACCCGAAGATTGCCGGATTCTTAGGGGTGAAAGCTCTGCGAGAACGCTGCGTGAAACTACTCTTGTCCAGAGGTTTGTCGAGCCTCCCCTATTTTGGTCTAGAATGCTTCGTGTCCGACTTTTTGAGTTTCCTCCCGACGCTTCCTTTGATCGAGCCCCATCGCAGGATGGCCATGTCCATGATCATTTTTTCTATGATAAGATCGCAAAGACTGTATCGATATCGAGTGGAGATCGATGTTTAATACCTTCCTTACAGAATTCAAGTCCGTGGAGTCATCGGTGGACGCTCTGAAAGAAATTCTCAAAACCTCAGTGGCGGGAGATCTCGTGGAAGACATCCGAATCACTATCAAGACCTCGTTATGCCAAATGTCCCAAAAGGTTTCGTGAATAATCTCGGCTTACAGTCGGCATTCGAGAGAAGATTCAAATCCAGATCCCAATGCGTTCCAGTCACTCGACACTTGACTGGCCGGAGTCTGACTCCGCTCTCGGAGTCAGAAAAAACATCTGGCACATCCGATTCTCACGAGACACGAGGAGAATATTGATTATGATACGTGGAGAATCTCTCTCGCTCCTGAATGAGAGAGCGATTGCAAACACCCATGAAATCTGTGAAACTAGGCACCTCGCATGAGATACGACGGTGAAGATGGAGTACTAAAAATTGTAATTGACTCGGCGGTAATAAATAAAGCGTCTGGTAAGGAGCTCGTCGGGAGGGCTTTCGGAGCTCCCGCTCTCAGAAGCGATTGCGGCTTTCTTCCATGAGGTGCCCGCGTCGGAGCGCCAGGGCCTGTATGATACTGTAATATTCCCTTTCGCTCGATGTCTGCCCCATGCTTGCGACAGCATAAGCGCTATCTAATGAGGCAACCGCTTGGAATCAAGGCTGGTTCGCTGTGTGAATATGAAGAGTGATTGTAATTAAGAAATATGAGGATTCATAAAAATAGAGTTCCGAAGGATTAAGCCTGATTACTGCTCAGAAGATTGAGCGAACAGCAGCGAAGTTGACAGTTATTGACATTTTTGTATCCAGGGTCCGAAAAACCGAACGAAGGCTTCCTCTCTGATGTGTCGAACAGGATTTTGCGATTCCTGAATAGTTCGGCCCCTCCGGTTCTGTAGAGGATGCGATCGAATCATAGCCAAGCATCGAGCCTTGATCGCCGCGGCGAATTCTCTTTCGGCTCGTTATCCATGCTCAACAGAACGACAGATAATCCTTTCTTCGACTGACTGAATCACCCCGATCGAAATAAACATTGCCGCAGTATATTCGCAGACAAGGCCTTCAGACGGTACATGTCCAACCATTTCAGAACCAGGAACGATCTCCGTGATTGAATTGATCCAGTACATCCTGTTCATTGCGAGTAGGTCATTACGAAAGACTATCTCCCGATTCGCGTATGGAGAAGGTCCTATTCAAAGGCTCATTAGGAAGGCGCTGGCTCAGTTCCTCGGGCAGCACCACCTCTAGGCTTTGTACTCCACACGCCTCCTTCCCCTCCTCCCTAAGTTCCTCCGCGCGTGCTTAGGACGCGTTGCGATAATGTCAAACGCCATATTCCCCGTAAACTTGCTCGAAAAAACTCTTAAGCATTGCCGAGTCGTGGGGACTAGTTCGGGGTAAGAAAAGTAGCAGAGCTCAAGCTCCGATTATCATTATCCAGTCATGGCCGGAGGAGAGTGTTCCTGGTCCTGTAAAATGCTTCGCTGGATACCGGGGACTGACATGATGGGCCGGAATTGCTTCTCCCGAACACACGAGCTGTGATCAGTGAGCGATTTCGAAGAGCACTGGAATCACTGAGCAGGACTCAGCATAGACACAAGCCAGAGTAGTCCCCTGTTTTCCGATGGACACTCCGCGTGCCGCAGGAAAACTTGTCTGTGTAGAAAAGCGGGGCTCCCGCTGTTCGATGAAATAGCGGCTGCGGCATCTCCGACACCTGCAGATAGAGCCGATTCCCTGGAATATTTGCACTTAGCTGAGCAGACAAATCATCCGCGACGACGGAATCTCTTCTGAAGTGAGCAAGGCTCTGAATTTGAGTCGGAAGAGAAATTTATAGAGGTATATGCGCCGAAGCTATCAGACCATCAATGGATGGGTGGTCAGCCGGCTGGTTAGCTGGCCCGCTTGCCGGGAGCTGTCTCAATCGCCGGAGCCGAGACTCGCGTTAAATATATATAGACGTTGGACATAAATGCCCAACTTTATATTAACGACCCTACATCCGGTGTCGTAGTATGTTGACGGATTTCGCAAGCCCCGCACCGGAATACGAACGGTCTGAATCTCCTTGTGGTGAAACAAGTGAGTCCGCGTCATAGAATGTATCGATACTCCCTGTTTGGGAAGGATTGCTCCTTTTCGAAAGCTCGTCGGACCCCGGAATACTGCTCAACATGAAAGCCGTTTCCAGAGAGTTGCACAACCTGACCGCAGCAAAGTTAGCATTGGATCGAGCATGTCTTCAGTCGCCTCTTCCGCTCGAATAAGTGTTCTTTGTTCGAGCGGTGGATACCACAACTTATCCGTGCATCGAGCAGGCACGCTGCATTGGCCGGCTAATATTTCTGTTGTCCTCAGAGTGTGGATTGGTAGAGATGGTTGATGTCTGTTGGGATCCCACAAGAACGCATGGGTGAAATTCCCGTTTGTGGATCGCAAAAAAAGTCAAACAGGGTGGGCTCTCATGCAGGCTCGTACTTCGCTCAATATAACTCATCCTGACGGGGGTTTACAGAAGAACGCGGGCATCGTGATGAACGCAATTTTCGGCTATTTCCGCAAATCCTCGATTTTTTAGTCCATATGATATACAGAGTATAGTAATCGAGGGGACGGTAACGATTCGTAGGTCCTCGCCCGCATCTGCGCCCCGATATGGACAAAATCTTCCCTCGAATCGGTTAGAAAAGAACCGAAGTCCCCGGGTACTCCGCCAGACCCGTCGAGAGGTCAATGGTCCAGAAGCCAGAGCCGAATCCGGATGCGGAACATTGACGGGGTCTTGGAGAACCGCACAGATCGGTCACAGAGCTTCTACTCCCACGGCTCCTCGGTGCCTCACAAGGACTTGCCCGCACTGCATGAATCGACCCACTGGGAGGGACCCGAATCTGATCACCCCGGGACCCCCAAGTTGGGACCGGACAAGGTTTCCCCATGGGATCCATTGATCGCTTATCACTTCCAGACAGGGGTCTCGAGTCTCAATCCGACTCATCTATCTACTCATTGTCAGTACTATCGAAGGTGTCCATCCGAGCTGTGCAGTGTTTGCTGATAAGGTAAGAATGTCGCCCTCGCCCATTCTCACAGCCTTCCGTTCTCGGACGCATTCACGCATAAGGCCATCACTCTATCTGTTTGTGGAAGATAAATAATCGATGCTCGAACTGAATAATTATCTAGGCGTCCAGGGGAGACTGCCGCTCTATTCATCTGACCGAATATTCCTCGTTGGATGACACGCTCGAATCGGGCGGAGAATTCCCGACGTATCGTAGGCATCTGAGAGCGGGCTCGCTCGCAGTCCCCCGTCCGGACTACTATGGAGCTTCCAGAGATCTATCACAGATAATCAAAGTTGAGCCTCGGCGCAGACTCGTAAACATCTGACTCAGTTTTGTGAAGGAAAAACGCGGTGAATCCCCTGATGATTCTCTCGAGAAATGTCGATTCTACTCATAACTCATCAGCAGACTCCCCAGAACGAGCGCCCACAAGATGCGGTCTTCATATAAATGGATGAGGAAGCGAGCAACGCAACAAGCCAGGTTCTGAGGGATGAAAGATCAGATTTCGGGGTCGTACACAAAATCATCTGTCTAGGATCGAATCCGTTCCATTCAACGCTCGGAGGACGCCTCTACTCATGATGTTCACTCGACCATTACCATTATCAATCATTTGACCCCGGCCAAATGAATTGACCCCAGACCCATATTCAACGTAGGAGATATAATAGAAGATTCGATAGAACTCCTACTTCGGCTTCGCGGCTTATACTTACATCGATATTGGGAATAGGTAGTCAGTGAGGCTCCACCGGAAAGATCACCGAAGATTTAAATCTGCGGAACTGCAGCGCCTCAGATAGACCGAACGCAAGTAGCTCGATCTTCACTGGATGAGCCGACACTGAACGATGAGAACAATTCAAAAAGGCTCAATTCAAGGGAGAACTGGTGGAAACGGATCGTCAGAAGAGGAGCTCGTTATATTGAACATAGCGTAACGAGCCTCGCGAATCTACAGAGCAACTCGTTCTCTGTTTTGATTGACGAGACGGCTCTACGCTCGATTCCGGAAACGGTATTCTATCAATGCCTCCACAAGTCGAAGGGCAAACGACAGTCTCACATGACATTCTCCTCATAACCGGGCGCCGTCCGATATCCGAGCGTCTTCCTCTCCACCAGCTTATCCGAGAATGGCCTGGGGATAGCCGGAATGCTACTGTATACCGGTCATCCTCTCACCTCGAAACGCTCCGTCTCGTCTCGAATTTTGCTAGATTCCGTACTCTCTAGCAGAGCGTTGCGCGGCGCTAGAGTCCCGTATTCTAATCCGTGTTAATTCGTAGACAGCTCGCCATTCTTCCCGGAACGGCATATCGGATGCATGGAGAGCCGGTGTCTCCGGGCGAATCTTCTCTAGATGTTGATGCCCTTATTATAGCATCAGGGATGATTAGGTACGATCACGGATCGGACCGGCCCTTCTCGAATAGAAGTAGACGCTAGCTCCCTTTTCATAGCGGATATGCTTTATTGGCCGGGCACTTTGCGGCAAGCGTAGGTGAGCGCTGTACATGGAAACCGATTAGGGGGATCCAGTCGTGGGCGAGAAACAAGCACAGTCAGTGCGACTACGATCTACATCACAATCAGTCCAGTTGTGGGGTAATCGGATTAAGCCAGCGGGGGAGTCCGGTAGAATCATATGATGAAGCGGAAAGCGGAGAAGGCTTCGGAAATGGGAGCATTATTCCGGTTCTAGAGCAAGTTTCCTCAGTTCTTGTTCTAAAGAGGCGCCTTTATTGAGACCGTGGGTTCCCGCGATGGAGGACAATTATTACCCAACAGTTTCGCGATTTCGAGCGAAATGTCGGCTGCAAAGCAATAAAGAAGGAAGCGTAGCGCCGATTGAGGTCCGACGGAGAGGGCTATGCTACCTCTCACAGGATGCATGTCATCCTTGGAAGGCGGTTCCGTGATATTCGTGGGACTTCTGCCTCCATTCATTATTGGTAAGCGCATCATGAATCTCAATCTTACCTCTGAACGTCGCTGGCGTCGAGGAGTCCGCCGGGAATCAATTCCATGCTTCTTCGATTCTATCTAGTTCTAGTGCGATACGCGTTGGGATCGAATCTCGACTGCGTTGCGCAAGCTTTCTCCTCTTTTGAAACTCCTCGAGCGATTATCGCTCCGGTCTTCATGCCTGGCTCCTTGGGAGATAGCTAGGCGGAATCAAATCTTCTATGCGGAGGCACATGAAGTGCAAAACTCTCGTTTGATGAGAAGCGTGTTTTTGGATTTCAATCTTCATTTGAGAATTATACGAATCGCAAGAAGAGTCCCTCTACGGAGGTCTACAGCAGGCTCACGGTGAAGATCTCGGGGTTTTCGGATCCTAGCTCAACCGAAGCTCGACGAGATAGGACACATCAGCGAAGTGCAAATTCTCTCCGTGAGGAGAGCACTTTTTCAGAGATTTATTGCACCGAGGCCACGATTTACCTTATATTCCTCTCATCAGCCGGAAAATCGGAATTGGTTTCCAACCGGAAAATTTCGGGGAAAATTATGAAACGCCTGCGCGGGCTATGCTATTGCGAATTGTGAGTCGATCTATGAGGATCGCCCACGTCGGAGGTTCCACACCAGGGCTGCCTCGCTTCAATCACGCTCGAAGGTGTCGAACTCTGCCTGTCGATGGATGGGGCGTCGGCAGAAACACCTCCGGTCCTAAGTAGCCCCTCAGTCCTCCCGGAAAACCCATGGACTTAGCATCTGAGGGAATCGTTGAGAATTCCCCCCATTCCGGGTCGTATATATAAATCAGTAGCTCTCGTAGGGCGTGACAAATCGGCTCAGTGAATCGATGGAAATCGGCAATCTTTCCTAAGGCTCGGTGGGGAGGGGACGCTGCCGTGATCCAAAGCCACGACTCCCTATTATGCACTTTTGATGACATGATGCACACGAGGTCGGCAGAACTAGGCCCCTAGTGAACTTTCATATGACTTTTGAGGTTCGACTTCCGAGCGAATTTTTTCTCACAGTCTGTGCATTCGAAAGGCTTTACGTCGGTGTGAACGATCATGTGTTTCGTAAGATTGCTGAGGAATCTCGTAGCGTATGGGCACTGATCACAACAGTATGGCTTCGGATCTGAACTGTGGATTGTCTGATGAATTTGAAGTACACGACGCGTGGGAGCTGTGGTGCCGCACGCTTCACATGTGAAGGGCCGCTCTTTATCGTGAACGAGTTGCTCGTGCTGTCGAATGATGCCGCGAGACCGGGCCGTATATTCACACCTCGAGCATGGCCAGGGTTTGCTGTTTTTGTGGACCTACGGGTAAGAAAACTCGCGATCACTGCTTGGCGAACAGAGGTTAGATATTTTTGCGCTCATACGAATTCCGGCCGTACGTCTAGAACGCAGTCGAGAGCCCGAGACCGGTTTCCTGTGAATCGCGTAATTCCCGGCTCTTCCGAACGAGCACATGCTCAGGCCGCGTCCATTTCTTCCGAGGGTAACAGTTGGAAAGTATCCTTGCACTCACTTGTACGCAGTGGAGGCCCATCGCCTTGGCACTGGGCGTTGCGAATGCGCAAGAGGCGCAAACGAAGAGGGGGGTCTCTGGATTGAAGCTGTGGATGAGCTTCTGGTGCCTCCGGAGATGCTGAGGGAGGCGACACGAATACGAGCACAGGTCACACGTCAAATTCTTCTCTCCGTGTATTTTCATGTGCCGACGAAGGTTCTGAATGTAGTTGCAGCAGAATCCGCAACGTTCACACTGGTATATGTTATCCATGCGGTGCACAGAATGGTTTCTCACGCTTGATCGCCTCCTTGCGCCTCGCGGAAGTATCAGTGACGGACCGTCTTCAGGGGTGAAACTCGGTCCTTGAGAGGAGGAAAGCGGCGAGACGTTTTCGCAGCAGGACACCGGCGAGATTTGGAGTAGACCGCCTCGTTCCGTCGCGGATTAAATAAAGGCGCCCTCTTTGACTGCATAGATTACTTGCTTTCGGCGTGCTTCCCTTTCCTCTTTGCAAAGGCGGAGCTCTGCATCCTTGTATGCACGCACGCCTTCGAGCAGACTGATGTTGCTTGCGCTATAGGTAGAAAACGTCATTTGGGTCTCGATGAGCGATTATTTCGGGGCTGAAAAACGGTCACGTAAGGGGGCTCCGAAAAATTCCGCCGATTGGGACCAGGGGGAGCGTTCCGCGGGTCCGAGAGTGTGGGGCCCCGTTCCTCCGGATTCGCTTCCGGAGTCGACATTAAAAAAGTTTGTCGCGCGTCCCTACAAAGTTGCATTGCGGGCGGCTCGAGGAATGTGTCATCTCGAAGTTCTTTGCCCATCCTCTTGCCAGGTCTGTCAACTTCAGGAGTAGTTTGTGGAGCATGTCGGGGTTCTCGTGGAGAGATTGAATCAAGCAAGACGAAACATCTCGGACGTATCGCCCGGGCTCCCTGGAGCTCGAATCCCCCGAGAAGAAACGAAAAAGCTGAGTCTTCCATATCGCAGCCGATCGAGCCAGGGTAGAGATTCGATTTGCAGAGCGGAGGAGTTCAAACACTCAGAGGCGTCAGACATTTGCGTCTGGGGAAATCTGTGTGTCGCGGCGAGTAATTTCGTTCAAAACAGTCGAGCAGGAAATTCAAGACGGAGTGCAACCGCTCACAAGTCGAGGATTTTCGTTGTTTGTCGCCTTGATTGATGAGGTAGCAAGACACGCTTGGGTGCGCAATGCGAATCACGCGCGGAAAGTATATTCCTGTTCCCGGCACCGCCAGCGAAAAAATGACGTTTCGTATTATGATCTCCTCGGGGAAGAAACCTTGGGACCGAAGATCCTCCTAGCGGGGAGAATTCACTCGTGTGAGTGAACCTCTCTCGCGAAAGGATCCGTTGCAGCTTTGTTGACGGCTCCTAGTGTGTCAGGTTTCGGTTGTAATTACACTTGCGGTCACCCTTGTTCCACGTCTGGGGGGGAGGGGTCGGTCGGACGGACGGAATGAAGATCTGTTCCGCGCGCGGTTCCTCATGCGCGGAACTCTTCACGCGCGAAACCTTGCGGTATCGAGAGAGCTCGACTTCTGGTCGGAACGACTCGCAGGACTGGGGAACTCATGCGACGAGATTTTGTCTTCTCTGTCTCCTGCATTTCTCCCCCAGAGGGCTCGACGTTTCGGACGCCAGGGACGCACTTGCTCAAATTATCGCAATCACGCCGCTGTGTCGGCAGCGGAAGGGAGATTTACTTGAGCTCTACTCGGGGAATCCCAAGGCATTCGCGCGCTTCTCCGCTTTAGAACAATTTTCAGACTGGGTGTGCGCTTTCTGTCAGCTCACGTTCACCATCATTTACCATTTCAACGGTGAGACGGAGTGAAGCACTTCGTTTCCGATTTCTAGATCCAGCTCGAAGATCATCGGGTCATTGGCATGGGCGCTCAGATGCGGCGGGATTCGAATTCAGGATCTTCCGAATGGAACCAGCCCATGGAAAAGATACGAACGCTCTCGAGTACACTGACTCAGCCGATTAGCTCTCTCGATAATTGGCGAGTTCTGATGAGCCCGGATCTCCGAGCCGAAGGATTAATCGTTAATGATTGCCGGACGCTCGACTCGGATGCGTGTTCGGTGGTATCTGACCGGAACGGAGTGTTTCCCGAAAATCCAATGCTCTTGTATCTGCAGAGGAAGTTCGGAGTTTCCCGCAACTCGCAGGGGCATCCGAGATTCAAGAGCATCGGAGTCGACTCCGAGGCGGCAGAGCCTATATAGGAATTTTCTATATCCCTGTCACGCAAAGACGGCTGACGAGATTCGGATCGGAAAGTTGCCTCTGAAAGAATCGATTTAGAGTCCAGCGAGCGTGCGGGCAACGTCTGTCACTGCGGGAGAAGGCCAAGCTCGACGTCGATTCGTGCGGCTTTTCCGCACGATGGGCCTCAGGATCCGACGTTGCAATATATTACCGGGTACGCGAACGGATCATTTGGCGTAGACCCTCTTTCTAGACAAAGTATCCTCAAACTGATTGGTGAACAACCTTCGAGCGGCTCAGGCCATTTTCTTGCTGTAGGCTCACGACATCCTCATCGGGAGGCGGATGGGGTTGGCGGACTCCTGGAAGCCCTCTGTTCGGAATCGTTGGGAGCTGGGGCGCTGATAGCGGCGAAGACTAAGCCGACAGCGAATATTGACGTCTCCGTGATGATTCAGCAAAAGCTAGTTTTGCGCAATACAAGCGACTTTTCGCGACGCTCGCGCTCAGTTTATCTCTGTGCCTGTGTTCGGACAGTGATGACATCACTTGCGAGATGTGAGAGACTCTGAGAGATTCGTATCGAGTGGGACAGAACGCCACCCTCGTTCACATGATATTATGTATACTCATGATGGGTAATTCGGCATGGGACATGATTGAGAAACATGCAGGACTGTTCTCCATCATTTCGCCCATGCTGAGCTCCCGGAGTCGCTGCGACGAAGCAGGTCAAATGGGGGATAATTGCATTGTGTTGGCGGTCCAGGTGTTGTCATTTTCCTGCCACGCGGCGGGACGACAAGGGAGACATGACGCTCGCGAGGAGCGTTCCTAATATATCTCGGGAATTCCTGCATCCAGAAAAGCAATCGCTTTCTCCGAGCCCATGTAAATTTTATCGACGGCCCACGGTCTGATTCGATGTTCGCTTGCAGAGCCCGCCAGGAGGTGCCACCCGACACGCGCAACCGTGACTACTCCTACCAGCGATGCGTTGTGATGATAAGATGATACTTGCTAACGAATATGCACCGCGGAAGTTTTAATGAAGTACCGACTAGGTATTTTTCGAACTTTCATGACGTTGATTTCGGTAATGATCGACATAATCGTCAAGGCTTTCTCACAATGACCTCATCCGAGATCTCGATGAGCACGAGAGGGGAGGGGTTTCGTCGTATTCCAAGTTTCCGCTAAGTAGTGGCTATTCAAGGCTATGCCGTAGGTGGCGGTTCGGAGCTTCGAATCGATCGCGATTCTCCTTGATACCGAGCCGCTCTCCTTGAGAACGAAAAGACTCGCACCACTCCTCGATCGAAGTTTCCCGCGGACGCGGGCTGGTAGCGAGATTTCCAACTAGAGACACGGTGTATATGTAGGTATATATTTGAATGTAAATATAAGATAACCCGTCTCAGCCGAATGCGCGGATCGGGTCGCGAACCTTGTTTTCCAGTTGAGCTTTCTACTTCTCGGCTTAGACCTCACACCTTCCTAAGGAGCGTCAGCGCGTTCTCAAGCTCGAAGAAGCATATGTAATACATCATATGTACATAGCTGCTGACCACTGACACGGCGTAGACCCGTCGGGCTTTTCGAGTCCCGTGTTCCTTATGAAGCTGGGCGCCTCTGCAAAATATACAGAGCTACACGAATTACAGTCTGATGGGTTCAGGTCATCATCCCCATTGTTAGCGAGAAATCACTATCGGCGTCCCCATACTGAGCATGGATGGGTGTCGAGCTCCTCAGAGGCTTCACGAATTAACTGAATGTAAAACGGCTGTACGTATCTAACTGACTCATTGACGACAGCGCGCTTGGCTGAGGCCGATGTGTACGAGTCTCCTTGATGTGAACTCATGGTAAGTCTGTTTCGGAGCCGCCTCTGCCAACGATAGCGACGAGTAGCACTTGAGCGAGCAAATGTTTATTCCTCACAATTAGCATAAAATGGAGACAAACTTCAAACGAGCGCGTCGAACTTCTCAATCTCCGAGGGGAAGTTCGAACGGTCTCGCCTGCACGTTTGGTCCATTCTTTCCCGAAAGAGCTCCGAACATCTCGGGGTGCCTCACATATTTCCACCGCAGCCCATGGCTTTTTTCAAAGAGACTCTGACCGTGACTCTTTTTTTCCCGACGAGCATCGATGCCCTCGTCCCTGTCGGTGGAATCCGAAGGGTGAATAGCGGGTTTTGCCTTCGACTGAACCAGACGTATCAATATCGGGGGCAGCACAGTCAGGCCATTGGAGGCTCCACGGAACGTCCATCGAATAGGTTCTCTGCCCTGAAACGATTCGATTTGCCTCCCCAAAAAAAGCGAGAGGTGAGATGGGCTCCCGAGACATCGGATCTCAGAGCGAGAATTTGTGATTCTTGCACTGAATCAGCGCTCGAGAGAGCAGCAGTCAGCATTCTGATTGAGACATGCCCGCACCCCTGCGGGGAAAATAAGAAATCCTAGGAAGAGTGACTCCTATCTATTCGTGAGCAAGCCGCGGAAACTAGCCACAAACCCACTTGGGTTCAGCTCCCAGGGCTCAAAGATCTCTCTGATTCGTCCCGGGAGGCTCGGACGATCTAGTACAGATTCATGACGAGCATCGCGAAAAAAGTCAGCGTCGGGCTCGACAACTCAGTTTGCGACACTTGTGATTCTGGACGAAGTTCAAAAACTATTACGTCAGGAATGCTCACTCGATCATCGATTTCTCCTAAAAGCTTGTCCCGATATCGAAGACACCGGGAGAGCCATCGCGGAAGCTACGCGTGGTGGAATGGAACCATCGACGTTCTCTTTCTTTTCGTCGCGAAAACGCTCCACCAAACGCGACCTTTTCTTAGCAAAAAAGGCAAGAGATAGCAGAATGAAGACACGTTCGAGCTGCGAGTCTTCAGGTAGAGACGACAGGCGTGCTTCGATACAAACAATATCTGCATACATTAAGGATATATTTGCCGCATGACTGGCAGAAAGCAGATAATTATACAGAGATCCGAGAAATGTGCTCAGCGGCCTACAAAGACTTGCTGCGATTTCTTACCTCCCGACGACGAGCGGCTTTTTCAAACCTCTTTTCCGCACCGCTTCTCCGAACCTTCGACTCGTCGCTACAGATAACGAGAGGCATCCCCCTCCCCCTAAGAAGCCTCGCTCGGTGATCTCAGAATGTCATCCGCATGCTTGCACCTATTGAGGAGGAGCGGACCGAAACCGCTTTCCAGATTCCTGATATTGTACAAGTTTCGTATGAAATCACCACGCGTTCCGCGATGTAATGGGTGGGTCGTTTGGACGCGATCACAGCACCGACGAAAATGACATACATAGGTGTGCGGGTCAATGAGAATGTCTCATTTATTTTCACTTCGAGATTTGGATATGGTTATTCTTGAGATTATGTTCAACATGTCGTGACTCGTGACACTGTTACCTAGAAATAAACAAAACAACACTTTCGCTCGCGCCGAATATTTCGAGCATAGAGGTAAATAACAGAATATCTTTTGTTATTCCCATTGTCGGAAGCTCTGGATATGAACACCAGGAATGCTCCAGCGCGACATCGAGACGACCGTGCGCGGCCGGAGTCAATTGATAAGTTATACATATGAGCCAACGATCGTTCGGGCTTTTTGAATCCGATTGTGATTTCGCCCCCCCCCCCTCCCACCTCGCGTCAGTTCCTGCGGAGGTCGATCGATGGTTTTCCCCTTGGTCTGCATAGCGATAACAGTAAGAACAACATTAAATGCAACGACAACAGGGACGAAAAGTCAGAATGCGTGTACACTAATTCATCGGGCATGCCCCGACTCTCTGCAATAGGGAAATGCAAATCCGAAGTTACACCGAAGTGGAGGGCTGGAGTAATGACAAGATTAATAAATAATTCGAGCTATTTACAAGTGCATTTGATCCGTTGCCCCGATCCTCTCTTTCATTCATTTGCTGGATAATAACAATTTCTCACTCATTCTCACGCTCGATGACTGCTGCATTTACGCTTCGCTCGTGATGTTCTCTCTTTCTCTGGACTTGATCGGGGGCTGAGGCTCGGCTCGCTGAGCTTGTCGGCATAGAATCCGCGTCTCGATTCTAGCCTACATACCCATTGAGCAGTAAATGACCGGTGCGTTGTGTTGGTGACGATGCCAGAAAGTTCGTTATAGAATCCGATCTTCTTGTCGGCGATGTCGAAAGTAAACTATTAATCGAGTCCGGTCTCATCGGGGGCGTCGACGAAAAGTAACCTGAAACACTCTCACGGGGTGTTGGAGACTGTCTCGGTGATATCGAGCTCGCGCCGTCACTGAAACGTCTCTCCAGATGGTCAACGCTGAGGCCGCTTTCAGGCAAACTTCTCTCGTCGTCCGGCCGGATCCCATCTTCAATCAGATTGACCAGGTCCTTGTACCCTAGAATCGTGGCGATCTCTTTCGGAGTGTGCCCGTAGACATCTGTGGCGTCGCTGTAGAAACCGTGATCCAGCAGATAGCGCAGCACATCCACCTGACAGTTTTCGCAAGCAGCATGCGAGGGACTACGACCGGCTGCGTCGCGGTCCGCTAAATTCGCACCGGCCCTCTTGTAGCTCTCTAGACGCCGGAGATCGCCTTTACGTGCCGCCGAATTCATGGCTTCAGCCAGTGTTTCCGGAGGCAAAGACAAGTGTGATCCGCCACGGATAAGCAGATCAATGACATCATGGTGATCCCAATCGATGGCAACCAGCAGCGGAGTTTTACGATCGCGATCTCTCATGTGGACTGATGCACCCTGTTTTAAGAGGTATTCGACCATGGCTACGTTTCCCTCAGAGGCCGCGATGTGAAGAGGCGTTCGGTAATCGTAGTCGCAAGCCGAAAGGTAGGCTCCCTATCGAGTGATAAAGGAAATCTTTAGATGATGCCGTGTTCCCGGTGAATAGCAGAGATCGCATCGCTATGCTGAGTGGGGAACGACATGGCAGACAAGAGAGGCTCGACTACTTACGAATTGCCTCATGACTTCAAGTCTTTCGCAGTCTCCCTTGGCAGCGACATTACAGAGTATTGAAGGGACAAGCGTTGTTTTCAAAGCTTCCAATTCTTCCGTGGATGAGATGTTCATGGTCTTAGCGATCGCCGTGATCAGATCGAGGTCTTTCAACGCCGTCTCTTTGACCACAGTCAACTCTCCTCGTAGGCTAGTTTGCATCATCTCTTTCTTGGTTGCGAGGGACCATTCTTTCTTGGACAATATGTACGAAAGTTTCGCCAACGCTGCTTCAGGCGTCATGTCGGAACCTGGAATCGAGTTGAATCGTGTCTTTCATGGTGTCAGCTTATTCATGTTCAATAATGTTGTTGCCATCATCCAGTCGATTCTCCGAATCGGCAAGGCTTGAATAGATATCGTTGATACCGTGAAAGGCATGCTCGTGGTAGCGTTTTCTAGCTCACCTGGAATCACGCCAGCCTCCACGAGAGCGTTTCCCGTTTCATAGACGCCCTCGACGCGACCGTTGGGGCATTGCGAACAATTGACGATGATGATTCCGCGGAGGGTTGCTCTCCGGATTTCATCCAGTAAGTCTTTCCTCGACGTCGGGCCGTTGCCGGCTCCATAAGTCTGCAGAATTACGCCCTCGATGGGTGGCGTAAGGAAAGCTCTGACCTGGAAATGAAAAGTATCATAGATTCATGAGCTCTGATTCGACTCGTTCGTTACTGCAAGTATAAGTCGCTCTCTGGTTTCTTCTTGGAGCTACCAGGGTCACTGCTCAACGGCGCGCTCCTGCCTCCCCGCTCCATGCCCGAGTCCACGCTCAGATACAACGTGGACTACACTAAGGCGATCGTTTGGATGGCCCGCGAAGAAACTCCCAGTTGAGCGTGACCCACATCGCTCGAGTTGCGCAACTTTGCCTCCTCCATCCCGGACCTCAGAGGCCTTGTCATCCGGACAATCTTTGTACTTATCTTCCAATCGGAAGAATATTCCGTAATCTCCAAGGTTTTTCCATCGCAAGTGAAAACTGTGTCAAGTGAGGCATTCCCATTGAATGGAATAGTGCTAACACGCAGTTCTGTGTGACCCCGATTTGTTTTGTAGTAATCTTCCCCCTCAGGCGAACACGTGAGGGCAAATGTGACGATAGACTCTCGAGATGCGGACAGGTTGCAGCCGGTTAGGCGGCATGGACAAAAGTATTTTCTGGTGCCTGAGAACTAGTTCCCGGCGGTTTCTAGCAATAAGAGTGGGAATATTGCTTTTTGCACGAGTTCAACGATCCCTCAGCCTGGAGAGAATCTATGTTCCAAACGCGCGCTTCCGATTCCGATAGAAATGGTCATACAGCCCAGATCAGAGATTTCCCGAAGAACTCACCACTTCAACAGTGATGCTGGGGAAGAGTCGGAGCAAACCGACATTCCGGCTCAGCATCGAGTGAACTCTGAACTTGTCGATACTGGCCGGGACGACCACGGCTTTCCAGTCGACATTGATTTTGATTCCTGGAAAAGACACGTTTCGAGCTGTAATTTCTGCAATCAGCTGTATCTGGATCGGAGGTTGCGTCCTCTGTTCATGAATTGCTTGCTAAATCGACCCAGAAGAGACTCTCACCGATCGTCGCCAGAGGAGGCAAGTTGGGACTGCTGAAAGCGTCCATGTTCGAAGCAGAATGTTTCGTGGTGCGGTTCCCTCTGAACAATTTGTTGTTGAAGAGGAGAGTCACTTCGGGAATGATGTAGTTCCCCGCGATGATCAGAGCGTTCAGTAGGTTCTCTCGACCGTCGCTTCGGGGCTCGAACAGGGGTATCTGGGAGCCGGTGATGATCACAGACTTTCCCAAATTTTCCAGCATGAAACTGAGAGCGGACGCCGTGTACGACATGGTATCTGCCAGAGAAAATCAGGTTTTGGATTTTGGCAGCGTTCTCGATGATGCGCGCCACGCGGGCTAGGTTATCCGCGCGTGGAATCCGCTCGAGTCACCAATGACGATAAGGACTCCCGAACGCTCACTCACCTGTCCCATGCAGAATGACAAAACCGTCGAAGTTCATGTAGAAATGTTGAACGTCCAAGGATATGCGGATCCAGTCGTCCATTGTCATGTTGGACGAGTCCAACAGGGGCTGGTATTCGTACACTGTGTACACTACACGGAAGTTGTCACCCGTATCCGGAAGCACAAGAGGCGGGTTATCGCAGTTGGGAAACATTTTCGCAGTGTACTCAGTGTCGTGCAGCTGTGGGTAGGTCCGAAGTTTTTTCTCCATCATCTTCGGTTCGGGAGCCAGGACTCCATTTTTGTTCTTTATCATTCCGATCGTTCCTCCGGAGTACAGGACGAGAACTTTGCTCTCCTTCTGGTCTCCCAGATTCCGCGTGGCCCAGAGATCGTCATCGTTGAGGATGAGCTTCTTGGTGATATACGAGGTGTCTAGCGACGTTTTATGCTGAGGCAGAGTGTTAGCCATAGCGCGTTCGAGATGAGGATTCGAACGGTACCTGTACAAAACAAGATCACGAGGGAGCCGCTCACGCGGGGTCAAAAACTTGATGGGCTGGTCGATCTGTCGTCGGTTAACTCTAAACGACGAGCTAAATGGTGTCAGTTATTATTTAGCACTGAATTGTTGTGAGCACTGGGACGATTGTTGATATTGTTCACGGCAGCAGCTGAGCACAACTTATTCGAATAGCACGACGACGGAATATCGGCACTTGCAATGATCATAATAACAAAACTGCAACGCGAAGCTCGTGACGAAAGCTTAGAACTCGTCTCGGATATTTCGGAAGTGGCGAATGTTGTCAGTTGACTGTGAGAGGGCTCACTTTCCAGCGCTCACTTCACTTTTCTGTTCCGAACAAGTTCAATGAGTGAATTCCTAGGAGAAGAGTTGCTAGCTTTAAGTATTCGTCGACCGGAGAGAAAGAGATACAACAAGTGGAAAGGGTATCTCCCAACGGTATCACTACGGCCGACCGTTCATGAACGGAGGCTGATGCAACCCTACGCGAGTTCGTTACCTCATGAGTTTCCGATTCAAGACGCTCCAATCGGAGTATTCAATTCTAAGAGAACCCGGAAGTCATTGTCTGACTGACGACTCACCAGCTCCCCCACATTAACGGTCGGATTATGAGAGCGCTCAGGGGACAGTCGCTCCAGCCACTGACCGTGTTCAATTCTATCTCAAGATCGAGAGGGCGGTACACTTATCTTCGAGTGGTCGATTTCAATGACTAGCTACTCGAGAGGACAGAAGAATTCGAGCTCATAGGCTAACTGCCGCCGACCTTCTTCTTGTTGTCGTGGAGCGTTCGACAGCAGCGCCGGGAAAGCCCGTGACGTCGGCAGAGCGGTCTCCCATCGCCAAAGACCACCCTGAAGCCGATTTCCTTGGAATTCTGCGATGAGAGTGAAAATAAAAGTGAACACTCTGTCTCGCTCACTCTTTTCGCCGGTATGCGCGCGGACTTCGATAGTTCTCAGTATAGAGCTGATCATGCGAATGCGTTGAGCTCTAAATGAAGTGACGGTACATGAAGTGATCGGGGAAAATCTTCGAACATACTATGTAGATGAATATCGTCCCATCATTCGCGGTGCCTCGAAGCAAGTATTATGCTCTGGTTCTCCGTATAGACGGAGCCCTTCCATTGAATTGACTCCTGGGAGCTACTGTCCGCCATGCTCCTCCGGCAATGAATCACATCATCGATGGGTACTCATAGTAGCGGCGCGGCGGCTGAAAGCCGCAGGGTCTCGAGCGTCGCTTGTAGAGACTCGGAGTACAACCACTACGGTCTTGCTAATAATTTCGTCAGCTCGAAACAGCGATAGCGAGCAGCTAGGAAGACTATCCGTAAATCTTGTCACAACGAGATAGTCACACATGAAGGTATCTAGTATCTAGATGTCGTTCTTCTTGCAATGGCATCATGCTATATCATGCATGAGCACTCGTGCTCGATCCGCGTCGGATGGCCATCATGGATTCCGTCAGGATGGTTTCGAATCTCTGCGCCTTGGAATGCCGAGCTGGAGAACTCGGGAAACGCGCTCGAAACAGCTAGCTATCGGGCAGCTCCAGTTTCGAGCCGTCTCCTGCGCGTCATCCCCTAGGGAAGGCACGAAGAGCGCACACCCGATCCATCGGCATTCCGTGTTCGTCACTTGTTCCGAATCTCTGCGGTCGTTAACTCCTGCTACAATAATGAATGAGAAATGAACATTCCCGCTCCGGCAGGCCAGTTCAGTCTGATTTTGATGTACTAGTAAACATTCGAACACGAGTTCCTGAGCTGACCGATAGACCAGAATGGATGAGACGACTCTACGCCAGTTCCGTCGCTGCCCGTCCTACGTCAGAAATTGAGTCAGCCACAATTTTTTGCATCAGCCGAAACTTGAGGCGGAATCGATGATGGGCGATAATGACCTCGGTGGCGTCTTCTAATGGGAACGAGCGGCGAGCCGCTCATCTGATGAAATAACGGATCGATTTTCTGCCGTTCGCCGACCCGCAAGCCAGAACGACATCCCGTTCGGAGCATCGTTCGGCGCGCGTAGTTTGGGGGCATCCGAAGCGCGCGCCATTTCGCTCAACAGAATCAGGTTCTGGCATGATGAGCCATCGGTATGAGCACCGAATCCCCATCGGCGAGACCTGTCGACTTGGAACCACCGTTGGCGGAGCTTGTGTGCCCTGGCCACTTTGAGGCGGAAATCTCCTCGCTCCAGCAAAATAGGCCCGCGATGTTTTCCGTCGACAGCGTCTGAACTCCCGTCCCGAAACGAGCCCGCGGCTCAGCTATTTCTATTGTGTAGCTCCGGAGGCAATTCGCTTCGTTCGAGTAGCTCCTCCGCGGCGTTGGCGGACGTCTCGTGCATGACGGAAAAATCGCCGATCGACGCTTCCCACCGAACGACGAGCCGTGGTCGATTGATGGAGCGATGTGTTGGCTCCGTTACTTTCCATCGTTCATAAGCAGGATGACCTCTAATGGGTGCGCAGTGCGCAGCCGACATCGCACAGCCGCTTCGAGCGATTTCGGTCGAGGATGTGAACTCTCTTCTCTCGTGTTTCGCTCTCGACAAGATGAAATGATGCAATGGAAACCAAGCATGGGACGAGGAAACCCGTCAAACGAGAGCAGCGCTGCTCTGCGAGACATCATTGTGCACCCAATGGAGAATGCACGACATAGGGCAGCTCCATGAGCACGTTGTAGGAATGTTCGCTTGCCGAAACTCTTAAGCTTTAGCTTCGCTTTGACGAGGCTCGGGCTCAGTCCCTTAGAAGAAAATAGCGACGACCTACGTGAATCCCAGGCCAGAAACTCAGATCGCCATCGGACATAACAAAACAGCCAGAAATCGATCGAGAGATACATTCCGGGAATCTGATCCTCTGAGCTCGTTCCGTGAGGCATTCTTGCATCGACATACAGTCCGTTGGTTCGAGCTTCCACTCCCCTCGAGAAAAAGCTGAAGTGCCCTGATTAACTTGGTGTCATTCGTCTCCCTGACTCCGTTTGGAATACGTCATCTCCTACTGATTCGGAGCGCCGGCATAAAGGGCCCTCGAAGCGTCGATTCGGAATCATGCTTTTCGTGAATGAGGGTGTCAAGAATGTTTTCCGTTACCGACAAAACATATCATTGGGATGCCTGATTATCATCGGTCTCCAGGAATGCTCGATGGATAGAAGTGCAGCCGGATTTAGCTGCGAGGAGGATGAAGAGATTTCCCGGCTCCTGGAGATTCGACGAGTCTCCATTATGCAGCGGATTCATGCCTAAACTCTCACGTCTCCATCTATTGAATCGAGCCGCTGTTCCGGTCCTCATCCCGTATACCATATGGGACACGAACGAGCATCCGAGTCAATAAAGGCGATTGCATGGTTGTCGCGATTTGATTCCCTTCTAGGTTTTCCATGAGGGCAACGGCCCCGACAGGACGACAGCCTCCTTCGATCTCGACCCAACGTCGAATCTTGAAAGATGGTCTTCATCGATTCGTTGATGAATCGGGTGAAGACAGGAATCCGACGCCCAACCCTCGGAATATTAGAAGACCGTCACCGGAGTACCTACGTGAGATTCCGGACTGGATAGAACATCACAGCCTTTGTTCTCTTATCGAATGGAAGCTCATCTCTTACGCTGAAGTGGGAAGGAGGACACGTCAGAAGGCATCATAGCTATGAGAAGTTCCAAAAATACCTCTTGAGCTCCAAGAATGTCAGGCTTTATCAGGACCGTCTTGCCCCGGCGTTCTCGGGAACCGATATGGGGAAATTCCGCGGACAGCTATATTTCCTCTCCCCGAGCTCTCGAAATGTACCGAAGGGTCTGCTCGAGCGGTCGAAGTAAACAGCTCAGGACTCATCACGGGGATGCCCATGTTTCGCCAGAATTCGAATCGCGGCGTGAATGTCAAGCTACGGGGAGCTGAGAATCAGGGCGGTGTTGGGGACGAAAAGGCCCATGGTCCGAATCAGCTCATAGATTGTGTCGACTCGAATCACATATTGTGTTTTCGTATCGCTTAACTCTACATCGTTTTTATACGATAGACAAGGTAGTTCGAAGGTATCAGTAATGATTCTAGGTGTGCACGAATCAAGACGAATGAATAAGCGACTAGTGAATGACTGGCACATAGTCGACGAATAGTCGAAACCTCTCGAGCATTCATATCTGCCATGATGCTGTTCCCGCCAGAAGGATAAGACCAATGCTTTCAGTCGTAGAGATTTTTTCTTCAATGAAATGTGGTGCTCTCTCGGAACAATATCCAATGAGGAGGCTCGACCTATCCACGAAAGAAACTGGCAACTTTTTGGGGGGATGACCCATCGGGACTCGCTTAGTGTGAAGCCGGGGATTCCGGAAATTCAGCTGATGTGACGCGGTTGAATGGAGCATGTAGCGGAGCCAATCCGTTCGCTGCGAAATCAACGCAGCGCTGCTTCCTCGGCTCGCTCGTCGTCTTCGTGGAGTACGATCGAGATCTCTGTTCGACGTGTGGATGCCTTCCCATTCGCCTCATGAAATCGTCCGGAGGGATCCAGCTCCATTCTTCCAGAGATATGCGAGGAGCTGATAGGCGGACTCGTCGATGAGAATCACCTCTTGATTTCCGTATGAGTGTCGCATGAAATTCCAGTAGAGTCCCGGCCCCGACTCGAATACCAGGGACTTATCACTGAGGACTCGGGAGAACAATCCCGTCGGGGGTCCATCGCAAGGATGGGCTCGGAGCAATCCATCCAAACCCGATGTTCCTAGAGGAGTGACGCGATAAAGAGCAGCGGCACGATGAGGCTCGAAATTTGGTTCCTGGTACTTTCGCACAGCGGCTGTGTAAGCTGCCTATACCAGAATCTCCTATTCGGAGATAAAAATATGGTTCTGACAAAGTAGGCAGTCCCCGGATGATGTCTTCCGATCCCAAATGAAAGATTATGAACCTTCTCGAAAGATGTCGAAAGAGCTGGAAGGCCTCAGTACTCAAGTCCCAATGAAACGGATCTGAGTTCTTGGGTAGACCGGAAGTCAGTGGTCTCGATGTCAGACGCAATGAGGACGAGTTCTGTCTGATCAGTCTTCGATTCCTGAGATCGATCATCGGGGTAAGTTTCAGCATCAGTCTGTACTTCCTCGTCTGTCAGCAAAGACGAAGATCTAGCACTGGCCTCCAAGGGTGAGATGGTTTCCGGCTACTGGGAGTGATATCGCTGGACAAAATCAATTGGGATCAGTATTCCCGGAATACCCTGATCGAGAAGTGTCCGACCTTCTCCGAGCAGGCTTTGGGAATATTTTCCCGATGTTTTCCATGAGTCAGTCCAAGCTTCCTTCGCTGTGTGCGTACATGGGCGAGAGCTACGGTCTCCCCGGAATGCGGCCAACTGCGTGCAGATGACGACATATTCAAGCTCTTATCTGAAATATCTTCTCGAACGATCCATAAAATTCAAAATAATATGTCGTTGTAGACGGATCGTGATAGCACTCGATGCTTATGACTCATGATAAGTTCCCCTTGTCTACGCGCCTCGGCATTTACGCGTTAAACAAACAATCAACTCGATGAGAGACGCGTGCCCCCGGACACGTCGAATCTGCTCGATTTTCTCTGATGCAATTGAATCAGAGATGAGGAAGATGAATCACGGGGTCTACGATGCTCCGGAGGTGGGGGGGAGATTATGGAACACCTAGAAGTCACCATTCTATCGAGGAGCATTTTTAGATTTTGAATTTCACAGCCGCTCAATAGCCTCGACTAAAATCGAAACCATTCCATATCGGCTTGAGTTGCTTTCAGATAAACTGATAGTAACGCTCGAGTGCTCACTCTGCCGATACGGACTAGGATCAGCCTCCTCAAGCCGAGGTCAAGCACCTAGAGAACATCCGTGGTTCAAACAGCGGGCAACTTGCCAAGAAACAACAGACGAAACACCGACTCATCCCGACTGAGTGGGGAACGACCAACGATGTTTTGCTTGCTTGTGCCGTTGTTTACGCTTTCACTGCGGGGTGACAGGAGCGAGTCGGGAAACGTGGCTCGTGGAAGAACCGTTTTGACGTAATTGATAAATGACCGGGGTCATATCTCATTTGCTTCCTTTTCCCCTCATATCGACGGTTTCCAGCCCGTTGTCCGCGCGGCGGCGACGACAACTCATTAACAAGTGAAATTTTTCCATGAGAGTGCTCTATTCTGGAAAATTAGCGGAAGTCCCTATTTCCGAGTGACCAGTTCATCGTTCGCCGTAATGCGTCAAACTGCCACCTACAGACCCTCGTTAAGAGCAGCAAGAGCTCGCCAGACGGGGCTCTATGAAAAAATATCCCATATCCTGCTCATATCCGGAGGTGAACGATTCTTTCCCTCCTAATCATAGGTCATGGAAGACACTCTGAACATCCGTTCCACGGTGGAAAAAACGCCCCGACTCGAATAGTGCTCACGCACATCGTTGAACTCGATTTGATTGCGCAAGAACCGTCCACCTGCCTGACATTTTGTGCATCTCGAAGCCCGGCGGACAAAACACAGAAGACCTTGTCAGGTCAGATTACCCCTCACAGTGATTTCTTCGCGGTGACCAGCACACGGCATGCCTTTAGAGCTCGCATGATAAAACAGTGGAACCTGATCAAACTGGAAAAGCCTTCTTCTAAAAATTCTTCGGCTAATAATAAATACGCCGAGCGAACGACCGCAGGGTGCCGGCAGAGGCAGCGATCCGAACGCTCGTAGGGTCCCAGAATTGGAGAGGAACCGTAGGATGGAATGGAGCCTGCTGGGGAAAATCTACGGCAAGCGAGCTTCGAGCATTTTTGAACGAGGCGTTCCTTAATCATTACAGGGCCTAGGCGGGGGTGACAGCTGGAGGTCTCAGTCAGCTGGAGCTGACTGAACGACTCGTTGCCCATCATGCACCGTCTCCACCTCAGCCCTGTCAAGGTAAGCGATTGCTCCTAGCTTCGTCCTTTGCATCATTAGAGCAATGAAAGGACCAAGCGCCATTTTGGAAGATATGCTCCGATTGTCGTAATCAGATACGCGCTGCACGTCACGATTCCGTCAACAGGAGAACATTCCCTGTCTCTTGTCGGAAGCAGCCCCTCCACGCCAGTCATTGGCACGAGTCCAGCCGTCATGAAAGTGGCGCCACTCTATTGAGACGCGGTTCATCGTCTACCTCAGTTCCGCGCTTCGGTTATCGCGCTTTCTCCTTTTTTCATATCTATATCGCAACTCCGGCGGCGACCCGCGGATCTCCGCGATTGGAATAAGAGAAGTTCGAGGAGAAAGCTTCTCGCCGTACTACTGGAACCTGAGACCTGTCGTTGTATTGCCGTTGACAACCTCCACAGCTGTTGTGATGTTATCAGAAAGAGAGAAAGGAAGGTATATCCGTACAGGAGACTTCATTCTCCACTGATCTTTCGGACGTAGATCGGTGAGTCTCCGGGGCCTCTCGGAGAATTTCGGCCGGTGCCAGCCGATCCGAATCATCGATTCGAGCACACCGTTTACGAGATTTTTTTCTTTTATCAAATACCTCTCACATTTGACCGTCCCCCCTTCATTCCGAGTCTACCCGGGAGGGGGCCATATAATTTACACAAGTAGGGGGTTGCCTTCAGGCTCTTCGAACTCTGTGATTGTTCGCTCATAGAGCCAAGTACACACGATTCTCGTGAAGGACATAAGCTATGAGTACCCATATGTACGCTCCTCCGAGATTCATAGCCATGTATCTCCAATGAGTCTCCGGACCTGCCCAAAACCACGGCAGCATATCCGTGACAAGCGCGTGGCCGACGTAAACGAGGATGGAGTTCATTCCTGCAATAGTATCGATTGAGAATCTCCGAGTCATCGCTTCTCAGCGCGAAAGGTCTGCTCCTCCCTAAAGTCACGCACCAGGGTAAATGAATGGCACTGCGGACCATAGGGCAAGAACATCGATGATGAGGTAGAAAACGCTCAGCAGCAGGAATGCCAGGCCGGCCGTGCATAAGACATACGACAGCGACCTGCAATGGAGGAGCTGTGATGAACTGAGAGAGATATTCAGAATAGACTCAGACTAAACGATCGTTCCCGAAGCCTTTGACGAACCACAGATTTTTGTTTATAGGTATCCAGCCGTCCTCTTTGCTGAATCCGCACAGGATGCCAGCCAGCAGTCCAAGGAGAACCCCCCAACAAATCCAGCGGCTTAGCCTGGAAGAGGAATACCGAAGTCGTTATGGTGGAATGCTGCAGCACGAAGCGCTGGCACTGATCGTCAGCCGGCCGAAAATGCTCCAAAGCGAACATGAGACGAAGCATGGGCGGACCGAATACGAAGCATTCCCGTGAGGTGAAGGATCGCTCCATCAAGATGGAAGATCGCTACACCAAGAAGTGAACTCGGTCAGATGGGTCCGAGCGAGGGCTCGACCAACTTGAGAGATTTCCGATAAACATCAGGAATGGCTGTTCAGCCAATCAATCGATAAATCAATCAATTAAAAATTATTCGATCGATTCTCTGAAGGATACGTTATCGTGGGAATGCCTCCGCCGGTGCGATGTCCCGACTAGTCGTTCTACTTCATAAACTGAACTCCATAGTTTTCGGAATCGGGTCCCCGAATAATTGTAAGAATTATGAATTCAGAGAATATGGGTGCCTCCCCCGAGTGAGTTGGACTCGAGGCGGTATGTGCACACCTGCGACCTGGATTGTTGAACGTGAGCAGAATTTTCCCAGCTTGGAGCCCGAGGAATGTCAGGAAAATTGACGTCAAGCAACCCAGAACGCCTTCGGGATCGAAAGGCTGTGACGTCTCGTATATTTTCTGCGGAAGAGAACACGACATATGTTAGACTCTCTGCTCTTGATGGGGATCGGTCTCCACGTGGGGGACCGAGGCTCCCAAATCTTGGTCCTGTGTCATTCAATCGTAATCCGAAGCCCGGTTAAGACTCACCTCCGTCGTAGGATGCCCGTACATGTGATTTGGACCCAAGACGACCCGATCGATGTATCCGGCTGCTCCACCCGTGCAATTGAAATGGGTACCATTCTGTGGGAAGCATCGATATAGCGTTGAGTATCAGCGACTTGCCGAATTCCAGGTGGAGACCCGAAATGAGGATTCACCAGGTTCACCTTCGTCGAATTCTGTTTTTCTCAGGCACATGCATATGATCCCTTTGCGGGATCAAAGCTTTCTAACCTCGTGGAGCCCGCCGGGGCCCAGGTATCCCTTGGGACAATCGGGAACATCCAGGAGGAAAGTCAAGAGCACATGAATGGCAACCAGTGAGATCATCATCACCCATTCTTGCCAATACAGAGCAACATCTCGAATTTTCGCCCACTTCGCCGTCTGGAACGTTGATAGCTCTCAAGATATTAGACGACACTCTATCAAGTCTCCAAGCGTATACGGAAGGACGATCAAAGAAATACCTCTGCAGCGTCGGTGGCCCTCGAGAAGAACATGTGCATGCTCGCAACCACAAAGTACGAGACCGCGAATCTGGAATAGACCACCGACAGAGATTACGAGATATTCTACGGGCGAAATATCGGCAATGACTCTTCAGAAACCATATCTTGACAAATTCGCAAGAGAAAGCACTACCGCTGCAGAACTCCGGGTATCCTGAGCTTCGAGATGTCATTGTTCTTGCCCATGCTGTTGAGGATGAGACCTGGGATTGATCTTCCATGAGATTAGAATGATCGGGCCGTTTCCTCATTTCGTGATTAGTCCGATATTTTCAACGACACGACGAGCTCACCTAAGAGGAACAGTTTCACCGATCTGGATAGAATTTTGAAGAAGATCTGGAATCAGAATGAGGACCATCAGAAAGTCTCGCGCGATCCTATTGTCCAAGACCGTACCATGATATTCTGATATTTTTGAATCTCATCCATTTGGTGGATAACAGGGACTGCTGGAAGCGTGGTACCCATGCGCAATTTCCCGGGTATGATTTTCAGATCTCAGGACTCACCTCGGACAGTGGCACGCATTTCCGACGCATGCTCCGCAGTGAAATCGCCATCGACACGCCCATGATCCACACGAACCAAGGGAAAAGCAAATCGGCGAACGTCAATCCGTCCCACGGAATGTGCTCGAAGAGCCAGAGTCCGCCTGAGGGGAGTGAGCCGTAAATGAGTTATGTTATATGTATGCTTCCACCCAAGCCTCGCGGCTGGGACTCATCGTATGTGCGTATGCGCAGATTCATTGAAAAAGAATCCTCTGGTCTCTACCTCCACCATAATTGACGAAAATCATCAAGAAAAGACAAAATCCTCTGAAAGCGTCGAGAGACTTGATTCGTGGCTTGCCGGCTTTCCCGATCTGCAATACATATCGAGTTCAAAACATCGAATTCCGAGGTCTCCGACAGACGAATGTATCGAAGAATGAGGGAATCTATCGAGGAAGAGTGATTACTCAAGCCCACCCCGTCTTCTGGCGGCCTAGATCCGGCTGTGCTGGAGCTCGCTTCCAGAGGGCCCTATAATACGGGAGGGCTCCCTTAGAATTAGTAGAACGTCGCGGGAATCAATCTACCCATACATGGATTCTCCTTGAATACTGGAAGCTTATGTAGGAGGAAAACTGACTCACCAGCGAGGAAGTTTCAGCATCGCCCGTATCGGATCGCAACTGGCGCAAGCGACGTTTCTCTCGGATAACTTTGACGAGCCGGCGGAAGAAGTCCAGGAGCAACTGGATGAATATGGCCGCTATCAAGGGATAGTATATCGATGTCGCTGGAATATTCGGAAATCTAGCGCAATTCCCACAAAAAGCTGTCTCCCCCCTCTCCTAGAGCTGGACTCATTCTTCATAAAAGTCCGTGGAGTCTCCGACATTCGGGATTCGACTCACGTTGTGCGACGATCTTGACAATGCAGGTATCCTCGTCCTCGATATCGACTACGTAGGATCCCTGGAAGAATCGGGAACGGGGAGGATTTCGAAACGGTTAGGAAGACTCGAAATCAAGCTTCGCCCAGACATATGAGAGAAAGAAGCAATTTATGGAATACGACTCTATTCTCACTCATCTACCTCGTTTTCGAAAGATGGAATCGAGCAGTTCGACGGAATGTGGCCATCAGCTCCTATTTGAAGCATGGTCATGGACGGGTAGAAGGTAGGCACGATCTGAGAACGCAAGAATCTCGATGGTTGCAACTCATCCCCAAGGAAATACTGACTTCAATTCTGAGAATCCATAGCCAACCTTTGACGCATTCGGAATCCTCGAGGAAAGTTCCATAAGTAAACTGAACTCGCACTGCGATTTGGGAATGGAAACTGATTTAAGAACCGACTCCCCAGAGCTCCAGGCGTGGATGTCCTCGACCCTACCCCCAGATGCGGCAGACTCTTCCGATACGACATCCGCTATCCCATGAAACAGCATATCGATACGCACCAAAAGTCGTTCTATGCACTGACCTTGTAACATTCGGTCGACTTCCAGCGAACAGCGACGGGGACGTCTAGATGCGATCTCACCGTTAGGAGTGCCTCGTTCATTCCCGGCTCCATGATGTTTATTTGTCTGGCGGTCGAAGAATCAGGTTGAGCTTCGGAGCTATACCAGTCGCCGATAGGCATCAGACGATATCCGTGGGCCGGACTCGGAGCTCCTCCGATAACTAATCAATCAAATGGATGCTACTATGGAGACAATCGATGACGGAAAATGACTCGGGATGCTCCCGAAAGGCCGAGACTGTGACCGTAGACGGCTCTCCCGGGATATCAAATTCCACCGCTGAATGATTGTATGTGTTGGAGGGAGACCCGAAGATAGACCACAAACTTGGTAGTCTCCGGACCGCAAGGAGTCCCGATCGTGCCATGAAATCGGACTCACTTTGGATGGTACGCGAGGAACCACTGCGAGAGTCCAGCAGCTGATGGGACATTCCACCAAATATACGCTAAGCGGAAATCCTCGGGTGTCTCTGCTGCGAGGCTTAATCGTCACAGCCAGTAGGTTATTTACGGATGAAAGGCTCAGGGACCTTTAGGTATCTACCCAGCAGATCTTTCGCTATACGCGTTGACGGACACCTTTACGTCAATGCGGGTGATGGGGACCTTTGGTATTTGCCTGTCTCTCCTCATCTTCTAATCTTCGATTCTCAACGGGAGCTGCTTTCAACGAAATCTGATCTTCGTTCCAAAAATATGGAATATTCGAAGATGCAGCTCAACAGGCAGCCCAAACCTTGAAGTTCTGGATACAGCAGCCAGTGAACAGATCATGGGCTTTCAACATGACAACCCTTTCCTGGAACTCACGAACATCGTCCAGGGTGCTCGGATCGTGCGATCATAGCGTATAAGACATTCGAGGTGCACTTGGAGATCCATCTTCCTCTCTCTTCGATCGCGCATGAAAAGCCTGATCGATTCTAAGGATTACACACCTCACAATCCATCACAATTACGCGGTCTTCCGAGAGATTGCTCTGGCGGCTCTTCGGGGAGGGAACCCCCTTTCTTCTTTACACTCCGAAGAGAGAGAAGTCGCGCTTCTTGCCCTAAGGGCTCCTGCTGCTCCGTTCAAAAACTCACGGCGGGAAGGGTCCGAAAACCTTTCTTAGGCTTCCGTGTCTACATGGGGAACATTCTGAGCTTAGCCGATTTTCGGGATCGAAATGATTTTCGCGATTATGTATCGATCCCAGGAAGCTTCCCGAGCCACTTGCACTGGAATCCACGCCGGCTTTCGCACGTTCGCTCGTATCACGGGTCTGCTCCGGAGCTTTTCGTTCCGCTCTCCCTTAACATGCGGTCAGTCCTCGGTTCGACGTCAACGGACCGTTCGGAGCTCTGTCAATCCGATTCTACCCTGAGGGTCAAACTTTCCCGACTTACGTCTTATTGAAAATTCTGCGCACCCTCGGGCGAGCATATCAATAGACAGAACACACAGAAAATTAATCGGATGCCCTTGATCAGTCATTCTAATGAGACTGACTGACAATTAGTGAGTGAGCCTACGATAAACGCAGTGGCAGCTCGTCACGGGTCACGGTATAAATTAGTCTCACGTTTCCGTAGCGATTTCTCGAGATTCCTGAACTAGCTGAATACCGAGAATCTCGAGGGTGCAAATCGTCGCAGTCGACTGGAGACCAAGTTTAATTTGAGGGCTCCTTGACAAGAATACGCCTAGCCCGACGACGCGACGTTTGACAGAACATCTTCGACTTTCCAAACTGCTCTGAGGTAGCACCCACCTGTTCTGGTGACTCCCGTGTACTTGACTCTACGTCCCAGTCAACTGCACGCACTTCCGCGGAACTTGTCTTCGCACCGAAATCGGTTTGCCATGATCAGTCCTTGGCAGTAGCGCTCGTCAGCTGTGGGATCAGGCTGGCTCCTGGAGTGGTGCGGTGTGAGAAAGAGTTGCCGTACCGCGCGAAATCTTCTTCTTCTCAGAGAAGTCAGCTCATGGAAGCTCCAGTAGAAGCTTAGCTGCCCCATCCCGCGTGAGGGGTCATTTCAGACTCGCGCTAGCCTTGCTCACCCATGAAGGATTCTCAGATTAAGGCTCCGTCAGCTGGGAGGAGGACCATCTCTGCACCTTCTCGACCGAGAATTTCAGGGTCTAGCGAATTCGTGAACTGCAAGGCTCTGATCGGCTCAGCTGGACGCGAGAGTGACAGATAGCACACTTCTCCGACTGGGTCACGGAAGTCCTCCAATCATCCTAATCATCGCTCACGACCTGCCAAGGGAGGATCCGAATTCCAGCGAATTCCTAGTCGCCCCATTTTTTCGAACGTATGCATGGGAAAGCCCTGTCGGGCTTATCGGAGCTCAAGGCCATATCATTGATTGAGTATGCATCGTATAAGAACGGGGACGGGGAGCCTCAGACAAGGAGATCTGAGCGATGCACATACATCGAGATGTGTTATGATTTGACCGGGACACTTCCGGGAGGAGTATTTCAGAGTCTCATTTTCTGATGAGAACCTCCGGGAGCTTCGTAGGATTGTGCTTCTCTTCCAGAACCTGTTACAAAGAGAACAAGAGACGATGAAAACCTGAGGCTCAGTTTCAATGAGGTGGTTTCGGACCGCGACGGTCCGCGTTAGGTGCGAGCAGCTTGGGGAGACTTCTTGAATTAGGGCTCTGCGATAATTTCGATCAAAGTCGGCATCGGATATCGGAAACTTCGCGGGGTGTGCGCACGATATTCCGTGTGATCGCCCATACAACGCTCGTGAAATCCTCAGAGAGAATGCCGCGGAGTGTACAAGACAATCCGAGAAGAGACGTCTCTGATTGTGAACTTCCTTTTCCAGATCGGGCCTCTCTCCTCAGACCAGATCGAGCGTGTCCGTGGACGGAGCGCGACAGCATACTCTTTCCCGGCTCCATTGATCGTGACACCCTGTCGGCTCCTTCACGAGTTCCACCGCGAGTTCTTCGAGCCTCGGTGAGTAACACTGAATGTTCGAAAACTTTCTCCATCGGAAGAGCGGGTACGATAGAACGAGTTAGTGACTCTACCAGCTGTTGAGGATGCTCACCGACGAACCCACTGGTTTCCGCATGTTCTCTGTCTGGTCATCGAATCATCATCTCTGTAGGTGAAGCATTATTATGAAGATCCGGAACCTTCTCATCAGGCTGGTCGATGTACCGACATCAACCAAAGTTTTCCATATGACTCCTCTCCTCGTGATGGCTTATTTCTACACCTACCTAAATCTCAAATGTGAGTTTTGGATTGTATGAGATCCTCGCTTTTACATCGATACACACTGAAGGCTTCCGGATCCCAGTACAGGTTGACAAATATTTCGCGGTGGATCCCAGCTGGATGATGTCCCTAGTATTCTTCACTCACGGTGCTTCCTATCCGGACCAGACCATAAACAATTATTTCAATGGAAAAGTGCCGATACAGCTTCAACGCAAGTATCATATCAGTATGTCAGAGAGAAATCAGCTTCAGACTGAGATACGGGAGGCCAGATCATGGATCAGGATTGAAGGTGACGAGTTCTCTGAAAAGGACATGTGACTGTTTTCGGTAAGCTCAAAGATCCTCACAGGCCAACTGACCCCGAATGGCAAGCAGCAGATGCGGCTCCTCGGAGAACATCTGAGGAAAAACTACAACCCGAATTGTTTGGAAGCAGCGTCATTCGTATCCCCCGTGAAAAGATGCAATGACAGCATTTTCTACCTGTACCAGGTTCGTGTTTAGGAAGCCGCAGGCGATCTACGCACTCCGATTGTCGCGGGAGGGGGCCACGCCTCCGATCGCGCTGAGAGAAATCGGCTTGAAGTATACCTAGAAAGGAGCGCGAACGAGAAGAACGTTGCCGAAATGTATTTTCTCTATGGGGGAACAGTCAAGGCACGCGACGGTCCGTGACTTGCCCAATTTGAGAGCTGTAGAGGGAACGCCATCGTGCACATTCTAAAGTCCTCCACGCACCGCAGAGATAGAGTGGTACACTCGCTCTTTGCTGTCTGACCCCCGAGGTTGAGGTTTCCGGAGCCGTTCGAGATAGCCTCAATCGGAAGACGAGTCCGAATGGATTGGAAAGGCTATTGACTACCGTCAGCCCCACTTTGAACGAGACTCCTTAAGAGCCCAGAAGCTCCTGTCTCGCACAGTATCCGGAGTCTTGATCCGGAAAACTCGAAGAAAGTTATCATTAGCAATCGAGTTCTCATGATGAATGAGGAGCATTCTTCCAAATTCCCAGTGTCTTATTCCTCTTGAAGGGGCTCTTCAACTCTACGAATATACCTCTAGAATCCCAGATCACACTGCCAGCTGGAGACGACCTCATCGATCAGAGGTAGCCCAATTCAAAGAATCGAATCTCGAACCTTGTGGATGAAGCCCCGCTCGTATGAGTGGATTGACCTTTATCATCACCGCTCTTCCGGATTTCAGATCGCTGATTGCCAACATGGGGTCCATACTGAATCGTATGGTGCATTACCCGGCTAGAATCGTGAATGGATACCTTCAAGACATCATACGCGACACGGAAACCACACAAAACCGTCTGAAACCCGACACGTAGGCAGCCTCGCGCTCGGTGGAGCAATGTACCTAGTTGAGGAGCTTGGGAGGAGCTTGTCTCTAAGCACCGCTACCTGGTTCACAGAGTTGTGGTCGATGTTTTGCTTTCGGCTCTCGCGGACGGCCAGAAATTAGACTCGAGGCTGGCCAACACGTCCAGGTCTTTGCTGAAGGACATGAAGAAAGCTATTCTGACGTCGCAGATAAAAGGATTCCAAAAAGATCTCGTCGCACCAATTTTCAGCGACCTGAAATGGCGTCTCCAGTGAGTCCTTCCCACGGTTCTCGATTTGCAACAGAATCAAGCATGAGCTCTCGCTCCATAGTTTCGATGGGCGATCGCGGGGTTTCCCGAAAAATGAGGAGTGCCAATGTCTTCCCGCGCCCGTACGCGCACGATACGACCCTGCATTATTGAGATCTTCCGTTTCAGGAACATCACGGATACAGAAGCGGTTCCCAAAGTCAATTTGCTCCTGCTTTGTCTGACCCCCTTGCAATTAGCTGCAGCTTTCAAGAGCTTCATCAGGAACGAATTTTCATTCACAAATGTCTATGGGGACGCTTTCGAGTTTAAGATATTCAGCGGAGGGCGTGTTGTGATGAATTCGCTGTCGTGGACTTACTCCGAAACTGGTGAGTGGACCATCATAATCGGTAGTCGGACCAAGAGAAGCGATATATATGTATGCAAAGCCGATCTGGCGGTCAAGTCCCCCCTCGATGAGCCCCTTAGAGCCCGCCGCGAGCCGAGCACGGGGTAGGCGGTAGACTGAGCCAGGTTCTCACGCTCACGTATACATATGTCTGTATGTAGGTAGCGCGGCGGGAAAAGAGTTATCGAGCTTTATCGAAAATTTTCTGAATGAAAAGATGGCTGAAAATTGAAAAACGAGAGGTGGGAAACGAAAAGTGAAAACGGTTCCACGTTTCTCACGGCTCGTGTCGGACTTGAGCTGAAGTTTCGTAGCTCTCTGCTACTCCCACAGACCACCTAGCCTCCATTGAAGCCTCGGCGAACCAGTCGCGATCGGTAAGCCGGCACCGCTGGCTGCGCCACCATGTAATCACCAGAAGAGGTCGCAGTTTTCGGCAGAGATGCTTGTAGCGCTCCGAGAATGGACCTGACTCAAGCATAGTATGGAATCGCCAGGAAAAAAATATATTGGTAGTTTTATGTCAACGACGTGCTTGCATGACGTCAAAGTCTCTGAGAGGAGACTCTGATCGAGATTGGAGAGGTGCGCGAGCCAAGTCGACCGTCCTTATGATGTCGCTGCTTGAGTCGTCGACAAGGTTTCATGGTGATATTGATATGCGGCTCAAGTTCCGAAACAGGTAGCCGGATAAGCAATGGTCGCGAAGAAGTTGTTTACATTGCGTGAGAAGTGCCGGAGAAGTCTCGTCGGTGGACGTTGGGAACGCCGGCGATGGGACCCCTCGATGGAGACGCGGTGGGCCCACTCTCATCGCGCGGGATCAGGCCGGCATGGAGCTAAAATCAGTTATTATATGATTCGCAGATTCGACGTATACTTATCGGACCCGGAAAAGTTGGAACCAGCTGACACTCGACGAGTTTTTGGACAACATCGCCGAGTTCACCCCCTCATCACCGAGCTTGACGGCCCAAGGGGCTGCGAGCAACGTTCCGAGCAACAACACGAGCAGCATCAAGAATGGCAATAATTTGGGCGGCCTGAGTGGCAAAAATAAAACGGGTCTGCTCTAATCGTTCGAAGTGGTGAAGCGAAAAAGCATCGAGAGCTGCTTCGGGGAAAATTTCGTCTAACTTCCGTCCGTAATTTTTATTCTATGCGTGATACCTGGTAATGATGTTTTCACGCAACGCTACGCGTACCGAATGCGAAGCTTCTACCAGGAACGAGTCCCTGGTCCCCTAGACCCTAGAGTTATGAAAATTCATTAATCAGCTTTCATGTTACTCTCTCCCCACCGCGAGGTGAGAAGGTTTCCGGATGCCCAGAAACGCTGAATTCCAGAGCTTCGTCCACCCCATCGCTTAGGTGAAGCCGGTTGAAGAGCAAGACTAGAGGGAATCGCCATATTGAGCTTTAATGCTGCCACACTCCGAAAATGTCGATCTTTCTCGGGGATTTCTTCTACGCTGCGACAAGAAGAGACGGGCGTATTCGTCAGTCTCAGGTCTAGCACGTGTTCTTTCGCGACCTAGGGATTAGGGGAGACACCGAAGAATTTATCGGGAGATCCGGAGCAATCGATCGGAACTCGGAGTCGGAGCACTCAGAAATATTCGATCCGTGTCGTATGACCCTGCGCCGCCGGTCCGCCCTCGCCGGGAGCGATATCTCGGCTGGTTTCCAGGTCGGGAATCGAGCCTTCGAATGAGCGATCGAAAAGACCTCCCGAGAGCAAGACTGATACAGTTGCATGTGGCTAGAGATGGCACACGGAAGGGCGACGGCGGAAACCTGAAATTATCTCCGCACTTGAAACCGGACGTCGCAAACACCCGTCCCGCGAGCCGATTTCGAAGCGATTCACGACTCAAGTGAAATTCAACGAGCGCTTCAGTGGCCGGCCATGCAGCGCCCTCAAACGCTCGCCTCAACCCTGCTAGGAGTCGTGCTGCCCTCGATTCTTCATCGCGAGCCTTGGCTTCGTGGCTTTACGCGTAGTCATTTGTACAGCGTCTGGGGCAGGGCTTGGACGTCGAATTTCGGAGTTATCACGCTTCGAATGAATCGCTGTTGTAGAAGTGGGTCGCTCCTTCGGCACACGAAGGCAGTGCGGAAGGATTCAGTGCGAGGCCCAAACACAAATCACAGAGCTGCTGAAACCTGCATGCAGGAGAGTTGGGGAGTAGGCATATATACCCGCACGAATCTTCCTAGAGAAGGAGCGATACCCCTTTCCTTCAAGCATCGTCTCTTATTCGGAAGCGAAGTTGCACTCAGAATTTGTGTGAGAGGTCCTCCTGCCAGCCGGACCCTCCTATTGGCGTACAGTTCACGGAGTCCCATGATTTTCTTCCCTCTGATGCCTCGAGTTAGACACAGACGGACTCATGCAGAGTGGACGCCGGTAGCGCCGGGCAGAAGGGGATGCTCCAGATGGTCGTCCCTCCGCGAGTCCCGATGGCGCGTCCTAACCAAAAGGTTGAGGGAGAACTCGTGCGTTTGAAGGTTTCCTCTCATGTTGGGCCGTCACTTCCCCGCAATCGCGCGAGTCGCGAGGAATTATCTTCAGCGCTCCGCTGTTCGATATGATATCCATAACTTTATGAGTACGGAAAGCTCTGGCTTTATCTCCCACGAGATTTTGTGTTGATCATCTCAGCTATGGCGTTGAGCTACCCCATTGCCAGTGACGGGTTTGCCCCCCGAGTCGTCGACTGGAACGATAATAAAAGCCCCATTCAGGTATCTCCGAGTATACCGCGGCAGGCATCGACCACTTCAATATCCCACTCATCCTTATCTCGCTATTCAACCATTCGACTGCTCATCTTTCAACCATTCTCGGTGTCCATAGTATGAGGCCCATTTTACCCTCGGAAGAATCTAGCGAGAGAATCCCCGATTCGATCTCATGAGGAAAAGAACGCAAGGAAACACCCAGCATCAGCCCACTAGCGAGGCCTCGGACAGTGAAGTGAACTCAATGGCTTCGATTTTCCGGATGTGCAACACTTGCTTCAGAGATGACTGAGGGTCTCCAGGAAAATAGTCCCTAGAATTGCGGGGACGAGACAACAAGACAAGGCGATTCTCAGCTGCGGCGGATCCGCGATGTCCTCGGGGGCTTAGGGCGTTCGATGCGAGGTCCTCCTCCGACATGGGAAGTGAAGGCATTTGGGACCCGCAAGGGTCAGACGATCGGTCCGTGAAGCCTCTCCGCCCTTCGGGATCCGCCTTCGACTTGGAGCACAAATTAGAGATGGCCCCTCATGATACGAGTCGGGTCATTCGCGTCATCGCCTCTGCGATGTTGGCAATCATTGTCGAGTGTGTCGTTCACCGTAGGCACCGTAGGCAATCGTATCGGTGAACGTACTCAGCGTGCTCAATTGTAGGAATCCACCCACCAGGGGTACTTTTCCCTCAGAGGCAAGGGCGGCGCCGATCGCCTCCTCGGGAACGAAAGGCGTGCCCCAGACGCATCGCGTCAACGTCTGTTGCGTGATCGTGTACTTTTTCGCTTGCATGCTCTTCGCATGAAATTGTTCTATCGCCGCCTGATTTCCGCGACTGAACACTGTTCCCCGATAACCGACAATGAGTTCCATGTGATACATAGCGCAAGACCATGGGTCGAGGTTTTCCCGGATCTGAGGGAGGAACCGGAGCAGGAAGTTCCCGGGAAGATGGAATTCATGCTTTGAGCGCAGCATACTTCCACTGTTGATTTCGAGTGCAACCGCAGCACCGTATTTCCTCGTCAAAATCGACCCACGCCGTTTCGTTCTCGTCCTGCAAGTGACGCGGCAGCGCGCAGGCGCTAGCCGAATCGCCATCCGGCTCCCAGACGTGGATATTGGGCACCAAAGAGCATGGCACTTCGGACAGGCTGTGGAAGCTTGTTTTTGCTTGCAGGATAGAATAAACAATCGACCCCAAAACTCGCTTTCCAGCAGTGGTTGCAAGATTCTGTTATTCTTTCCACTCCCCCCTGATCTCGCTTAGCACTGTCGTTGCTCCCGGGAAACCGGAATTCCGAGCGGACTTCCTATTCTAGACCCTTGAGATCAGCTCTTTTCCTTGAAATCGGAAACTCTCCTTCCGCCAAGCATTGTATTCCGTGCCCCTCCGCCGTGATCGACGAGTACCGTGTTTCCCCGAATATAAGCCAGGGCTTATATTCGCCAACTACCCGGAAAAAAAGCAGGAGGGCTTACTTTCGGGGTAGGGTTTACTTCAACTTATGAAACAAATCGGAATGACAACAAAAATCCGAATTCGACAAATTACCACGATGATCGTCAATCGAATACGACAATCTCATCCTCTTCTGTCACGTCTTGTTAACGATCTAAATCTAAAGCCTGAAGAACCCCCTCAAGCCTCCGACTTTCGATCGCAGAGCGATCCCTTGGGCCGAGACGCTCGTGTTTCCCGATGTGACTGTCCTCAAAGGCATGACTTTTATCGAGATAGCCTGCGCGGAGAGCATTCGCGACACACTCATTCGAAATCTTCCCCCGAGATTTCCTGACCCATGAGGCAGCTTCGCTCAGAGGGGGGTTTAACGAAACCCCGCATGTTCCTCTGCAGACGGTGCTCGATGAAATCGTTGACGTTCGAGCGCAGATAATCTTTGAATGGTTTATTTATGGCCAAGTCCAGCGTCTGAAGATGGCCCGTCACGCCAGCGGGATTCATGATCTGATCAACGCCTCTACTCGCGAGAAATTTCTTCATGTCTCGGGACAATTATATGGTACTCATCGCTATTCCTGAGGTTGAATACTGTAACGTGTGATAAGCCAGATAACGAAGGTAGGGAATGAATGTTAATTTATTCCTGGACGAGTAGCCTTTTATA